>NC_091461.1:124619614-124935864 GCF_027789765.1 Dendropsophus ebraccatus | reverse complement strand
TTTACCAAGGTTCCGGCATAGTACAAGGACTACACAATTATTATTGTATGTAAAACGTGTCCTGTTATCCTGACATGCAAAACAAGAGTCCGTGGAGCCTCAGTTATGAGTCTCAAAACACGGGATAGCCAGATATCTCTAGCCTGTTGCCAACGGGGTGCCTCCATGATGGGGAGAGCACCACACCACCCTGATAAATAACCCCTTAAGTCCCACTCGGTTGCGAGTATTGGAACATAGACAGGGAAACAACAGGGTGGCCCCTTTTGTCAATGTCTAACTCAAGGTGCGAGTATTGCGATCATGACAAGGGCTTGCAAAGGCAGGCTTCCACCCACAGACAGCCGTTTCGGGGTTTTTGCCCCTCGTCAGTGTGGGGTAGGATTCTGGCTAGTTGGGGCAATGAAAAATCAACCAACAAAACACAGTAATCACTGAACTCAAGGAGAACAGCGAAAAAAATTCCAATGAAGTACTCAATCAAGAGTCTCCACTGATGCCCCCCAAAATTTAAATATGCAAAACAAGAGTCCGTGGAGCCTCAGTTATGAGTCTCAAAACACGGGATAGCCAGATATCTCTAGCCTGTTGCCAACGGGGTGCCTCCATGATGGGGAGAGCACCACACCACCCTGATAAATAACCCCTTAAGTCCCACTCGGTTGCGAGTATTGGAACATAGACAGGGAAACTGTTATCCTGACAGTCATACAGTAAATTTGTTCTATGGGCCTCTGTCCAAGCAGAATATCTTTGCCCCAGGTAAATCCCTGTGTCCAGCTCTGGATTACCCCTCTTTGTTAGATTCCCAGGACCCCGGTGCGGCACATGCACTCTCAGCTATCAGAATACAGATGGAACAGAGTATAAATACATGTACCATGCAGCGGCATACACTATATACTATCTAATGCAATGTATTTTTCCCCACATCACTTCCTTTCTTCTCGCTGGCCGTGATGGGGTAACTGTAACCATTCAAAGTATAAAAGGACGGGAAGAATGTAATTGCCGGGCAGTATACAATCAGTTCTGTGTTTGTGAACTGAAAGAAGCCAAGAAAGCGCAGAGAGAACATATAAAAGTGTCTCTAAGCATCATGGGAATCGGCCAAGTCAGTCTGGATATAATGGACCCCGCTCCGGACCTAACAAGTCGCATTGTTAACCCTTTGGTTTCATCGTGGGGGGCAGTAATATACGTCTGAGCAATTTCCCGCTGACCGTATGACATTGGAGGGTCAGGAACGGAGAGATTTGCAAACTCTTCCACAATGTGTGGCTTCTAATGGCTTTAATACATCACAGTCATCTGGTTCAGTTAACTGGGTCATAAGGCATGCACCGGGAGTAATCGGCTACGCGGCCACACATTACACTGGTTAATAGACATTAAACATCTAGACCACCTCCGCAGCCATTCTTCTATGAATTATAATCAGCAGACGTCTCCACCCGAGCTCAACTTTCTCTTATCACTTGGCCAAAGCTATTTCCCTGACTTTCTAGAAGCATCTACCTGAGCTTTTAGGGAAGACATGTCAGGCCGTTTTGGGATCGCCTAATGGATTTTCTGTATATTTAAAGAAGAAAAAGAAAAAAAAAAAACTATATATATATATAAATAAATCAGCTGGTCCCAGAAAGTGCCAGAGATTTGTAATTTACTTCTATTTAAAAATCTTAGGGCACGGGCTCTCGCTGGCATTGCACTTTAGCTTCTTCATTCATTCGGATAGCAGACACCCCCCATGCTGGCTGACCACGCTGCGACACCACTGTACTCCGTTATTGCCCTTCTCAGGTAACTTACACATATTTTGCCTCTATGACCTCCCAAACCATCCAGGGGGCCCATAGGGTCTATAATGTAATATCTGCATAGAGTTCTGTACCTAAACACTACAGGGAATGTCTCATGTATTTAGTTTTTAGTTCATTAAAGGGAACCCGTCACCATGAAGACGCTGCCTAATCTATCAGCACCATCTTATAGAGCAGGTGGAGCTGAGCGGAGTGATATATATATATATGGGGAAAGATTCACTATAACGTAATTTATTCATTGAAATCTCTGATGTTTCTATGTTAAGAAGTCCAGTCCACTGAGTGACTCCGCCCACTGGACTCCTTAACCCAGAATCAGCAGGGATTGCAATCAACATGTATCAAGTTATACTGAATCTTTTCCCATAAAGTTATATATTAATCTGCTCGGCTCTTCCTGCTCTATAACATGATGGTGATAGATTAGATACAGTAGCATTGTCTGGGTGATAGGTTCCATCTTAAAGGGTTCTCTGGGCAAATCCTCTGGATAGGCCTCTAATAGCTGATCGGTGGGCAACTCTTCAGCAGAGCCGCAGTGCCCACCAATGTACATGTTATACAGAGCCGGACGCCCCCCCCTCCCCCATGTACACCTTATACAGAGCCAGATCCCCTCAATATACACGTTATACAGAGCCGGATGCCCCCAATATACACGTTATACCGAGCCGGATGCCCCCCAATATACACATTATACAGAGCCGGATGCCCCCCAATATACACGTTATACAGAGCCGGATGCCCCCCAATGTACACGTTATACAGAGACGGATGCCCCCCAATGTACACGTTATACAGAGCCGGATGCCCCCCAATATACACATTATACAGAGCCGGATGCCCCCAATATACACGTTATACAGAGCCGGATGCCCCCCAATATACACGTTATACAGAGCCGGATGCCCCCCAATATACAGAGCCGGATGCCCCCCAATATACAGAGCCGGATGCCCCCTATATACACGTTATACAGAGCCGGATGCTGCCCAATATACACGTTATACAGAGCCGGATGCCCCCCAATATACAGAGCCGGATGCCCCCCTATATACAGAGCCGGATGCCCCCAATATACACATTATACAGAGCCGGATGCCCCCAATATACACGTTATACAGAGCCGGATGCCCCCCAATATACACGTTATACAGAGCCGGATGCCCCCCAATATACAGAGCCGGATGCCCCCCAATATACAGAGCCGGATGCTGCCCAATATACACGTTATACAGAGCCGGATGCCCCCCAATATACAAGTGATACAGAGCCGGATGCCCCCAATATACACGTTATACAGAGCCGGATGCTGCCCAATATACAGAGCCGGATGCCCCCTATATACACGTTATACAGAGCCGGATGCCCCCCAATATACACGTTATACAGAGCCGGATGCTGCCCAATATACAGAGCCGGATGCCCCCCTATATACACGTTATACAGAGCCGGATGCCCCCTATATACACGTTATACAGAGCCGGATGCCCCCAATATACACGTTATACAGAGCCGGATGCCCCCCAATATACAGAGCCGGATGCCCCCTATATACACGTTATACAGAGCCGGATGCCCCCCAATATACAGAGCCGGATGCCCCCCAATATACACGTTATACAGAGCCGGATGCTGCCCAATATACAGAGCCGGATGCCCCCCTATATACACGTTATACAGAGCCGGATGCCCCCTATATACACGTTATACAGAGCCGGATGCCCCCCAATATACACGTTATACAGAGCCGGATGCTGCCCAATATACAGAGCCGGATGCCCCCCAATATACACGTTATACAGAGCCGGATGCCCCCCTATATACACGTTATACAGAGCCGGATGCCCCCAATATACACGTTATACAGAGCCGGATGCCCCCAATATACAGAGCCGGATGCCCCCTGTAAAGTGATTGGCGGCTGAGCTGCGGTAACCTGGCATCTGAGGGAGCGGGGGCTTCCCAGTCCCTTCATTCTGTATATGCAGACGCCATATTGAATACGTTGTTTTCTGATTATTCCTTTTAAAACATTTATTTAATGTAATTTTTTGTTCCCAAACTTCGTCTTTTATCGCTTTGGTTTTTTTTTATACTTGAATGAATGAATCCTGATAGAAAATCCTAGTAACATGTGATGCTTTAGGGTGTTTTAGGTTTTTTAGTAAAATGTCAATAACAAAGTGTTCCTGTCATTTAAATTTTTACAACATTTTTAGTACAAGCGATTTGAAGAAAGTAACTAATAGGCTCACTCATCCCCCTCGGCCCCTCCCCTCTCCATAGACCATAATGGACACAGAAATCCTGCTGGGGGGGGGGGGTAGGAAACTCTTTTGCTTAATAAAACCTATTACAGAGAGTCTTATAATCACTTGCACTCTCTTGATTAAATGGCTGTTACACTTTAAAGTGCGAGGTACATTACAGAAAGCCGAGAGCTGCGCGTTGTATTATTTACCTTTTCATCTTATTTTAATACGGAACAGAGCGGAACCCGAGCAGAACGTTGCGATTCCTCCAGGATAGAACCTGCTGGATAATGTAAATGTTATCTCTGCTGTAAATGCTGCCGTCTCTGGAGAGACCTTCTGTAAAATGGGTCAGTGCGTAGGTGTTCAGAGGCGGCTGCACGCTATCTCTGCGTAGGTGCGCACATCCCAGTATGACATCAGCTCAACTTTAGATTCTATTCCCCCCCTTTCCAAATACTGTACAGGAAATAACACAATGATAGGTAGCGTACACTGCCAGCTGCATCACACACACAGGATACTGCGGGCGCTTTTCTTTTTTATATCATCATCTTCATCATCATCATCATCATCATCATCTTACTTTTTCTTCATATCCGTCTCCTCATGAGGGGCATGTACGGAGCTATCACTATGGGAGTTATAGAGGCACATGTGTGACCACCAGGCAGGAAGCCTCTTGGTGAGCATTACTAATATATATATATATATATATATATATATATATATATATAACAATGAGGAAGGTAAATGACTTACTTACCTGTGCGGTGTTATAACATTGCATTCCCATTCCTTTATACTGGATGTTTTTCCTGCTTTGCCGTTCTGCTCCTGAATCCCGGTACTTTGCACTTCCTATTCCTGATGACATGCCGACCTGCCGGAAGTGCCTGCTCAGCCAATCACAGAGGGGACCGCCTCCTGCACAATCAGCATGTCATTGGAAGAAGCTAAGAGCACTGGGAATGGGGAGATGGGGTATGCTTTATACACATACATACATATCCTAAGATACACATACATATATACACATACTGTACATATCCTAACCGTATCATATATATATATATATATATATATATACATACATACACACATATACATACATAAATATCCTAGGACATATTAAGTGAGGTTACCGGCTCTTCACTCTGGTGACACCTTCTCCATATATATATTATACTGTAGTAGTCGAATGAGGCGGCACTCCAATATAAGTGAAGAAAAAGTGGTTTTTATTCACCCATTGGTAAGCAACTGTTCAATCTCTCCTTGAGATCTTTGCTTGAAAAAGATCTCAAGGAGAGATTGAAACGTTGCTTACCAATGGGTGAATAAAAACCACTTTTTCTTCACTTATATCGGAGTGCCGCCTCATTCGACTACTTGTGAATTTGGAAGCCTGGGTCTGGCTACCTGAGTTTGTGCACCCACCTGAGCCTCAGAGCCTACACAGTGCCGTCTAGCAACTCTTTGTTTGTCTATATTATACTGTATATACTGTATATATACTGTGTTTGTCATTGTGCGCACATCCAGCTCTCCTTAGTTTTCTTCTCTAGCTTGGCATGATATTATGCTGAATTTATTCTCTAAGTAGGTTATGGCATCCGGATCTCCGGCCCTTCTGCGGAGACGACACTGAGGAGGGGTGACCTTGCTGTTCAGTAGAGGGCGCTGCTAGAGGAGCAAGTGGGGGTCATATTGATGCACCATCTGAGGTGCACCCAACAGCCTCATTAGCATATTACTACAGCCTCATTAGCATATTACTACAGCCTCATTAGCATATTAAGAAACCTGTCTCTCTATAAAACGACTACTGTTGAGCAAATTTTCTAAAACTTCTGGTTTGGTGCAGTTCTCCAAACCTGAATGCTAGCCATTTGACTCCTGGCGTCTGCCAGGAAACCATATATACAGCTTAGGGCCATGTTCCCACTACTTATAACACCAACCGTTCTGTGACAGAACAGCCGGTGTTACTGAAGATCATCATTTCTAGTGAATTTGGATGTGGGCATACCCGTGTGCTCCTGCATCCCAATTCGCCACTGCACACAATGGAGTGTGTGGCCGAAGCCGCACGCTCCATTGTGTGAACTGACATGTCAGTTTTTTGTGCAGCCAGATGGAATCCCGGACAGAGCATATACTATGTGTATGTATATATGTACTATGTGTATACTATGTGTATGTATATATGTACTATGTGTATGCTATGTGTATGTATATATGTACTATGTGTATACTATGTGTATGTATATATGTACTATGTGTATACTATGTGTATGTATATATGTACTATGTGTATACTATGTGTATGTATATATGTACTATGTGTATACTATGTGTATGTATATATGTACTATGTGTATACTATGTGTATGTATATATGTACTATGTGTATACCATGTGTATGTATATATGTACTATGTGTATACTATGTGTATGTATATATGTACTATGTGTATACTATGTGTGTGTATATATGTACTATGTGTATACTATGTGTATGTATATATGTACTATGTGTATACTATGTGTATGTATATATGTACTATGTGTATACTTTGTGTATGTATATATGTACTATGTGTATACTATGAGTATGTATATATGTACTATGTGTATACCATGTGTATGTATATATGTACTATGTGTATACTATGTGTATGTATATATGTACTATGTGTATGTATATATGTACTATGTGTATACTATGTGTATGTATATATGTACTATGTGTATACTATGTGTATGTATATATGTACTATGTGTATACCATGTGTATGTATATATGTACTATGTGTATACTATGTGTATGTATATATGTACTATGTGTATGTATATATGTACTATGTGTATACTATGTGTATTTATATATGTACTATGTGTATACTATGTGTATGTATATATGTACTATGTGTATGTATATATGTACCATGTGTATGTATATATGTACTATGTGTATGTATATATGTACTATGTGTATACTATGTGTATGTATATATGTACTATGTGTGTACTATGTGTATGTATATATGTACTATGTGTATACTATGTGTATGTATATATGTACTATGTGTATACTATGTGTATGTATATATGTACTATGTGTATACTATGTGTATGTATGTATATATATACTATGTGTATGTATATATGTACTATGTGTATACTATGTGTATGTATATATGTACTATGTGTATACTATGTGTATGTATATATGTACTATGTGTATACTATGTGTATGTATATATGTACTATGTGTATACTATGTGTATGTATATATGTACTATGTGTATACTATGTGTATGTATATATGTACTATGTGTATACTATGTTTATGTATATATGTACTATGTGTATGTATATATGTACTATGTGTATACTATGTGTATGTATATATGTACTATGTGTATGTATATATGTACTATGTGTATACTATGTGTATTTATATATGTACTATGTGTATACTATGTGTATGTATATATGTACTATGTGTATACCATGTGTATGTATATATGTACTATGTGTATGTATATATGTACTATGTGTATACTATGTGTATGTATGTATATATGTACTATGTGTATACTATGTGTATGTATATATGTACTATGTGTATACTATGTGTATGTATATATGTACTATGTGTGTACTATGTGTATGTATATATGTACTATGTGTATACTATGTGTATGTATATATGTACTATGTGTATACTATGTGTATGTATATATGTACTATGTGTATACTATGTGTATGTATGTATATATATACTATGTGTATGTATATATGTACTATGTGTATACTATGTGTATGTATATATGTACTATGTGTATACTATGTGTATGTATATATGTACTATGTGTATACTATGTGTATGTATATATGTACTATGTGTATACTATGTGTATGTATATATGTACTATGTGTATGTATATATGTACTATGTGTATACTATGTTTATGTATATATGTACTATGTGTATGTATATATGTACTATGTGTATACTATGTGTATGTATATATGTACTATGTGTATGTATATATGTACTATGTGTATACTATGTGTATGTATATATGTACTATGTGTATACTATGTGTATGTATATATGTACTATGTGTATACTATGTGTATGTATATATGTACTATGTGTATGTATATATGTTCCATGTGTATACTATGTGTATGTATATATGTACTATGTGTATACTATGTGTATGTATATATGTACTATGTGTATACTATGTGTATGTATATATGTACTATGTGTATACTATGTGTATGTATATATGTACTATGTGTATACTATGTGTATGTATATATGTACTGTGTGTATACTATGTGTATGTATATATGTACTGTGTGTATACTATGTGTATGTATATATGTACTATGTGTATACTTTGTGTATGTATATATGTACTATGTGTATACTATGTGTATGTATATATGTACTATGTGTATACTATGTGTATGTATATATGTACTGTGTGTATACTATGTGTATGTATATATGTACTGTGTGTATACTATGTGTATGTATATATGTTCCATGTGTATACTTTGTGTATGTATATATGTACTATGTGTATGCTATGTGTATGTATATATGTACTATGTGTATACTATGTGTATGTATATATGTACTATGTGTATACTATGTGTATGTATATATGTACTATGTGTATGTATATATGTTCCATGTGTATACTATGTGTATGTATATATGTACTATGTGTATACCATGTGTATGTATATATGTACTGTGTGTATGTATATATGTACTATGTGTATACTATGTGTATGTATATATGTACTATGTGTATGTATATATGTACTATGTGTATACTATGTGTATGTATATATGTACTATGTGCATACTATGTGTATGTATATATGTACTATGTGTATGTATATATGTACTATGTGCATACTATGTGTATGTATATATGTACTGTGTGTATACTATGTGTATGTATATATGTACTGTGTGTATACTATGTGTATGTATATATGTTCCATGTGTATACTTTGTGTATGTATATATGTACTATGTGTATACTATGTGTATGTATATATGTACTATGTGTATACTATGTGTATGTATATATGTACTATGTGTATACTATGTGTATGTATATGTGTACTATGTGTATGTATATATGTACTATGTGTATACTATGTGTATATATATGTACTATGTGTATACTATGTGTATGTATATATGTACTATGTGTATACTATGTGTATGTATATATGTACTATGTGTATACTATGTGTATGTATATATGTACTATGTGTATGTATATATGTACTATGTGTATACTATGTGTATGTATATGTGTACTATGTGTATACTATGTGTATGTATATATGTACTATGTGTATACTATGTGTATGTATATATGTACAATGTGTATGTATATGTGTATACTATGTGTATGTATATATGTACTATGTGTATGTATATATGTACTATGTGTATACTATGTGTATGTATATGTGTACTATGTGTATACTATGTGTATGTATATATGTACTATGTGTATACTATGTGTATGTATATATGTACAATGTGTATGTATATGTGTATACTATGTGTATGTATATATGTACTATGTGTATACTATGTGTATGTATATATGTACTATGTGTATACTATGTGTATGTATATATGTACTATGTGTATACTATGTGTATGTATATTTGTACTATGTGTATACTATGTGTATGTATATATGTACTATGTGTATATGTTCCGGCCAGGATTACATTTGTTCCAATACAACGTATGTTTAGCATAAATAACAACCATTGTTACAAATTGCAACGGCCGTGATTGATGCTATACACATGTTGTGGCCTATGGCTGTATCCACCAGTGTTTGGAGAATTTCACCAAACCCACTGAACCTTTGGCAAGTCCGCTGATCACTAGTTGTGAAGCTTATGTAGCAGTCGGACCATGAATCGTAGAATATCGTTACAGCACCGATCACCCAATCAGTCCATTCCCAATATCAAATAATATGGAAGAGGAGACCAGACATCTGTGAGGAGCCCAGCAACATGAATGATGAATCCAAACGCTGCAAAAGTCAATTTCATTTCTGGTAAATCTGCAAAATTACAGAAACAGCAAAGTAAACCTGATACAAAAGTGACTGCACCCTGTAATAAGCGTGAGGTGTGCGACATATGTTTGCCTCCATGAATCTGGCCGCTCATCATCTCCAGGTAACATGTAGCACCTGGCGTTCTCCGCTGACACCGATGGCGGGGGGGGGGGGGGGTTGCGATCACACCTCCCCTCATTTAGTATGTAACACCTCGCTGCACCTGCTCCATCAAACACAGAAAAGAAAAGTGTCGGTGGTATTTTGTTCCCCTCAAAGGGGACCAGATCTGTTAACAAGAGAAATTGAATCACAAGCAGCCTGTGATTGTGAAACAGAGAAGAGGATAACAGGGGAAGGAGGTGAGAATGAGGATTGGAAGAAAAGACGCCGGGAGAGAAGACAAGAGTATATTTAGAAACGGAGGATTGTGCGGCAGCAAATAGAAAAGAGCTCAGCGGGCAACGTTCAAATCACCGCATAAAAAATACTGACGAAATAAAAGTCAGATGCAGCGAGAAAGAAAAGGCCACATTCCCACGTTTAGAGCAACGAAACGTACAAATTCAGCTTTTATTTAGCTGGGACATTGTAATCAATAGGTATTATAGACCCGGCGCCATATGAAGCCTGTGCTGGGCCGTGTTGTGTTGCCTTTTTTTTTAGCCTCCATCTTACCTTGCTAACAATCTAACATAATAAGGATCATTCAAGGCGGCAAAACCAATGGTCAAACTGCCAGTGCGCCCCGATTACCCTCCTGGCACCGTACCACAACCATTGTTGGTGCCAATAGGCCCATACCTGGGTGACTCGTGCCAAGCAATAAGTCAAAGCTTTGAGTGATAGCCGAACACAGGGCGGGAGAATACTGATGGCCTAACCTGTCACTTAAAGGGGAACTCTCATCAGGTTATATAAATCCAACAGGCAGCGGGAACACAGCAGGACTGACGGCTGGAACCACAGGCAGCGGGAACACAGCAGGACTGACGGCTGGAACCACAGGCAGCGGGAACACAGCAGGACTGACGGCTGGAACCACAGGCAGCGGGAACACAGCAGGACTGACGGCTGGAACCACAGGCAGCGGGAACACAGCAGGACTGATGGCTGGAACCACAGGCAGCGGGAACACAGCAGGACTGACGGCTGGAACCACAGGCAGCGGGAACACAGCAGGACTGACGGCTGGAACCACAGGCAGCGGGAACACAGCAGGACTGACGGCTGGAACCACAGGCAGCGGGAACACAGCAGGACTGACGGCTGGAACCACAGGCAGCGGGAAAACAGCAGGACTGACGGCTGGAACCACAGGCAGCGGGAACACAGCAGGACTGACGGCTGGAACCACAGGCAGCGGGAAAACAGCAGGACTGACGGCTGGAACCACAGGCAGCGGGAACACAGCAGGACTGACGGCTGGAACCACAGGCAGCGGGAACACAGCAGGACTGAAGGCTGGAACCACAGGCAGCGGGAACACAGCAGGACTGAAGGCTGGAACCACAGGCAGCGGGAACACAGCAGGACTGACGGCTGGAACCACAGGCAGCGGGAAAACAGCAGGACTGACGGCTGGAACCACAGGCAGCGGGAACACAGCAGGACTGACGGCTGGAACCACAGGCAGCGGGAACACAGCAGGACTGACGGCTGGAACCACAGGCAGCGGGAACAACGCAGGACTGACGGCTGGAACCACAGGCAGCGGGAACACATCAGGGGCATGCTGGCCCTTTAAATCTAAGCAGAGCCAGCACATGCACACCGTAGGAGGAGCAGAGACCCGAGAAGGAAGATGGCTGGTGAGGGACACAGGGTCACATGCGGCCGGGGTTGATAGCGTGGCGGTGGCGGGAGGTACATGCCGTGGCCACATCTGTAACTGTACCCCTCTTCCCCCTTTGGCCTCCCCCTCTTTCTTGCCTGCAAGAAGCTCTTGATGAGGTCCCAATACAAGATGTTGGATTCAGACCTTCTGACCATCCTCATAGCCAGAATGTCCTTGACAGTATAGATGTCTGAGGATACTGCTTGCGGAGGAGGGGAGAGGGTTTTCCTAGAGAAGCGGATAAGGACCGCCCGCTTCAGGAGGGAGACATGGAAGAAGTTCGGAATTTGTATGGTGTGAGGCAGACGTAGTTTATAGATAACCAGATTGATGTAACTTGGAATCTTGACTTGAAGTCTCACATACTTACCGGAGAGCCAAACCTAGTCACCAGGAGTGAAGGGTATGGCAGGTCTCCTCTTCTTGTCTGCCTGGGCCTTTATCTGACCAGTTGCATGTATTAGGGATTGGTGCATCTCTTCTCAAATGGACTTAAAGTATTTTACCAATTCGGCCACGGCTGCTACCTCAGAAGATGTAGACAGAGGTAGACCGGAGGGAGAGGTTGTCACCCACAGACAATGAAAAATGGTGATTTGCCGGTAGAACTTGAGTCTAGGTGATTATAGGAGAACACTGCCCAGGGAAGTAGACTAGACCTGTTGTCCTTGAGGCCAGAAACAAAATGACGAAGATAGTTTCCTGGAACCTGGCTGATTCTCTCGACTTTTTTGTTGGTCTCAGGGTAATAGGCCGAAGAAAAGTCCAACTTGACCTGGAGCTGGGATCAGAGAGCATGCCAAAACCTCAGGACAAACTGAAGTCCCCGGTGCAAAACAATATGTTGCGGTAGGCTGTGCAAGTGGAAAACATGCTGGAAGAAGAGGCTGGCCAGACGAGGAGCAGAGGGTAAACCAGAAAGAGGCACGAAATTAGACATTTTGGAAAACCGATCCGTAACCACCCAGATGACAGTGTTACCTGCAGAGGGAGGAACATCGATAACCAAGTCCATGGCAATAGGTGTCAAAAGGTGGGCTGGAATGGGCGAAGGCTAAAGAAAGCCTGCTGGTCTTTGTCGGGAAGGTTTGTTTTGGTCACAGGTGGTGCAGGAAGCCACATAGTCATTGACGTCCTTTGATAGACTCGACAACCAGTAGTGGCAGGAGATCAGTGGCCCGGTCTTAAGGACTCCAGGACGCCCGGGGATCAAGGAAATATGACCCCATTTCAGAATTCTTTGGAGCGTACATAGGTCTTCCCAGGGGGAACATTTTGAAGAACTGAGGAGGTGACCAGCATTAGGCGATCAGGTGGTATGATGTGGCAAGGAGACTCTTCTTGTCCCAGGACGTCAGACGCCCCTGATAAAGCCCCTGGCTTGCTTACGGTGGCGAGGCGCAGCTAGAGACATGTAGGAAGACAGGAACAAAGCAAGAGTCACGGCTGGAACCTCATGCAGGAATCACGGAGAGCTGGAACCACACGCTATGGGAAGCATGCAGAGGCTCCAACACATATGTCAGGGCAGGGCTGAGACCTGAGAAGGAAGGCAGCCGGCAGGGAGCACAGGGGAACACATGGCCGGGGATGACACTGGGGCCACTGCGGGGGGGGGGGGGGGGGGGGGGGTTTGGTGTGCTGTGGCTGTAACAGATATGTTACTTTTGCACAGGAGACGCCGAGGAGGAAGGTATGTCTCTTATAGTATGTTTCTTACCTTCATCCTCAGCGCTGATCGGTGCAGTTAGTCGTTTACTCTATGGTCTGGTGAGGCTGTTAGGAGCACTGTCCACCCCTAACAGTCCCACCGGACTATGGAGTAAACAATTAACTGCATCAAACGTCGCCGAGGAGGAAGGTAAGAGTCATACTATAAGACACTTACCTTCCTCCTCTGCGTCTCCTGTGCAATAGGGACATAACAGGAGGTTAGATTCGATTCCCATATAAGATATATGGTATTTTAGAGAATACATCCAGGAACAAAGCTAAAGGCTCATGGGGCCCTAGTGTCAGCTTGGCCCCCAGATATCTCGACAATGTTCCCTCTAAGCCTTCAAGCAGGGAAATACAGGCCTCACACTGACACCGTATCAGGGACTCTGCAGAGGTTGACTATGCACATGAGGCCTAAAACAGGAAAACCTCTCGTAGAGATGATGATTCCCCCAGACCTTCTTCAGTCCACTATATACAGTATAAGGCTATGTTCACACTACGTATATTTCAGTCAGTATTGCAACCAAAACCAGGAGTGAATTAAAAACACAGAAAGGATCTGTTTACACAATGGTGAAATTGGGTGGATGGCCGCCATATAACAGTATATAACGGCCATTATTTCAATATAACAGCCGTTGTTCTAAAATAACAGCAAATATTTGCCATTACATCCACCCAATTTCAACATTGTGTGAACAGAGCCTTTCTGTGTTTTTAATCCACTCCTGGTTTTGGTTGCAATGAGGACCACAATACTGACTGAAATATACATAGTTTGAACATAGCCTTATGTAGTGGACATCTTCCTGGAGAAGGTCATCCCCACAGATCTTCTCACACAAGTTCTTCTGTATTCATAATCATAGAAAGTGTCTATATTCTGTCCCTCCTCTGCTTAATCCTAATATATTTCAATCTCCTCTGGATTTACTATTTATAGTAATATTATTTACAGGCTTTTACACCTCAATATTTTTTATGGCTGATAAAGTGTCCCCCTAGTCCCCCCATCTGTTTACCCAATAGTAAGGAGCAGTTCACACATGCTCTCGAGTAACACACCCACATACCTACATACCCACACACACTACATATCCCCACACTGTATACCCTTACACACACAGCCACATACCCTTACACTGTATACCAACACACACACAGCCACATACCCCCCCCCCACACACACTACACACCCACACACACTACATATCCCCACACTGTATACCCTTACACACACAGCCACATACCCTTACACTGTATACCAACACACACACAGCCACATACCCACACACACCCCCCACACTACATACCCACACACACAGCTACATACCCACACACACATACACACACAGCCACATCCACACACACACACACACACACACACACACACACACACACTACATACCCACACACATACCCACATACACACACACACAACCACATACCCACACACCCACACACCCACAACCCTTTCCCCTTACTTTATATGCAGAGTGAAGAAAGCGATCTTATTGGCTCAGCCGAGCTCTTATCTCTGTCAGAGCTGCGGTTCGTGTTGTGTTTTTAGTGTTTTTTTTCTTTTTATCTTTGGTCTTGGCTTGTGTTTTTAGTGTTGTTTTTCTTTGGTCTTGGCTTGGTCTTGGGTTGTGTTTTTAGTGTGTTTTTTTCTCTCTTTGGTCTTGGCTTGGTCTTGGGTTGTGTTCTAAGTGAGTTTTTTTCTCTTTAATCTTGGCTTGATCTCGGGTTGTGTTTAGTTTTTTCTTTGGTCTTGGTTGTGTTTTTAGTGATTTTTGGTCTGGGCTTCGGTTTTGGGTTGTGTTTGTGGTGTTTTTAGTATTTTTTTCTCTTTGGTCTTGGCCTGGTCTGTTTTGTTTCTTTTTTGTCTTGGCTCAATTTTGTGTTGTGTTTTTAGTTTCTCTTTGGTCTCGGTTGTATTTTTATCCTTTGGTCTTGGTTTGGTCTCGGGTTGTGTTTTTAGTGTGTTTTTTTTCTTTGGTCTTGGTTTGGTCTCGGGTTGTGTTTGTGGTGGTTTTTTTTCTTTCCTGGGTCTTGGCTTGGAGTTTTGGTGTTTATTGCGGGATCTGAGGGTTTTAAGTTACCAGTAGACAAACTTATTTTTGAAGTTTTATTCTGTCTGGATCATTGCTTAGCAACCTCATCCTCCGAGTCGCTGCTTCCACTAAAATGCGGTTTGTATTCCATAAACTGAACTCTTAAGAATGAAGAGAGAAGATGTGAACATCTCCAGCAGGCAGATCAATTGTCAGCCACTTGATTAAAATGCTTTAGATTTGGCAGAACAACACACAAATAAATAAGAAACTCTTCATTTTTCATAATGCACTCTCAAAATGCAGAAAGGAATCAGAAAGCTTTGGAATAAATGGACGTATAACATCTTGTGCCGGATAAAAATCGCATTCAAGGACAATAATAAAACGCTTGTTATTACAATGGCGGCCTGGTGCATTAATCTCTCCTCTCCGCAGTGCCCGCCAGGGCTGAGTCCTATGAAAGACGCCTCGGGCTGCTACAATCGGCAGGTGGGAGTCGACTGCTCCGATGGCTTCAATGGAGGCTGTGAACAGCTGTGTCTGCAGAAAGAGGTCCCCTTCCCCGATGACCCGGAGATGTACAACATCCTAATGGTTTGTGGGTAAGAATCATAGAAAGTGCTAACCTTATATGAATTATTCTGTTGCATCATATATAATAAGAGTAAAATAACAAAAACAAGTTCGGCAAGATGGCGGCTGCACATTAACCCCTCCCCCCCCCCCAAAAAAAACCCAGTCTATGGCTAAGGTCACTAGAGTGTCTCTAGAGTGACAGCCAGCTCAGCCAATCACAGGCTGACTTAGACGAGATAGCACCGCTGCCAGTGATAGTCTGAGTGGGCTGTCACTCTAGAGACAACCTGCTCGGCCAATCACTGTCCCGCCTAAGGTAATGATTGACTGAACAGGCAGAAGACCATTGGAGGACACAAGGACAGCGTGGACAGGTGAGAAAACCCTTTTTTTGGGGGGGGGAGGGGTTAATGTGCAGCCGCCATCTTGCCGAACTTGTTCTAAACTTAGCAAAAAGGTTGGTTCAGTAGCAACCAAATTTTTTGCAAAGTTTGAAATGAACCTGGGTTCGGCAGGCTCCCTTCGCTCATCTCTATTGCCAATTTTTGTGTTTTATGCCTGTGACAATTTTTGTATTGATTATGATCATTATCGATGTTGGTCATCGACAAATAACGGACGTCTTGTTAATGGCCATCGGCAATGACAGACGCAAAATCCCATTGTGTGACCTTAGCCTGTGTCTGCATTCATCCAGAGCCATAACCCCCACTCCTGTACTCAGCTTGGATGCAGTTTGCAGCTCAGTTCTATTGAGGTGAATTGTAATACCACACATATCCTGAGGGCAGGGGTGGTGCTGTTTTTGCGAGAAAGTATTTGTGCATTTTTAAAATCCTTGATAACCTCTTTAAAGGGAATGTGTCACTTAGATTTTCTGTTACTGATCAGAGTCAGATACTAAAACTTCTTTTATTCTAATCGGTTTCTGACTGCAAGTTATTTTATTTCCCTACTTGTACATTGTTATGAGGGCGGCCATATTGCCTGGACTGTTCTTAACAGCATTTAGTGACATGCTTTACAGCCAGGCTCATGGACATAGACAACATTATACAGACTGTGTCCCCTTGAGATGAATGTGAGACATTACTGAGCACGCTCTGTGACCTGTAAAGAGGTCATTCCATAGGGAGCTGCTATTGTCTCCTCTATCTACTGGTGTCACATGACGCTGCAATGCTGTACAGATCACTTTACTGCAGCCTCTTCTTATCACCACAGACAACAGGAAGTCTTAGCTTAGTTTTACCCCCAGTGGTCAGAATGAGAACTGCAACTGCAATTTTTTTTAAAGAATCGAAAAGAACAAATAAACAAACTAAACAGGAAGGTCAAAAACAATGTGAACAGAATCTTTTATTTCAAATCCAGTTGGACCCTTTTAAAGGATCGAATTGCCAGAAATCCCCTTTAAATACTGGAAAAGAAATGTAAAACAGACAATATGAAGAGAATCTGCAGCAGCTAGCGCCATTGCGGCCCTGTTATTCCTCCAGTTTGCTGCCTGTAACAATAGATGTTCCATTGTTTGTCCTCTGCTCCAGTTGGGGTAAATGCGACCATTGTGTACACAGCAAGTATCAATGTAACATAATTACCCAAATGAGATAATTGGCTGACGCTATTAATATCGGTAACCTTTCATCGTTTCCGCTCTGCCAAATCCTCTGTGTTTTTCTGTCGCAGCAAAATGAGCTGCTGAGCGGCACGTTTAATTGTCTTGTAAACCAAAGGCGTTTGGGCTGATGAAGATTCACCTTTGTATCTCCTATAGCGGTGTGAGATGATTCACAGCCGGCGACACGGTGGTTTACAATGCAGCATAAATACCAGAAGCATTTGTGAACCCGTCTTATTCACCATTTATATTGGTTAGAACACAACTCTACTCCAGGAATATCCGGTCTAAGTGGCTCAATGGCGAACTCTGCCGTCTCCTTGGAAAGAGTAATATTCCAAAGGGGCCAACATTAAAAAATTACACTGGATCCCCCTCCCCCCCAACCGCTGGTACCGTCCGTTTGATGAGCCAACAGGTGACCAGGGCTGCCGGCTGTGGCTGTCATCAGGTGTTTATTACCTGTTTATTATCTTTACTCCCCCCCCCCAAAAAAAAATAAAAATAAAATAAAAATAAATAAAATTAAAAACTACACCCCCCCCATCCCCTCAGCTGTCCTGAAATGTGTCATTTTCCCTGTACAATCCCTTTAGGGTGCTCCTCCACCTCCAGTAGCTGTCGGCTGAGCTTCCCCTCTTATTCCCCCCCATACACATGAACCTTTGGCCCAGCAGAATATTCACTAGAAGAACCCAACCAGCAGGGGCGTAGCTAAAGGCTGATGGCCCTGATGCTAAATTTTAGCTTGCCCCCCCCTCCCCTCCCCCCCATCCTAACCAATCAGACACAGTCAGAGGCCAAAAACATTATATCCAATTACTCTAAGGTGACGCCCCTTATGTGCCAATGTGTCCTATATACTGTCACTGTGTTCCCTCATATACCGTGCTACTGCCTCTACCTCTTGTACTGCGCCACTGTCGTTGGTGATAGGACGGTGACCTTCATAATTTCTCCAGCTACTTCTGTATCTCACCGCACAGGATCCGTCATCTCTTCTCTCAGCACTGACAGCTCTACTGGGCAGCCGGCAGCCTCATTTATAGGATCCTCTCAGACTGGCAGCCAGAGAGGGAGCTGGGGGTGACTGAGGGGGACTGGGGCAGCTGGGGTAACTGAGGGGGAGCTGGGGGTGACTGAGGAAGACTGAGAGGGACTGGGGGTGGCTGGGGGGAGCTGGGGGTGACTGAGGGGGAGCTGGGGCAGACTGGGGGTGACTGAGGGGGAGCTGGGAGTGACTGAGGGTGACTGAGAGGGAGCTGGGGGGGACTGAGAGGGAGCTGGGGGTGACTGAGGGGGACTGGGGCAGCTGGGGTGACTGAGAGGGAGCTGGGGGTGACTGAGGAAGACTGAGAGGGACTGGGGGTGACTGGGGGGAGCTGGGGGTGACTGAGGGGGAGCTGGGGCAGACTGGGGGTGACTGAGGGGGAGCTGGGGGTGACTAAGGGGGACTGAGGCATGCTGAGAGCAGTAGTTATACACATACAGGCTGGGTGGTAGTAGTTCTACACATACAAGCTGTCAGGGCATGCTGGGACTAGTAGTTCTACACAGGCTGTCAGGGCATGCTGGGAGCTGTAGTTCTACACAGGCTGTCAGGGCATGCTGGGAGCTGTAGTTCTACACAGGCTATCAGGGCATGCTGGGAGTAGTAGTTCTACACAGGCTGTCAGGGCATGCGGAGAGTAGTAGTTCTACACAGGCTGTCAGGGCATGCTGGGAGTAGTAGTTACACACAGGCTGTCAGGGCATGCTGGGAGTAGTAGTTCTACACAAGCTGTCAGGGCATGCTGGGAGCAGTAGTTCTACCCAGGCTGTCAGGGCATGCTGGGAGCTTTAGTTCTACCCAGGCTGTCATATAGACAGATATATACCCAGACAGACAGACAGTACACAGCAGCACTACCATAGTCCTCCTCTCCTGCGGGCAGTCTGTGGGCGGAGCTTCCTCCTGCAGGAGACATGTTGTCCTCTCACTGATCAGCGTCCTGGGACCAGTGCAGCAGACTTCCTGTTCCTCCTTTTCCTAGAGCCATGTAATGGGGTTCCGGCTCTCAGCAGATGCTCAGGTAGTTCCGGGGGGAGGAGGAGGGGGAGAGGGGGAGGAGGAGGGGAGGAGGGGGAGGAGGGGGAGGAGGAGGGGGAGGAGGAGGGGGGGGGGGGGGTGGGGGGGGGGAGGAGGAGGGGGGGAGGGGGGGAGGAGGGGAGGAGGGGGGGGAGGGGGGGAGGAGGGGGAGGAAGGGGAGGAAGGGGAGGAGGAGGAGGAGGGGGAGGAAGGGGAGGAGGGGGAGGAAGGGGAGGAAGGGGAGGAGGGGGAGGAGGGGGAGGAGGGGGAGGAGGAGGAGGAGGGGGAGGAGGGGGAGGAGGAGGGGGAGGAGGGGAGGAGGGGGAGGAGGGGAGGAGGGGGAGGAAGGGGGAGGAAGGGGAGGAGGGGGAGAGGGAGGAGGGGGAGAGGGAGGGGGGGAGGGGGAGATGGAGGGGGGGGGAGGGGCCTCGGGCAGGAAGTAAGGGCTGTCCCCTGCGCTGCCTGATACTTTCTTTTATGCACCAGGCGGCCTCACAGGGACTGACAATCTGGTTAGCTCACTGGTCCGGGCAGAGGGGGCTTGGTGCATTTCTCCCAAACTGGCTGTCATTATTAGTGATGAGCGAATACTGTTCGATCGAATAGTGAGATATTCGAATATTCGATATTCGTACGAATATCACGCGAATATTCGATAAGCGTTCAAATCCCCCAGCTTCTGGTTTCACCCTCCAAATGGTCAAATAGATGTTTTTCACTAATCGAATACTTGTTCCCATAGACTTTAATGGGATCGAATATTCGATTGAATATTCGTATATTCGCGGATATTCGTACGAATATTTGAATATCTCACTATTCGCTCATCACAAGTCATTATCACAGCCCATTGGAGAGAACTGCATAGTGACAGGAAGTGGTGAGGGGGGGCAGCGGGGCCCCCCTAGCCTAGGGGCCCGGTCACCATGGCGACCGCTGCGACCCTTATAGCTACGCCACTGCCAACCACGATGAAAACTACATAGATGAGGCCAAGAGTAAATAACACGACCTATTATAACCAGCGGTAAGTGCATCTACTCACCGGCACATGGACCATGGTCTATCCGCGTGGCGTACCCTCCATGAGATGTCTCCTCTTCTTCCTCTACTATAATTGATCCTCCTCTGATCTGGCGCAGCGGCCTCATTTACCTCCCGGGGAATCAATGAGAAGAGACTTTTTAATGAATTCGATGACTTGTTAATTTCGGCGAGTTAAAAATATAATTCTTCAAAAGATCTTCAAAAAGTTTGAGAAAAATCAATCTCATGAGCAAAATATGAAAGGAGCGTCTAATTGATGGAGTCTATCCTCATTAGCCAACAAATGGCGGCGGCCCTCAGCGGTGTCACCGGGCCGGGGGTTGGGCCTTGTTATATGTGAATGTGGAGTTTACACTTATTCAGTCTATGGATTTTATTTGACTATTTTGTGCTGTAATTGGCGTTAAGGTCAGAGCGATGTCTTCGTGTTGTCTCACGGAAGGGACCCGGCAATTACCGAGTGGCTTTCCTGCATTGCAGGTCACTAATTCTAATGAAACAAAGCGGAGACAGATCTGCTGACGGCAACAAATGATTAAGTCTCTAGTTAAGAGCGCGGAATCCATTATTGACTCAACCAATTATGTGGTTTTCTTCCAGCTGTATAGAAGACTATAAACTGGGGCCAGATGGGCTGTCGTGTCACCTGGTGACGGAATCGTGTCCTGGCGGAGCTCACTGCGGGGAGAGTCCCGAGGTGCCCATGAACCAGACGCTTTTTGGGGAACTCTTTTATGGTTACAACAACCAGACCAAGGACGTTTCTCCGGGCCAGCTGATCAGGGGATCATTTAGGTGAATACAACTTTTCTCTTTTTTATTCTCCATAAAGAAGTATTATGTGATATACAGACCTATGTGATATACAGACCTACAGACCTATGTGATATACAGACCTATGTGATATACAGACCTATGTGATATACAGACCTACAGACCTATGTGATATACAGACCTATGTGATATACAGACCTATGTGATATACAGACCTATGTGATATACAGACCCATGTGATATAAAGACCTACAGACCTATGTGATATACAGACCTATGTGATATACAGACCCATGTGATATACAGACCTACAGACCTATGTGATATACAGACCTATGTGATATACAGACCCATGTGATATACAGACCTACAGACCTATGTGATATACAGACCTATGTGATATACAGACCTATGTGATATACAGACCTATGTGATATACAGACCTATGTGATATACAGACCTATGTGATATACAGACCTATGTGATATACAGACCTATGTGATATACAGACCTATGTGATATACAGACCTACAGACCTATGTGATATACAGACCTACAGACCTACAGACCTATGTGATATACAGACCTATGTGATATACAGACCTATGTGATATACAGACCTAGGTGATATACAGACCTATGTGATATACAGACCTATGTGATATACAGACCTACAGACCTATGTGATATACAGACCTACAGACCTACAGACCTATGTGATATACAGACCTATGTGATATACAGACCTATGTGATATACAGACCTATGTGATATGGTGTCAGACTATGAAAATGCAGACACCAGAGAAAGCTGCTGGATCCCCCATACGTCTCCTACAGGATGTGCAACTAAAGATTCTGGTAATGTCAGTAATAGTCCGGCTTACCAGATGCTGAGACCCTCCACCTTCCTGCACGGATCCTCTACCACTCATATGTGCAGCCGCAAGAAATAACCCTTAAAGGGATTGTTTACCAAAAAAAAAAAAAATATATATATATATATATATATATATATATATATATATGTGTATATATATTGTAGACATGTCACTGGAGATGTGTTCGAGGGGGTGTACATCTCACCCAGGTTGATACATAGTGTGAGATGGTAAGTCCAGGAGGGATCTGTTGCTCAGCAGTGCTATGCTGCTGAGTTATTATTTATTTTTACCGGGCCTGGACTTACATGGAATGGTGGATAGGTTGGTAGTGGGATCTGCCATTCCCTCCCCCTCGATCCAGTGTGGGTTTTGGGATCAGGTGAGCTCTGATCCCAATCAGCCTGAGAAGGCAAAAGGTGGGCTCAGTGTACAGAGGAGCTCTCAGCCAGGAGTGAACAGCCTGCATGGTGTGTTCGCTGGGAGCTGGGAAGACAGCCGCTGCTGGGGCCTATTCACACCCCGCAATACTGCCGACTGAAGTGCCAGAGAGGTAACCTGCGTTGTTAGTTAGCGCCCAGACGGGCAAGACCTTTTGTTTTGTTCTTAAAGCACAGTGTTGCTATATTTCTGTTATGGACGGTTTATGCTGCAAATAAACGCCAAGCTGTTATTTTACAAGTCCAAGTCTGTTGTGAACTGTGTCCAAACACACCATCCCCCGGGAAGATCCCTACAATATATATATATTTCAAATCAACTGGAGCAAGAAAGTGCCAGAGATTTGTAATTTATTTCTAGTAAAAAAAATGTCCAGTCTTCCAATACTTATCAGCTGCTGTATGTCCTGCAGGAAGTGGTGTATTCTCCCCAGTCTGACACAGTGCTCTCTGCTGCCACCTCTGTCCATGTCAGGAACTGTCCACAGCAACAGCAAATCCCCATAGAAAACCTCTCTGAAATGGACAGTTCCTGACAGCTCCTGTAATATATAGGGCACCATACATAGACCTTCTCCTGTAATATATGGGGCACCATACATAGACCTTCTCCTGTAATATATAGGGCACCATACATAGACCTTCTCCTGTAATATATGGGGCACCATACATAGACCTTCTCCTGTAATATATGGGGCACCATACATAGACCTTCTCCTGTAATATATGGGGCACCATACATAGACCTTCTCCTGTAATATATAGGGCACCATACATAGACCTTCTCCTGTAATATATAGGGCACCATACATAGACCTTCTCCGGTAATATATAGGGCACCATACATAGACCTTCTCCTGTAATATATAGGGCACCATACATAGACCTTCTCCTGTAATATATGGGGCACCATACATAGACCTTCCATCTGTAATATATGGGGCATTATACATAGACCTTCTCCTGTAATATATGGGGCACCATACATAGACCTTCTCCTGTAATATATGGGGCACCATACATAGACCTTCTCCTGTAATATATGGGGCATTATACATAGACCTTCTCCGGTAATATATGGGGCACCATACATAGACCTTCCATCTGTAATATATGGGGCACCATACATAGACCTTCTCCTGTAATATATGGGGCACCATACATAGACCTTCTCCTGTAATATATGGGGCACCATACATAGACCTTCTCCTGTAATATATGGGGCACCATACATAGACCTTCTCCTGTAATATATGGGGCACCATACATAGACCTTCTCCTGTAATATATGGGGCATTATACATAGACCTTCTCCTGTAATATATGGGGCACCATACATAGACCTTCTCCTGTAATATATGGGGCACCATACATAGACCTTCTCCTGTAATATATGGGGCACCATACATAGACCTTCTCCTGTAATATATAGGGCACCATACATAGACCTTCTCCTGTAATATATGGGGCACCATACATAGACCTTCTCCTGTAATATATGGGGCACCATACATAGACCTTCTCCGGTAATATATGGGGCACCATACATAGACCTTCTCCTGTAATATATGGGGCATTATACATAGACCTTCTCCTGTAATATATGGGGCATTATACATAGACCTTCTCCGGTAATATATGGGGCACCATACATAGACCTTCTCCTGTAATATATGGGGCACCATACATCGACCTTCTCCTGTAATATATAGGGCACCATACATAGACCTTCTCCTGTAATATATGGGGCATTATAGATAGACCTTCTCCTGTAATATATGGGGCACCATACATAGACCTTCTCCTGTAATATATGGGGCACCATACATAGACCTTCTCCTGTAATATATGGGGCACCATACATAGACCTTCTCCTGTAATATATGGGGCATTATACATAGACCTTCTCCTGTAATATATAGGGCACCATACATAGACCTTCCATCTGTAATATATAGGGCACCATACATAGACCTTCTCCTGTAATATATGGGGCACCATACATAGACCTTCCATCTGTAATATATAGGGCACCATACATAGACCTTCTCCTGTAATATATAGGGCACCATACATAGACCTTCTCCTGTAATATATGGGGCACCATACATAGACCTTCTCCTGTAATATATAGGGCACCATACATAGACCTTCTCCTGTAATATATGGGGCACCATACATAGACCTTCTCCTGTAATATATGGGGCACCATACATAGACCTTCTCCTGTAATATATGGGGCACCATACATAGACCTTCTCCGGTAATATATGGGGCATTATACATAGACCTTCTCCTGTAATATATGGGGCACCAAACATAGACCTTCTCCTGTAATATATGGGGCACCATACATAGACCTTCTCCTGTAATATATGGGGCATTATACATAGACATTCCATCTGTAATATATGGGGCACCATACATAGACCTTCTCCTGTAATATATGGGGCACCATACATAGACCTTCTCCTGTAATATATGGGGCACCATACATAGACCTTCTCCTGTAATATATAGGGCACCATACATAGACCTTCTCCTGTAATATATGGGGCATTATAGATAGACCTTCTCCTGTAATATATGGGGCACCATACATAGACCTTCTCCTGTAATATATGGGGCACCATACATAGACCTTCTCCTGTAATATATGGGGCACCATACATAGACCTTCTCCTGTAATATATGGGGCACCATACATAGACCTTCTCCTGTAATATATAGGGCACCATACATAGACCTTCTCCTGTAATATATAGGGCACCATACATAGACCTTCTCCTGTAATATATAGGGCACCATACATAGACCTTCTCCTGTAATATATGGGGCACCATACATAGACCTTCTCCTGTAATATATAGGGCACCATACATAGACCTTCTCCTGTAATATATAGGGCACCATACATAGACCTTCTCCTGTAATATATAGGGCACCATACATAGACCTTCTCCTGTAATATATGGGGCACCATACATAGACCTTCTCCTGTAATATATCTCAATGCTATTTTAGCTTCCTGTAATCTCCTGTAGTATGAAGAGCTAAGATGTCCTCCTACCTCCTGATCCCTCCCAGATGACTCCCCCCGGTATGTGTGATGGCCGTTGCTGTGTAATTCTCACATACTCACGTTTCTTTTATTGTAGACAGAATAATTTTGCTCGTGGACTGGAACATCAGCTCCCGGATGGTTTGGTAGTGTCCACCATCCCCTCGGAAACCCAATGCCACGAAGAGATATCGGAGCCGGTCCCTGACCCTGATTTCCTGACAGGTGGGTGACTCCATTACTTTCCCATCCCTGTACTGCCGATGAAGAGATCTCTCCTAGATTTACCGACTAATGTCAGGTTATCGCCAGGACGGGGGTGGGGGGTGGGGGGCTTATTTTCGTGCTATTAGTTAACATAAGTGGAAGGTTGTTTGTGTCGTTAGACCGATATTATCACCCCTTAATGTGTTATCACATGACGCTCACACCCAATAATAACGCTGCTTGTATGTGGAAAGCCTGAAAAGCCATTAAAAAGGTGATAATATTAGAGGATAACACATCCGGCAGAAATCACGGAAAACTTCACAAAACGACAGAAATGCACGAGACGAGATGGTGAAAATGACAGGAGACTCATTGTGATGTGGCTGACATGGTGGATTGTGAGTCAGGGTGTCTGTAGGTGAAGCTGATGGGGAGGTAATGATTACTATTGAGGAGAGCTGGGGGAGCCTGTGTGCAAAGACTTGTCAGGCAATGCTCCATGGGAAGAAAGTATGCAAATAAGCCCCGCCCCCAAAGTAAGAAAACTGCTTAATAGTAGCTAATAAATGTCTCCCATCCCGGCCTAGCCAGTCTCCAAACTGAGAACTAATGAATGAGCTGTGTGTGTATGCATGTGTTTATGTGTGTGTGTTTATGTGTGTGTGTGTGTGTGTGCATGCATGTGTGTGTGTATGTGTGTGTGCATGTGTTTCTGCATGTGTGTATATGCGTGTGTTTGTGCGTGTGCGTGAGTGTATGTGGATGTATGTGTCTGTGTGTATGTTTGTGTATGAGTGCGTGTATGTGTGTATGATTGTGTGTGCATGTGTGTGTATATGTATGTGTGCGTGTTTGTGTGTGCATGTGTGTATGATTGTGTGTGCATGTGCGTGTATATGTTTGTGTATGTGTGCGTGTTTGGGTTTGTGTGTGTGTGTGTATGTTTGTGTGTATATGTGTATGTGTGCATGTGTGTATGTTTGTGTGTGCATGTGTGTATATGTTTGTGTATGTGTGTGTATGTTTGTGTGTGCATGTGTGTATGTTTGTGTGTGCATGTGTGTATGTTTGTGTGTGCATGTGTGTATATGTGTATGTTTGTGTATGTGTGCATGTGTGTATGTTTGTGTGTGTATATGTTTGTGTATGTGTGCATGTTTGTGTGTGTATGTGTGTATGTTTATGTGTGCATGTGTGTATATGTGTATGTGTGCGTGTTTGTGTGTGTATGTTTGTGTGTGCATGTGTGTATATGTTTGTGTATGTGTGCATGTTTGTGTGTGTATGTGTGTATGTTTATGTGTGTATATGTGTATGTTTGTGTATGTGTGCGTGTTTGGGTTTGTGTGTGTGTGTGTATGTGTGCATTTGTGGTGGGGAGAGGCTCTCCATTAAAGGGGCAGTGCGGCTGTAAACATTTATTCCCAAAATAACACACATTACAAAGTTATACAATGTGAATGGCCCCCTTCCCTGTGTTCCAAACACCCTTGCCAGACCTGGAAGTGTTTGTGCATTATACTTACCGCATTCGTGTCGACCCCCGTCCGCCAACTTGTGACAATGACGTCTTCTTCGGGAGGCCGGCCGAACCGCTCCATCCGTCCCTCATGCTGGCCGCCCTCTGCCGCCTCATCAGCTGCGATTGAACCAACACTTCTGGGTCTAGCGTGGGTGGCGGGACACGGGAAGGGGGCCATTCACATAAATAACACACATTACAAAGTTGTATAACTTTGTAATGTGTGTTATTTTGTGAATAAATGTTTACCGCCGCACTACCCCTTTAAAACCTAATCTCACTATTTTAGGGTAAAGAGGGTCTATAAAGAATTGTCTCCAACTTAGCAAATCATTGTTTTCTTTATTTCATGCGGGATTACGATTAGTGATAGACTTCGTAGAGATACAAGATTATAAAGAGCCATGAATAAGGACTGTCGAGTTCGAAACGTGTCGCGATTTTAAAGTCACTACAATAAAATTGTATATATATATATATATATATATATATATATATATATATATATATATATATATATATAATATATATATATATTTATACAGTATATGCATGTGGGAATGGGATGGGGATACTCCTTTACCACTTCCTTTCCTACAGGTATATACTATATCATATATAATGGGGTTACCCCTGTATCCTGATCCCTACAGGTATATACTATATTATATATGATGGGAATCCCCCTCTATCCTGATCCCTACAGGTATATACTATATTATATATGATGGGAATCCCCCTGTATCCTGATCCCTACAGGTATATACTATATCATATATAATGGGGTTACCCCTGTATCCTGATGCCTACAGGTATATACTATATTATATATGATGGGAATCCCCCTGTATCCTGATCCCTACAGGTATATACTATATCATATATAATGGGGTTACCCCTGTATCCTGATGCCTACAGGTATATACTATATTATATATGATGGGGTTACGGTCCCTCTATCCTGATCCCTACAGGTATATACTATATTATATATGATGGGGTTACCCCTGTATCCTGATCCCTACAGGTATATACTATATTATATATGATGGGGTTACCCCTGTATCCTGATCCTTACAGGTATATACTATATTATATATGATGGAAATCCCCCTCTATCCTGATCCCTACAGGTATATATTATATTATATAGGACGGGATTACCCCTCTATCCTGATCTTTACAGGTATATACTATATTATATATGATGGGGTTACCCCTGTATCCTGATCCCTACAGGTATATACTATAT
Source organism: Dendropsophus ebraccatus (assembly GCF_027789765.1). Taxonomy (NCBI): domain Eukaryota; kingdom Metazoa; phylum Chordata; class Amphibia; order Anura; family Hylidae; genus Dendropsophus; species Dendropsophus ebraccatus. The sequence continues at coordinate 124,906,582 of NC_091461.1, read as the reverse complement.
TATATATGATGGGAATCCCCCTGTATCCTGATCCCTACAGGTATATACTATATTATATATGACGGGATTACCCCTCTATCCTGATCTTTACAGGTATATACTATATAATGGGGGTACTGGGCCACCGGGGGGCCGGGGAAATCCCCGGTGGGCCCCGAGCTGGAGAGTGGGCCCCGCCCCCCCTGTCATGGGATGCAGGGCTGGAGACTGCAGCAATGTGGTCTGCAGCCGGGGCCCCGTGCTCCCGGGGGGTCCACTTGGTCGCCGGGTGCCGCACCTTCCTTTTTAACTGGAAGCAATTGCAACAATCGCTTCCAGTTAAATGTAGTGTGCTGATTGACAGCGCGAGAAGCCATAGGCTTCCCGCGCTGTCAATCACTCTTGTGACCGCAAGCAGCGTTTGCTTGCGATCACAAGAGTGTCAGTGTTACCTCCGCCCCCCGCCCCCGACAGATCCGCAGCATCCTGGGGAAGTCCCGGACAGCACGTCGCCTCTGAGTTCAGTGTGCGCTGCGGCGGCTGGGACTTCCGGCTGGGAGCGCCGCGCACACAGAGCTCAGAGGCGACGTGCTGCCCGGGACTTCACCAGGATGCGGCTGATGTGAAGATAGAAGAAGACACCCGCGACCGACGGGGGAGCGTGTTGTAAGGTGAGTTGTTGGGTTTTTTTTTCAGAGGGGGACAACAGAAGGGGGCTATATAGGGGGGAGAACAACAGAAGGGGGCTATATAGGGGGGAGAACAACAGAAGGGGGCTATATGGGGGGGAGAACAACAGAAGGGGGGCTATATATGGGGGTGGAAAACAGAAGGGGGCTATATAGGGGGGTGAACAACAGAAGGGGGCTATATAGGGGGGTGAACAACAGAAGGGGGCTATATAGGGGGGTGAACAACAGAAGGGGGCTATATAGGGGGATGGACAATGAAAGGGGGCTGCATAGAGGGATGAACAACAGAAGGGGGCTATATATGGGGGTGGACAACAGAAGGGGGCTATATGGGGATAGACAACAAAAGGGGGCTTTATAGGGGGATGGACAACAAAAGGGGGCTATATAAGGGGGTGAACAACAGAAGGGGGCTATATAGGGGGATGGACAACGAAAGGGGGCTATATAGGGGGGTGAACAACAGAAGGGGCTATATAGGGGGAGAACAACAGAAGGGGGCTATATAGGGGGGTGAACAACAGAAGGGGGCTATATAGGGGGGTGAACAACAGAAGGGGGCTATATAGGGGGGTGAACAACAGAAGGGGGCTATATAGGGGGGTGAACAACAGAAGGGGGCTATATAGGGGATGGACAACAAAAGGGGGCCATCTATATGGGGGATGGGTAACATAAGGGGCTATCTATATGGGGGTGGGCAACATAAGGGGGCTATCTATATGGGGGATGGATAACACAGGGGAGCCATTTATAAGGGGGACAAAATAGGGGTGCCATTTATAAGGGAGACAACACGGGGGGGGGTATGCAATAGGGCATGCACAGAGGGGGTCATATACTATAGGGCAGTGATAGGGAACCTTGGCTCTCCAGCTGTTGCAAAACGACAGCTTTAGCTTTGGCTGTCCAGGCATGATGGGAGTTGTAGTCTTGCAACAGCTGGAGAGCCAAGGTTCCATACCCCTGATATAGGGGATGCACATAGGTTGTCATCTACTATAGGGGGACTGCGCATAGGGGGATTTCTACTATAGTAGATGCACATGGGGCCATCTATATGGAAGACTGAACAAGGGACCATATATAAGGTGTCTACAGAGAGGGGGGTATATATATATATATATATATATATATATATATATATATATATATATATATATTACATAGTGTCAGGGCTACCCACTGAAAGAGGGAGTAAAGGGGCCAATACAGATGTGCAGTGTGTATAGAGATGAGGATGGTGCCAGAATGAGGAGCCTAATATGTTTCTCTGGCAGATTCTGTGGGTTCGTGGCTCGGAGAAGTTCTCATAACGGCCCAGGACAGATGGAGAAGAAGATGAAAAGGGAAGAACTCCGATCAGAGAAGACGTCCCCTGTGAGTCACTTGATGTTACTGCCTCTATATGACTGTATGAGGTGATAGTGGTCTGTGTACAGAGGATTTTATTCAGTAACAGTGGTGGTGTTAGTCAGTATGTGGTGGTACTAGTCAGTAGCAGCGGTGGTGTTAGTATGTGTGGTATTAGTCAGTATGTGGTAGTGTTAGTCAGTATGCGGTGGTATTAGTCAGTATGTGGAGGTGTTAGTCAGTATATGGTGGTATTAGTCAGTAGCAGCGGTGGTGTTAGTATGTGGTGGTATCAAGTCAGTATGTGGTAGTGTTAGTCAGTATGTGGTGGTATTAGTGAGTAGCAGTGGTGGTGTTAGTCAGTATGCGGTGGTGTTAGTCAGTATGTGGTGGTATTAGTGAGTAGCAGTGGTGGTGTTAGTCAGTATGTGGTGGTGTTAGTCAGTATTTGGTGGTATTATTTGTTACTTGTAATCTAGTAGTGTGTTTTATTGGATTTAGTATACTGGATTTGGTCAGTAACAATATGGTGGTGATGGTTGTGGTGTGGCGGTAATGTTTCCCCCTTGTATACTGGTAATATTGGTCATAGTATACAGGATTTGGTCAACACCAGTATGTCAGTAATATGTATGGTGATAATATCTCCTATATACTGGTATTATTGGTAATATCAGTTTTGGTATACAGGATCTGATCAGTAACAGTATGGCGGTAATATGTGTGGGGATATTTGCTCTTTATATCCTGGTGTCATTGGTAGCTGTATGACTTTTGTATCTAAGTATACAGTGTTATCATGCAAAGAAAATTGTCTTATAGCCCAATTACACCGGCCAATTATCGGTAACAAGCGCTCCTAGGAAGCTCCATGTAACAGTGCCAGAGATCAGCTGACACGCAAATGCCCCATAGTCGGCTGATTTGATCTTTTGTGCGTCTGTAAAAATCATTGTTGTTGGCCGCACATCTGTGTATTCCTGCCCTGCTGATTAGCAATCGTTTGCAGCCCCATATCACACCGTGTAACTGGACCCTCATTAATGTTACCATAGATAAGTGCGGTGGCTGAAGGGTGGGCCCCAAGAAGGATTTCCCCTGGTGGGCCCAAGGCACTCCAGTCCGATGGGGTTACCCCCTGCATCCTGATCCCTACAGGTATATATTATATTATATATGACGGGATTACCCCTCTATCCTGATCTTTACAGGTATATACTATATGATGGGGGTACCCCTCTATCCTGATCCCTACTGGTATATACTATATTATATATGATGGGACTCCCCCTCTATCCTGATCCCTACAGGTATATACTATATTATATATGATGGGAATCCCCCTGTATCCTGATCCCTACAGGTATATACTATATTATATATGATGGGAATCCCCCTGTATCCTGATCCCTACAGGTATATACTATATTATATATGATGGGAATCCCCCTGTATCCTGATCCCTACAGGTATATACTATATTATATATGATGGGGTTACCCCTGTATCCTGATCCCTACAGGTATATACTATATTATATATGATGGGAATCCCCCTGTATCCTGATCCCTACAGGTATATACTATATTATATATGATGGGGTTACCCCTGTATCCTGATCCCTACAGGTATATACTATATTATATATGATGGGGTTACCCCTCGATCCTGATCCCTACAGGTATATACTATATTATATATGATGGGGATCCCTTTCTATCACTTCCTTCCCTGCCTCTTCATGTTCTTTACCCTTCTCCTTCCGCTGCCGTCCACTGCTCCCCCCTCTCCCTATCTTTTGCTGCCGGCCTCAGTTCTGGCACTTTCCCAATAATAACTCAGCCAGTAGACTCAGTTCCCGGCAGGAGATCACCGTGATTAACCTCTTCCATGCTGATCACAGTGCTAATATATGGAGGTAGATCTTTATCACTTTTGACCTCATTTTGCCCTTGCCAGGTCTCCTGGTTTTATATGAGTGATTAGAGCCGTCCAGAAATATACATCTGAGGGCAAAGAGGACGCTGGCTATACCCTGACAGATGACTGTGTGTCCACATTCATACATATAGCATTTTTATAGATATATTTAGAGAGCACGTCCGGGTCCACACTGTTTTGCTGTCCGTTCAGCGCATCCATTTTTCAATGGTTACCTTTAACGTAGACAAAAACGTGGTGAACCACTACCCTAAAAACAGGGAAAAATTGCATCTGTTTTCATCCATTTTTTTTTTTTATAAAATGGAAGTCAATGGAAAAAGGGATCCAACCAGAGGGCCCACAACTGCATCCATTTTTCCAAACGTTTTTTTTTTCCTCATAAAATGTTTGCGTTAAACGGACTGCAAAAAAACAAAAAGTAATGAAAGAAAATGAATAATTATATTATAGACTTTGGTCTGGTAAAATCATATATATGTCACGATGGGATGCCAACATCTCCGAGCGCGGGCAGGAGTCCAGGTGATGGTCTTGGACTCCTTAGTGTGGAGTATGGATCGCTTCATCTATACATGGGAAGTGTAGTCACGACCTGCGCCCGAACATCCCTGACTATAGAACTATATGGGGCCACTTATATACATTGATTTTCACTTCATAATGATACCCAGAAACTCTACAACTTGTTCTTAAAAAAAGTGCAAATAGCCTGTTAAAAGAAAAAAATGGCAAAAAGATTTCTGTGGCCTCAAAACCCAAAATTGATATTCATGTCATTTAACAAAAATTTTCAAATGTCATAGACCTGTGTGAGAAGTTATAATCGGTCAGGATCTGAGTGTTCATACACTCACCCATAGCTAGGACAAGCTGGAAGAAGAGCCTGGCAGCGCACTTCTTTCTCTTTATCACTGCAGGGGACAGATTGTATAGTAAGTCTATGGAACCCATCAAGTTTTCATTGGTCGGGGTCTCACCAATTAGGAGAATGAGTGGGGAGATGTTTGCGACGGACGTCCTTGTAAATCATCTCCATCCAGACAGGCCCATACACCTACTGGAAAGAGATCGCTAAAAGCCAGGGAATGAAATGGGCTACTACATACTCCCCCCCAGCTCGGTGAGACCCCAGTTGACCCTGCCACACATCAAAAGGATTTTTTTTTTCCCCTTGTCTGGACCTGTATGTCCTACAACCAGTACAGGCTCATGTCTGCCTGGTGTTCGTCAGGGTGGAGCACTATCCCACGCTGTAGTCTTCAGCGTTATACATATGTGACGGCTCCTGGAGCTTTGGTTACAAACAGTTAAAGTCACAATATTCAGTCTCAGAATTTCACAGCAGCCGATTCCAGTCAAAGCCATTACTAATCAGCACGGTGACATTATCGAAGCATTACGCTTCTCGTAGACACCTTCTTATCCCGCTGTAACATATGCCGCATAGCCGGCGCGCCGATATTGTTTGAACCCTCTGTAATTAGCAGTTTTCATAGATAAACGGGATCTGTCATTACTCTCCACTCACCTATTGCCGGAGCTGTCTGCTTTCTTCTCTTTAGCTCACACCGTAACCTTATGCACACATACATTATCTTTCCTTTATGTAAATTGGTAACATGACTGAAACAGATGAGGTCGACCTTCTATTAATATGATAAAAGGATAGCATGTTTTGGCTCTGTGAGATTTTGCTGACTCGGCCTTATACGTAGTGGATACCATTGCCCTTACCAAACCTTACCGGGCTCCACTGTCCAGGAAAGCTCCGATCCTATAAGTCATCCTGCCAGATCTTCTCTAAAATAATTCAGAGTAAGTAAAGTCCTAAAGGAGAAGTCCGGCCAAAGAAAAACTCTTCTTGAGACAGGGTGTGAGAACGTAATAAAAATCTGTACTTACCAGCTCCCTGACCGCCACCAGGCTCCAGTTTCTTGCAGTTTCCTAGTAGAGGAAAGTCCCAGCTCAGCCAGTCAGTAACCGCAGCAGTGTCCCACCCCAGTCACTGATCGGATGAGCGGGCATTCCTCCAGCGGGGGGCCAGGAGCGGTGAGGCAGGGATTGGTAAGTATAGATTTTTTATGTTCCCACGTCCCCCCCCATGCCTTCAGCAGATTTACTGGCAGCAGCCATACCTTTCATTGTGTGACTTTAGAAGTACTCAGCTGACAGCTACATCTTTGGGCCCATACTATAATCCACAATGTATGTTCTTCCATTCTCCAGACAGAGTGGTCATGGAGTTGGAGGATTTACCTACCATTGATAGGAGCAGCCCCCTACCATTCACATCCCAATGGAAAACCATAAAACTACACAATCCATTACAGATGGTAGAGCTTGTGTTCGTCACCAGTTTGTGTCTATTGGGACGTAGTTGGAAACGTGTTGTGATCTTGTTCTTTACTTGTAAGAAAGAAACAACCAAGAGCGCCCCCCCCCCCTGGCTTTCTTAAGGACCCTGCATTACTGACAACTATTGGTTTCAATAAATCCGGTGTAGTTCTTGGTTCCCCAGGTTGAGGTTCTGTATGGGACTGGTAGCTGCCATGTTCTCTAGCAGGTTCTGTCTCATTGCTGGGGGTCCGAGTATCCGTCTCAGGTGGCTCGTCCTCATTGTTCCGGCAGGAGAGATGCTGGTGTATGGAGAGATGCCGGTGTATGGAGAGATGCCGGTGTATGGAGAGATGCCGGTGTATGGAGAGATGGTGGTGTATGGAGAGATGCCGGTGTATGGAGAGATGGTGGTGTATGGAGAGATGGTGGTGTATGGAGAGATGGTGGTGTATGGAGAGATGGTGGTGTATGGAGAGACGCCGGTGTATGGAGAGACGCCGGTGTATGGAGAGACGCCGGTGTATGGAGAGATGCCGGTGTATGGAGAGATGGTGGTGTATGGAGAGACGCCGGTGTATGGAGAGATGGTGGTGTACGGAGAGACGCCGGTGTACGGAGAGATGCCGGTGTACGGAGAGAGATGCCGGTGTACGGAGAGAGATGCCGGTGTACGGAGAGAGACGCCGGTGTACGGAGAGACGCCGGTGTACGGAGAGACGCCGGTGTACGGAGAGACGCCGGTGTATTGCTGCGTTCCGGGACAGAATTACCTCGATCGGATTATGTACTGTGCTAATCACTCCTCCAGCCTATGTGACAGATCGCGCCGCTCAGATGGATTATGTGATATCAGAACTTTGCAGAGTTGCTCATTTGATGATTTTGATCAATTAAGAGCTAAATGAATGGATGGGAGCCCCTAATCTTATTTGTGCCGGGAGGGTAATTTCACACTTCTTTGCATTCATCCTCACAATGATTCTCATACCGCTAACAATCCTCCCGTCCCGGCCTTTGTGTGTGACACCAGATATCACCCAGAGAAGACATCCCATAGACGTTATCATGGCTTTGTGCTTAGGAATGGTTTATAGCCGCCAATGTGCGGTGAGGTGAGAAGGAATGAGGAGAGGCCGGGGCGATGGAAGAAAACACAAAGACCTTACAGAATACCGGGAAAAAAACACCTTAAAGGGGAACTCCGGCAATAATGCTTTTCTTTTAAATCAACTGGTGTCAGAAAGTTATACAGATTTGTAATTTACTTCTATTTAAAAGTCTCCAGTCTTCCTGTACTTATCAGCTGCTGTATGTCCTGCAGGAAGTGGTGTATTCTCTCCAGTCTGACACAGTGCTCTCTGCTGCCACCTCTGTCCATGTCAGGAACTGTCCAGAGCAGGAGAGGTTTTCTATGGGGATTTGCTGCTGCTCTGGACATTTCCTGACATGGACAGAGGTGGCAGCAGAGAGCACTGTGTCAGACTGGAGAGAATACACCACTTCCTGCAGGACATACAGCAGCTAATAAGTACTGGAAGACTGGAGAGAATACACCACTTCCTGCAGGACATACGACAGCTGATAAGTCCTGGAAGACTGGAGATTTTTAAATAGAAGTAAATTACAAATTTATATAACTTTCTGATACCAGGTGATATGGAAGAATGGAAGTGAATAGAAAAACAGATCAAGACAGATGCACACAAATGCATCGTTTTTTTAATCCGTTTTTCATCCGTTTTTGCATAGAACAGGTTGCAAATACACAGCATGCACCCAGCCTAAGTAAGTGATCGGTGATATCCCAGCCAAGGTCCATGCACACCGGGGTGCCACATACAGTAAGGTAAAAAAGAGACAGCGCTCCATAGTATACAGCAGGCCCTTACACCAAAATGTAATGGCCTCACCTGCGGCCTCTCCTCTCCTGCGGCCTCTCCTCTCCTGCGGCCTCTCCTCTCCTGCGGCCTCTCCTCATCTCCAGCCTTTGCTCACGCCTGGGCCTTTCCGCACCCCCGGGCCTCTCCTCACCCCCCGGGCCTCTCCTGAACTCCGGCCTCTCCTCACCCCCGGGCCTCTCCTGAACTCCGGCCTCTCCTCACCCCCGGGCCTCTCCTGAACTCCGGCCTCTCCTCACCCCCGGGCCTCTCCTCACCTCCGGCATCTCCTCAGACCTGGGCACATCTGAGCTCAGAGCCAGTAGGTTCAAGCTACACTTTATGCCCCTTGCCCTGTGTTTTCCTCTTCTGCCATTCACCTATCCACCCAGGGGCAGATGTGGAAAATGTTTTTCCGCGCAGTCACCTATCTGTTCCGACCACAATCATTGGGGATGCCCCCATGTATAGGATACGCCCCCATGTATAGCACATGCCACATATATATAGGATATGCCCCCATGTATAGGATACGCCCCCATGTATAGGATGTGCCCCCATGTATAGGATATGCCCCCATGTATAGGATACGCCCCCATGTATAGGATATGCCCCCATGTATAGGATACGACCCCATGTATAGGATATGCCCCCATGTATAGGATATGCCCCCATGTATAGGATACGACCCCATGTATAGGATATGCCCCCATGTATAGGATACGCCCCCATGTATAGGATATGCCCCCATGTATAGGATACGCCCCCATGTATAGGATATGCCCCCATGTATAGGATACGACCCCATGTATAGGATATGCCCCCATGTATAGGATATGCCTCCATGTATAGGATATGCCCCCATGTATAGGATATGCCCCCATGTATAGGATACGCCCCCATGTATAGGATACGCCCCCATGTATAGGATACGCCCCCATGTATAGGATACGCCCCATGTATAGGATACGCCCCCATGTATAGGATATGCCCCCGACTATAGGATATGCCCCCATGTATAGGATACGCCCCCATGTATAGGATATGCCCCCATGTATAGGATATGCCTCCATGTATAGGATACGCCCCCGACTATAGGATACGCCCCCATGTATAGGATACGCCCCCATGTATAGGATACGCCTCCATGTATAGGATATGCCCCCATGTATAGGATACGCCCCCATGTATAGGATACGCCCCCATGTATAGGATACGCCCCCATGTATAGGATACGCCTCCATGTATAGGATACGCCCCCATGTATAGGATATGCCCCCATGTATAGGATACGCCCCCATGTATAGGATACGCCCCCATGTATAGGATACGCCCCAATGTATAGGATACGCCCCAATGTATAGGATACGCCCCCATGTATAGGATACGCCCCCATGTATAGGATATGCCCCCATGTATAGGATATGCCCCCATGTATAGGATATGCCCCAAGTATAGGATACGCCCCCATGTATAGGATACGCCCCAATGTATAGGATACGCCCCCATGTATAGGATACGCCCCCATGTATAGGATACGCCCCCATGTATAGGATACGCCCCCATGTATAGGATACGCCCCCATGTATAGGATACGCCCCCATGTATAGGATACGGCACTTCCAGAAGAAGCAGCTAGGGAAGTTGATGTTTTTGGAGCAGGAAGCGTCAGGTGTCTGGTGACCGGCGACCATCAGACGAGTGAGAGTCTCTCCGAAGCGGCCGGGCTCGGGCAGCTCCCGTCAGGCAGTGGTTGTTACCTACTAGAGATGGACACAACTGGAGTCCGGACAAACCCCGGAAGTCTCTGTATTTGATTCCCAGTGGCTGAAGAAGTCGGATGTCGCCCATGGGAGTCCGGGAAATATCCAGTTATCGAGCAGATAGTTACGCTCATCTCTAGTATGTAAGAGAGGCGAGTGCCCCGGACAGTACACGGGGCCGGGATCCTCTCATCCATTCACCGAGAGTCAGAGCCTGAATACAGACACTCACCATACTGACGGCTCGGCTTCTATTTCTGTGTTATTTTCCTTGATGCTCCTGGGATATCAGGCAGAACGTACAGCAGGAGCTCTCACCTTCCCAGCATGTGCCATTGATAAGAGCGGAGCCCCCCGGGCCCCGGGATGTGACTGCTGCCTACGCTCCTCGTCTACATCTAAGCTCTCAGCCATTAATATTTATAGAAGATCATTAGTTTTAGCTGCTTGTCGGAGCTCCTCAACTCCACGCGTCTCCACCATAACCTCCCAGCAGATGGGACCCGAGTTCATGAACTTGAAATATTCCTTGAAGTAAATGTAAACATTAGAAGTTCCGGTATTAATAATCATGATTTATATCAATTTTTAAAAGTTCTTCAATCTTCAGAGCTGAACTCGGAAACACTCGGCAGCAACGTGATGAATAAACGGAGCGCAGATCTGTGGGGTCCTGGAGGTCGATCACCCAATGATCAGTACGTTAGACCCTGTTCTATAGATGGGAGATAAATAACACACATAGCAATACTCCATTAAGGAGCCAATGGTGCAAATAAACTGGCAGATTTGCAATATACTTTCTCTATTCATTTATTTATTTGTTTATTTAGTTTTCTATGTTTATATTAAAATTATACATGCGGCCACTAGGTGTCTCCCTTCCTGTCACACTGCGCTCCATGCAGCCACTAGGTGTCTCCCTTCCTGTCACACTGCGCTCCATGCGGCCACTACAAGCACTAGGAGCCACATGGAGCCCAGTGTGAAAGGAAGGGAGACACCTAGTGGCCGCATGGAGAGCAGTGTGACAGGAAGGGAGACTCCTAGTGGCCGCATGGAGCGCAGTGTGACAGGAAGGGAGACACCTAGTGGCCGCATGGAGCCCAGTGTGATAGAAAGGGAGACACCTAGTGGCCGCATGGAGCGCAATGTGACAGGAAGGGAGACTCCTAGTGGCCGCATGGAGCGCAGTGTGACAGGAAGGGAGACCCTAGTGGCCGCATGGAGCGCAGTGTGACAGGAAGGGAGACACCTAGTGGCCGCATGGAGCGCAATGTGACAGGAAGGGAGACTCCTAGTGGCCGCATGGAGCAGTGTGACAGGAAGGGAGACAGGTAGTGGCCGCATGGAGCACAGTGTGACAGGAAGGGAGACACCTAGTGGCCGCATGGAGCAGTGTGACAGGAAGGGAGACACCTAGTGGCCGCATGGAGCAGTGTGACAGGAAGGGAGACACCTAGTGGCCGCATGGAGTGCAGTGTGACAGGAAGGGAGACACCTAGTGGCCGCATGGAGCGCAGTGTGACAGGAAGGGAGACACCTAGTGGACGCATGAAGCGCAGTGTGACAGGAAGGGAGACACCTAGTGGCCGCATGGAGCAGTGTGACAGGAAGGGAGACACCTAGTGGCCGCATGGAGCGCAGTGTGACAGGAAGGGAGACACCTAGTGGCCGCATGGAGCGCAGTGTGACAGGAAGGGAGACACCTAGTGACCGCATGGAGCGCAGTGTGACAGGAAGGGAGACACCAAGTGGCCGCATGGAGCTCAGTGTGACAGGAAGGGAGACACCTAATGGCCGCATGGAGCGCAGTGTGACAGGAAGGGAGACACCTAGTGGCCGCATGGAGCAGTGTGACAGGAAGGGAGACACCTAGTGGCCGCATGGAGTGCAGCGTGACAGGGAGAGAGACACCTAGTGGCCGCATGGAGCGCAGTGTGACAGGAAGGGAGACACCTAGTGGCCGCATGGAGCGCAGTGTGACAGGAAGGGAGACACCTAGTGGCCGCATGGAGCAGTGTGACAGGAAGGGAGACACCTAGTGGCCGCATGGAGCGCAGTGTGACAGGAAGCGAGACACCTAGTGGCCGCATGGAGCAGTGTGACAGGGAGACACCTAGTGGCCACATGGAGCGCAGTGTGACAGGAAGGAAGACACCTAGTTGCCGCATGGAGCGCAGTGTGACAGGAAAGGCGACACCTAGTGGCCGCATGGAGCAGTGTCACAGGAAGGGAGACACCTAGTGGCCGCATGGAGCGCAGTGTGACAAGGAGACAACTAGTGGCCGCATGGAGCAGTGTCACAGGAAGGGAGACACCTAGTGGCCGCATGGAGCGCAGTGTGACAGGAAGGAAGACACCTAGTGGCCGCATGGAGCGCAGTGTGACTGTAAGGGAGACACCTAGTGGCCGCATGGAGCCCAGTGTGACAGGAAGGGAGACACCTAGTGGCCGCATGGAGCGCAGTGTGACAGGAAGGGAGACACCTAATGGCCGCATGGAGCGCAGTGTGACAGGAAGGGAGACACCTAGTGGTTGCATGGAGCAGTCTGACAGGAAGGGAGACACCTAGTGGCCGCATGGAGCGCAGTCTGACAGGAAGGGAGACACCTAGTGGTTGCATGGAGCAGTCTGACAGGAAGGGAGACACCTAGTGGCCGCATGGAGCAGTCTGACAGGAAGGGAGATGCCTAGTGGCCGCACGGAGCAGTGTGACAGGAAGGGAGACACCTAGTGGCCGCATGGAGCGCAGTGTGACAGGAAGGGAGACACCTAGTGGCCGCATGGAGCGCAGTGTGACAGGAAGGGAGACACCTAGTGGCCGCATGGAGCAGTGTGACGGGAAGGGAGACACCTAGTGGCCGCATGGAGCCCAGAATGACAGGAAGGGAGACACCTAGTGGCCGCATGCAGGGCCGGTTTTAGACAAAATGTGGCCCTGGGCAAAGTTGAAGGTGGGGCCCCAAATGCTAAAACATTGTAGCAGCAATTTAAGGTCCCGATACTTTTTTGTCAGCGGTTGGCGCGCTGCTCGAGGTGGGGTGATCTTCTGTGTCCTTAAATAAGACCCCTCTGTGCCTCCATAGTACATATAGTCGGTATCCCTCTGTAGGTAATTCTTCTGGTAGTTACCTCCACCACCCAGTATGTAGTATCCACCAATATAGGAGGCATCTCACTGTAGGTTTTACACCTGTTAGCTAGCCCCCTGATAGTTGCCCCCTCAGCAGATAGCAGCTCCCCTGATAGTTACCCCCCCCCCCCAGCACATAGCATCTCCCCTGTTCCCCCCCCCCCCAGCACATAGCATCTCCCCTGTTCCCCCCCCCCCCAGCACATAGCATCTCCCCTGTTCCCCCCCCCCCCCCCCCCCCCCAGCACATAGCATCTCCCCTGTTCCCCCCCCCCCCCAGCACATAGCATCTCCACTGATAGTTGCCCCCTCAGCAGATAGCATCTCCACTGATAGTTAAATGCCCCCCCGCCCCCAGCACATAGCATCTCCTAGGGCTGGGGTGATGTGGGCAAAAAATAAAATCTCGTTTTTTCTTTTCTCGATTTTTTTTATTTATTTTTTGATGGGTGTAGTAGTATAGGCATAGTGGATAAGGGGTGTAGCAATAGTAGAAGCATATAAGATGAGGGGTGTAGTAGTAGATAAGGGGAGTAGCAGTTTTGGGAGTAGTAGTAGTATCAGGAGTGGAGGTAATAATAGCAATGGTAGTAGAGCAGTATTGGGGGTAGTAGTAGAGCAATATTGGGGGTAGTAGTAGAGCAGTATTAGGGGTAGTAGTAGAGTAGTATTGGGAGTAGTATTGGGGGTAGTAGTAGGGCAGTATGGTGGTAGTAGTATAGCAGTATTGGGGGTAGTAGTAGAGCAGTATTAGGAGTAGTATTGGGGGTAGTAGTAGGGCAGTATGGGGGTAGTAGTAGAGCAGTATTGGGGGTAGTAGTAGAGCAGTATTAGGAGTAGTAGTAGGGCAGTATTGGGAGTAGTAGTAGAGCAGTATTAGGAGTAGTATTGGGGTAGTAGTAGGGCAGTATTTGTGGTAGTAGTAGAGCAGTATTGGGAGTAGTATTGGGGGTAATAGTAGGGCACTATTGGGGGTAGTAGTAGAGCAGTATTAGGAGTAGTATTGATGGGGGTAGTAGTAGGGCACTATTGGGGGTAGTAGTAGGGCAGTATTAGGAGTAGTATTGAGAGTAGTAGTAGAGCAGTATTAGAAGTAGTATTGGGGGTAGTAGTAGGGCAGTATTAGGAGTAGTATTGGGGGTAATAGTAGGGCACTATTGGGGGTAGTAGTAGAGCAATATTAGGAGTAGTATTGGGGGTAGTAGTAGGGCACTACTGGGGGTAGTAGTAGGGCAGTATTAGGAGTAGTATTGGGGTAGTAGTAAGGCACTATTGGGGGTAGTAGTAGAGCAGTATTAGGAGTAGTATTGATGGTGGTAGTAGTAGGGCACTATTGGGGGTAGTAGTAGAGCAGTATTAGGAGTAGTATTGGGGGTAATAGTAGAGCAGTATTAGGAGTAGTATTGGGGTAGTAGTAGGGCAGTATTAGGAGTAGTATTGGGGTAGTAGTAGGGCACTATTGGGGGTAGTAGTAGAGCAGTATTAGGAGTAGTATTGGGGTAGTAGTAGGGCACTATTGGGGGTAATAGTAGGGCAGTATTAGGAGTAGTATTGGGGGTAGTAGTAGGGCAGTATTAGGAGTAGTATTGGGGGTAGTAGTAGAGCAGTATTAGGAGTAGTATTGGGGGTAGTAGTAGGGCAGTATTAGGAGTAGTATTGGGGGTAGTAGTAGAGCAGTATTAGGAGTAGTATTGGGGGTAGTAGTAGGGCAGTATTAGGAGTAGTATTGGGGGTAATAGTAGAGCAGTATTAGGAGTAGTATTGGGGGTAGTAGTAGAGCAGAGGAGAGATATGGGGGTACTTTATCATACAGGATACTGTGTGATTCAGCACCCACCTCCATCATGTACTGCTCAGGGCCTGGTGCCCATAGATACAGAGGGAGGAGGGCCCTGAACAGTATATGGTGGAAGGGGGGACTGCATCATACAAGATCCCCTGCCCCCTTCCTGTATACTGTTCGCTAGGCTAGTATATGGGGAGGGGGTTACTGTTTTATAAAGACACCCGAGGCTCCGCCCACCCGCGGCCGTAAGCACCGCCCCCTGGCTGCAAGTCCCGCCCCCAGTCTCCGTGACCCTCTAACCCCCCCCCCCCCTCCCTATTTCTTTACCTGGGCTTGCCGTTCCTCCTCTTCTGTAGGGCACAGGCAGCTCTGCAGGAGGGGCGCTCCGTCCTCACAGCTCAGCTCCTTCGTTCATTAGTGGAGCAGGGGAGCTGCTTGTGCTGCTCTGCTTCCTGCTCCACTAATGAAGGAAGGAGCTAGGGGGCCCCTGGGGGATGGGGGCCCTGGGCAAGTGCCTACTTTGCCCCCCCCTAACGCCGGCCCTGGCCGCATGGAGCGTAGTGTGACAGGAAGGGAGACACCTAGTGGCCGCATGGAGCCCAGTATGACAGGAAGGGAGACACCTAGTGGCCGCATGGAGCGCAGTGTGACAGGAAGGGAGACACCTAGTGGCCGCATGGAGCAGTGTGACAGGAATGGAGACCCTAGTGGCCGCATGGAGCAGTGTGACAGGAAGGGAGACACCTAGTGGCCGCATGGAGCGCAGTGTGACAGGAAGGGAGACACCTAGTGGCCGCATGGAGCGTAGTGTGACAGGAAGGGAGACACCTAGTGGCCGCACGGAGCAGTGTGACAGGAAGGGAGACACCTAGTGGACGCATGGAGCGCAGTGTGACAGGAAGGGAGACAACTAGTGACCGCATGGAGCAGTGTGACAGGAAGGGAGACACCTAGTGGCCGCATGGAGCCCAGTGTGACAGGAAGGGAGACACCTAGTGGCCGCATGGAGCGCAGTGTGACAAGGAGACAACTAGTGGCCGCATGGAGCAGTGTCACAGGAAGGGAGACACCTAGTGGCCGCATGGAGCGCAGTGTGACAGGAAGGGAGACCCTAGTGGCCGCATGGAGCGCAGTGTGACAGGAAGGGAGACACCTAGTGGCCGCATGGAACGCAGTGTGACAGGAAGGGAGACAACTAGTGACCGCATGGAGCAGTGTGACAGGAAGGGAGACACCTAGTGGCCGCATGGCGAGCAGTGTGACAGGAAGGGAGACACCTAGTGGCCGCATGGAGCGCAGTGTGACGGGAAGGGAGACACCTAGTGGCCGCATGGAGCGAAGTGTGACGGGAAGGGAGACACCTAGTGGCCGCATGGAGCGCAGTGTGACGGGAAGGGAGACTTCTAGTGGCCGCATGGAGCGCAGTGTGACGGGAAGGGAGACACCTAGTGGCCGCATGGAGCAGTGTCACAGGAAGGGAGACACCTAGTGGCCGCATGGAGCGCAGTGTGACAGGAAGGGAGACACCTAGTGGCCGCATGGAGCGCAGTGTGACAGGAAGGGAGACACCTAGTGGCCACATGGAGCGCAGTGTGACAGGAAGGGAGACACCTAGTGGCCACATGGAGCTCAGTGTGACAGGAAGGGAGACACCTAGTGGCCGCACGGAGCAGTGTGACAGGGAGAGAGACACCTAGTGGCCGCATGGAGCGAAGTGTGACAGGAAGGGAGACACCTAGTGGCCGCATGGAGCAGTGTGACAGGAAGGGAGACACCTAGTGGCCGCATGGAGCAGTGTGACAGGAAGGGAGACACCTAGTGGCCGCATGGAGCAGTGTGACAGGAAGGGAGACACCTAGTGGCCGCATGGAGCGCAGTGTGACGGGAAGGGAGACACCTAGTGGCCGCATGGAGCGCAGTGTGACAGGAAGGGAGACACCTAGTGGCCGCATGGAGCAGTGTACCAAGAAGGGAGACACCTAGTGGCCGCACGGAGCCCAGTGTGATAGGAAGGGAGACACCTAGTGGCCGCATGGAGCGCAGTATGACAGGAAGGGAGACACCTAGTGGCCGCACGGAGCAGTGTGACAGGAAGGGAGGCACCTAGTGGCCGCATGGAGCAGTGTGACAGGAAGGGAGACACCTAGTGGCCGCATGGAGCAGTGTGACAGGAAGGGAGACACCTAGTGGCCGCATGGAGCGCAGTGTGACAGGAAGGGAGACACCTAGTGGCCGCATGGAGCAGTGTGACAAGAAGGGAGACACCTAGTGGACGCATGGAGCAGTGTGACAAGAAGGGAGACACCTAGTGGCCGCATGGAGCGCAGTGTGACAGGAAGGGAGACACCTAGTGGCCGCATGGAGCGCAGTGTGACAGGAAGGGAGACACCTAGTGGCCGCATGGAGCGCAGTGTGACAGGAAGGGAGACACCTAGTGGCCGCATGGAGCGCAGTGTGACACCTATGTACAACTAAAAAAAAAAACGTAAAAAACAAAAATAAATAAAGGGCGTATATTGCAGATCTGCTTGTGATCTCCTGCTGATTTCTTTATGCGCCGCTGCCTGTGTAGCTGCAGGAGTTCTCAGCTTTGGCGCTTTCTATCACTACGTGAATGTTTGGCGTTCTCCCTTTCATGTCGCTCTCCAGTCCGTGGCCCACGTGCATCTCACCTATAGAACAGTTATGTAACGTTCATCGCGGCCTCAGACGGGTCAGGCTGACAATTTGTTACATAATATTACCGCTCCGGCCTGGATCCCGCGTATAGCGATGAATACGGAGCCGTATACACCTCTCATCTCTGTGATGTCGCTGTCACTGATCCTTCTGTACTGAACACTTCTCATTCTTGCTGCATTCAGTCCTGTCAGCGCTAACACATACAATGCAGATATATAAGCAGGTATATAGCAGGTATATAGCAGGTATATAGCAGGTATATAAGCAGATATATAAGAAGGTATATAGCAGGTATATAAGCCGATATATAAGCAGATATATAGCAGGTATATAAGCAGATATATAAGAAGGTATATAGCAGGTGTATAGCAGGTATATAAGCAGTTATATAGCAGGTATATAAGCCGATATATAAGCAGGTATATAGCAGGTATATAAGCAGATATATAAGAAGGTATATAGCAGGTGTATAGCAGGTATATAAGCAGGTATATAGCAGGTATATAAGCAGATATATAAGCAGGTATATAAGCAGATATATAGGCAGGTATATAGCAGATATATAAGCAGGTATATAAGCAGGTATATAGCAGATGTATAAGCAGGTATGTAGCAGATATTTAACCAGATAAATAAGCAGGTGTATAGCAGATATATAAGCAGGTATATAGCAGTCATTTAAGCAGGTATATGGCAGGTATATAAGCATATATATAGCAGGTATATAGCAGATATATTAGCAGGTATATAAGCAGGTATATAGCCGGTATATAAGCAGGTATATGGCAGGTATATAGCAGATATATAAGCAGGTATATAGCAGGTATATAAGCAGGTATATGGCAGGTATATAGCAGATATATAAGCAAATATATAAGCAGGTATATAGCATGTATATAGCAGGTATATAAACAGGTATATAGCAGGTATATAAACAGGTATATAGCAGGTATATAGCAGATATATAAGCATGTATATAAGCAGGTAAATAAGCAGGTATATAGCAGGTATATAAGCAGATATATTAGCAGGTATATAGCATGTATATAGCAGGTATATAAGCAGGTATATGGCAGGTATATATCAGATATATAAGCAGGTATATAAGCATGTATATAGCATATATATAGCATGTATATAGCAGGTATATAAACAGGTATATAGCAGATATATAAGCATGTATATAAGCAGGTAAATAAGCAGATATATTAGCAGGTATATAGCAGGTATATAAGCAGGTATATAAGCAGGTATATAGCATGTATATAGCAGGTATATAAGCAGGTATATAGCATGTATATAGCAGGTATATAGCAGATATATAAGCAGGTATATAGCAGGTATGAAGCAGGTATATGGCAGGTATATAGCAGATATATAAGCAGGTATATAGCAGGTATATAGCATGTATATAGCAGGTATATAGAAGATATATAAGCAGATATATAAGCAGGTATATAGCATGTATATAACAGGTATATAGCAAATATATAAGCAGGTATATAGCAGATATATAAGCACGTATATAGCAGGTATATATCAGATATATAAGCAGGTATATATCAGATATATAAGCATGTATATAAGCAGGTATATAGCAGGTATATAAGCAGGTAAGCAGGTATATAGCATGTATATAGCAGATATATAGGCACGTATATAGCAGGTATATAGCATGTATATAGCAGATATATAGGCAGGTATATATCAGATATATAAGCATGTATATAAGCATATATATATAGCAGGTATATAAGCAGGTAAGCAGGTATATAGCATGTATATAGCAGATATATAAGCAGGTATATTGTAAGTATATATCAGATATTTAAGCAGGTATATAAGCAGGTATATAGCATGCATATGGCAGGTATATAAGCAGGTATATAGCATGTATATAGCAGGTATATAGCAGGTATATATCAGATATATAAGCATGTACTGTAAATAAGCAGGTATATAGCAGATATATAAGCAGGTATATAGCATGTATATAGCAGGTATATAGAAGATATATAAGCAGGTATATAAGCAGGTATATAGCATGTATATAACAGGTATATAGCAGATATATAAGCAGATATATAAGCAGGTATATAGCAGGTATATAGCAGATATATAAGCAGGTATATAGCAGGTATATATCAGATATATAAGCAGGTATATAGCAGGTATATAGCAGGTAAATAAGCAGGTATATAAGCAGGTATATTAGCATGTATATAGCAGGTATATAGCAGGTATATAGCATGTATATAGCAGGTATATAAGCAGGTATATAGCAGATATATAAGCATGTACTGTATATAAGCAGGTATATAGCAGGTAAATAAGCAGGTATATAAGCACAATATATATCTGTTACTATTGGACCTTCTGGATCAGCAGCGAGAGCCTCTGCTAATCTGTAATGTCAGGTCTCCATGAATACAGCCAGATGGTGATCCATGGAGATCCAACCTTCCAGATTAGCAGAGGCTCTCGCTGCTGATCGGTCGGTCCGCACGCTGCTGGTTTTATCATTGAAACTGAATTCACTTTGCTTCATCATTCACTGGACTTCATTAAAGATGGAGAACTTATAAGAATGAATATTCCCATCCCTGATGAGGAAACAAGTGTAGTACCAAAAGCTAAAGATGCGTAAACACCAGAGAAAGTCTATGATACATGAAGACCCTCAAATAGCCACATTACTGTATAACCAAACCCAGTGATGTTCATCTCACTATGGGCTTCCTCAGGGGGTTCGGCTTCCTCAGGGGATTTGGCCTTTCAGGGTATTCAGTTTCCTCAGGGGATTCGGCTTCCTCAGGGGGTTTGGCTTCCTTAGGGGATTTGGCTTCCTCAGGGGATTCAGCTTGCTCAGGGGGTTCGCCTTCCTCAGGGGATTCAGCTTCCTCAGGGGGTTTGGCTTTCTCGGGGGATTCAGTTTCCCCAGGGGGTTTGGCTTCCTCAGGGGATTCTACTTCCTCAGGGGCTTTGGCTCCTCAGGGGATTTGGCTTCTTCAGGGGATTCGGCTTCCTCAGGGGATTTAGTTTCCTCAGGGGGGTTGGCTTCCTAAGGGGATTCTGCTTCCTCAGGGGATTCTGCTTCCTCAGGGGATTCGGCTTCCTCAGGGGATTCAGTTTCCTCAGGGGGATTGGCTTCCTAAGGGGATTCTGCTTCCTCAGGGGTACCTGGGTTTGAAGTTTGGGCTCCTTTGTTCTGTAGATTACCTCTTTATGGCCTCCTGTGTCTGGGTTTATGTACATTGGATGAGCTTTTATATCTATGTGGCTTGGCTACTTATTAACAGGGAGAAAGGAAATACTTGAATGGATAACAAAATATTAAAAACGATGATGTTTCCTTCCCTGCAGGAATGGTGAACTTCAGCGAGGTGAGCGGTTATCCCTTAGTCCAGCACTGGACCGTCCGATCTGTTATGTATCACGTCCGGCTCAACCAACCAACAGTGTCTCAAGGTAAAATCTCCTCCAGAACCTTCATCCTCAAATGATTATTATACATAAGACCGATGGTTCTGCTGATCTCTCTCCCAGCTTGTTCCTTTACCGATCTGTCTGATCACCAGCAACAGAATGAAAATATGAAATGTCTAAATCAATCACCAAGAGTGATAAGGGGCTGGGGGGAGGGGAGTATGGTGGAGAGGAGGGGGAGGGGGGGTATGGTGGGGAGGAGGGGGAGGTGTGATATGATCTTTCCATGGAGTTTGCACTTCAGGTACAGAAAATATCTTGGTGAATCTAACCTGCTGATAGCTGCTGTGTGTGCATGGGGTGCTAAGGATGACGGTATGTCTGTTATCTTCATCCCTTGCACCATTTCTGTGCAGTTTGTTCCGAAATGCTTGGTTCACTGGCAAATCCGCCGCCCCCCAGCACCGACCCAGCTGCCCCCCTCCATGGATTATCATTAGAAGGGGAGGTATCCCCCCCATCTATATTCATAGCGCTATGGACACTATAGAGGCTACTGGGAAGCTGACCTGTTACTATAATGATGGCACTATGGAGGCCACTGGGAAGCTGACCTGTTACTATAATGACTGCACTATGGGCACTATGGAGGCCACTGGGAAGCTGACCTGTTACTATAATGATGGCACTATGGGCACTATGGAGGCCACTGGGAAGCTGACCTGTTACTATAATGATGGCACTATGGACACTATAGAGGCTACTGGGAAGCTGACCTGTTACTATAATGATGGCACTATGGAGGCCACTGGGAAGCTGACCTGTTACTATAATGATGGCACTATGGAGGCCACTGGGAAGCTGACCTGTTACTATAATGATGGCACTATGGAGGCCACTGGGAAGCTGACCTGTTACTATAATGATGGCACTATAGAGGCCACTGGGAAGCTGACCTGTTACTATAATGATGGCACTATGGAGGCCACTGGGAAGCTGACCTGTTACTATAATGATGGCACTATGGAGGCCACTGGAAAGCTGACCTGTTACTATAATGATGGCACTATGGGCACTATGGAGGCCACTGGGAAGCTGACCTGTTACTATAATGATGGCACTATGGAGGCCACTGGGAAGCTGACCTTATAGCTGTTAGTATAATGATGGCACTATGGAGGCCACTGGGAAGCTGACCTGTTACTATAATGATGGCACTATGGAGGCCACTGGGAAGCTGACCTTATAGCTGTTAGTATAATGATGGCACTATGGAGGCCACTGGGAAGCTGACCTGTTACTATAATGATGGCACTATGGAGGCCACTGGAAAGCTGACCTGTTACTATAATGATGGCACTATGGAGGCCACTGGAAAGCTGACCTGTTACTATAATGATGGCACTATGGAGGCCACTGGAAAGCTGACCTGTTACTATAATGATGGCACTATGGAGGCCACTGGGAAGCTGACCTGTTACTATAATGATGGCACTATGGAGGCCACTGGGAAGCTGACCTGTTACTATAATGATGGCACTATGGAGGCCACTGGGAAGCTGACCTGTTACTATAATGACTGCACTATGGAGGCCACTGGGAAGCTGACCTGTTACTATAATGATGGCACTATGGAGGCCACTGGGAAGCTGACCTGTTACTATAATGATGGCACTATGGAGGCCACTGGGAAGCTGACCTGTTACTATAATGATGGCACTATGGAGGCCACTGGGAAGCTGACCTGTTACTATAATGATGGCACTATGGAGGCCACTGGGAAGCTGACCTGTTACTATAATGATGGCACTATGGAGGCCACTGGGAAGCTGACCTTATAGCTGTTAGTATAATGATGGCACTATGGGCACATCTACAGCCCTGTCCCCACCTTTCCTATTGGATTGCCATATCCAGAAGATGATTAGATTCAAACGGGAAGCATGACTTTCCGCTGTGGTCCTGGTTGCTGGGACTGGTGTTGGGCCTGCTTGTGGGTGCTGGTGTTTTGGAGGCTATTTGTCACCATGACCAGGAGCAGTAACACCCCCCACCCCCCACCCCCAGACACACCGTAACCGGACCTTGGTTAGAACTGATGTGAGGTGCAAGGTGTAAGTGCAGGTGCGGCAGCAGACAGAGGTGAGTGAACCTGCCATACTTCATTTTGTACGGGTTTACTTGAAACGGTCTTTAAATTTAGATTACAGTTGGATTCACACAGCAGCACGGACAATGTGCTCTACATAAAGAATTGGATTTGGACAAAGTAGAATTAATGTCTACTATCCAAGGTTCAAACCACAAGTATCCAGTATTGTCAATCACTATAAGGTCAATCACTATAAGGTCAATCACTATAAGGTCAATCACTATAAGAAACACAACCAATCTCCTTTACCAGATGGAGAGGACCAAGCACCGGAAATGACCAACTAACAAGTTACTACCCACTGTTAGGCTATGTTGCCAATTGCACAGAATGGGAAGTCAGGTAAGTCATGTATCAGTCAGATCCACCAAAAGTACCAATAAACCACGCCCAACGCGTTTCAAAGACCAATGTCCGTCTTATCATCAGGGGCCAGGTGGTCACAACTGCATGGTACAAATCGCAGTCATAAATTATCTTAAACATGTGTAAACAGTAATAGCAGAATCACATGTTAATTGGGATGGTGCTTCCAGTGGGGACCAAAGGTTAAAAAGTAGAATTGAGTAAAACCGAAGTGTCGATCTCTAGTTATGATAACATATTGACAAGTTTATATTAAGAAATGAACTCATAGAAAGGTAAGGGTGGACACATCTTATGATAATTGCCAGTATTGTCTGGTTTACATAGTTTGGCTAGTGAGGCCAAAATATACATGCTGGGCACTAGATATGAGCGAATCACTCATCTTAACAAAGAGAAGTGCCTAGTTTGATCAGTGCTCCGCTCATCAAGTCGGCTGGCTGTCAGCACTGCTCTGCTCCCTGCCAATCCACTCCCGGTGCCAGGGAAAAGCTGTATCCAATCCTGGGAAACTGGGAGAAGTCTCCCATGATTGGATACAGCTTTTATGGTATCCTGAGAGGAGTGGCAGGGAGCAGAGCAGCGCTGACCGCCAGCTGACTTGATAAGTGGAGCGCTGATCAAACTAGGCACTTCTCTTTGTTAAGATGAGTGATTCGCTCATCTCTAGTGCCCAGCATGTAAATTCTGGCCTCACTAGCCAAACTATGTAAACCAGACAGTACTGGCAATTCTCATAAGATGTGTCCACCCTTACCTTTCTATGAGTTCATTTCTTATTATAAACTTGTCAATATGTTTTCAGAACTAGAGATGGACACATTGGTTTTACTCATCTCTAGTCGGCACCTATTGAGTCGTCTTATTTTACCTAGAGCCTAGTCTCACCTCTAATGGCCGGCACATAAACGCGCGGCCACCAAATCTACACTGATGACCCGATCTGAAGGCTTCCCTAAGACAATAGTGCTGATAGCTGTAATAGCCTCGGGACGGATATTAGCCGCATTGAAATAAGCTGCTTACTCCGCACTCCCTGAGACATTGTCAATAAGTCCATAAGAACTGAGTGATTGGCCAGGCTTTAATGATCCCCCCGTCGCAGCCATGGCCGACCCCCGGGACCTGTGTGAAGCAAGTTCATCGCCCCTTGTCCAATCTGAATATTATTTCAGAAGATATAAAAATGCTGCATTCTCTATGGAGGAACCTAAAACCGCAATCAGCCGGTGGAAATGTCAGAGCGGCTAATTGGTGCAGTGCGGCCGGCGGATGTCATGTATCCCGACCGCCAAGGCTGCTTGATGAGGACGGGAGTTACTTGATGCAATAATCCCACTCATTAAAATTGACCTTGTGTTCTTGGATGCCGGAAAGAAAAAATATCAGTAAGAGAAGATCCGATCGATTGTAACATATTTACACCAGACACAAACATGTTATCTTTATTTCCCGCCGATCCCGGCTTTGTAGCCGCAGTAATTAGTTGTTTGCACCAAAATAAAGAGAAATAAACATCAGTTCCAGAAACTTCACTCAGATGACTTTTCGGTAACTTGGGAAGTATTTATTGTATTGTGCATTTATATAAAAACTACAATGATTTTCTGATACTGTAAGATACTCTGGATTGGGGCAAATATGTCTCCTGGAGAAGCTGCTAATCTATTCTGCACAATGGAAGATACCTTAAAGGGGATCTCTGATGTAATTAACAAATAACCAACATCCTGCTAGAGTATAGTCAGTGTGTGTCGGGCTCCGGGCTGCTGGATCACCTATGGTTATGTTTGTTGACCTTCTCTTCCATCTCTGCTGGGGATGTTAGAAACCGTTTCCCCAAGTGTAATGTCTATTCTAATAGTAACATGTAATCAGGGAGGCGCAGACATCGTGCACACAGCAGCATGAGCAATATGTAACTGTGCCCGGATCAGTGCTTGTGCAGCCCTGCAGTTCCTGACATGATCATTAGTGGCATTATCATCATTATTATCATTATTATTGATATTATTATCATAATCACTGTGATCATTATTATTATTACTATTATTATTATTGTTATTATCATTATTGTTATTATTATTGCTACTATTATTATTATGAGTATTACTACTATCATTATTATTATTATTATTGTTATTATTATTAGGGCCCGTTTACACTGCTGAAAACAGGTGGAAATCCAGAGCAGAATCCCTGCCGCAGACTCCGCTCAGAATTCTGCCTGCCTCACTGTTATGTATAGGGCGCATCCGCTCTCCACTTTCCACTGAAAGAATTGACATTTCATTCCTTTTAGCGGAGAGCCACAGAGAGCAGAGGCGCCCTATACATAACATTGAGGGAGTAAGACAGGCGGGATTCCGAGCAGAATCCACCTGTTTTCCGCTGTGTGAACGCACCCTTATTATTATTATTATTATTATTATTATTATTATTATCATCCTTTATTATTATTATTATTATTATTATCATTACTATTATTATTATTATCATCATTATTATTATTATTATCATCATTATTATTGCTATTATTGCTATTATCATCCTTATTATTATTATAATTATTATTATTACTATTATTATCATCCTTATTAATAATATTATTATTATTATTATTACTAATATCTATTATTATTATGATCGCTGTGTCGCCCCTTACAGCTGCTTCTACTTCTAATAATATCCTACTGGGAAAAAATAAAAACCCTTTAAGTATGTACCAGTCAGGATTGGGGATGTTGATTGGTGGAATTTGAAGCGGTCCTGGGCTAAGCCCCCTGTACGTCGTCCATTGCTGGGGTCTATAAATCACATCTGTCACCCGGCAGAGATGTGGAGCAGCGGCTTTAGCCTCTGTAGGATTCCAGTTCCACATTCAGCTCATCCCATATGGCTGATATTGATTATTGCTCTATGGGGGGAGGTCGTCTATCCCCCATTGAAGGCGACGTGTCCCCATTTACCCTCTATAGCGGCTGCTGCTGCTGCACGAGGATCGCTCATTTCGGGGGAAATATCGACATTCTCTGAAACGAGATCAAACTTCCATCTGGGATCATTTATCTGCTGAGGTTTCTGAGCAGTTTCTTGCAGCGTCTGATCTTCACAGATTACATATCACATCTTCATCCAGCGCTTATTGGATTCTGCACCAGAAATAACTTACACATCAGATCAGACAGGGAATCGCAGTTTATGCCGGAACGTTCCTTGTTTGCTTTTTTCAAAGTGTCAGAATGTTGTTGGAAAAGGTCATTTGTATCATCTTTACATCCTGCGAATGTGCAGAGCGAGCGACGCTACAAATCCCGTCCAAACAAGCTGATCAGCGTCTGCCAGGAGCGGCAGCAACGAGATGGAACGTGGAACGGACGGGGAATTCTCCGGGGTTACATCTGCTCCCTGCTTTACCCAACAAATGAAACCCAGAATGTTCACAGAACACGGGGTGAAACCTTGCCCCCAAGGAAGCGTCGATATACAGGGCGGAGGGGGTTGTCACTCTCCTGGTGCCGACTGAGATTATTGCCAGTGACCCAGTGGTAGACGTTCCATCCGCCAAAGATTTCACCAGCTCTGATCACTTAAAGGGGTTGTCCAGATTAGAAGCCTTGTTTTACTACACCACATATTACAGGACCGTAACGGTATAATAGAACTCAACATGTGATTTGTTGGATTTAAGGTTAGAATAAACCAAAGGTCCTAAAAAAACCCCCATAAAAAACAGGAGATACTCTACCAGTGTCCCAACATCTATATAATAAGAGATGACAGATACTTAGGGCGTGTGGATCATGAACATGACATGTCCAATACAAGCCCAATGGGTAATAGTGACTCCAAAACAATATGGTGGAAAGGTCCTGGAATGGTCAGCCATTGTTTTGCCTTTTGCAGCACTTTCCATTACGCTTTACGTCTCTTTACCTTTGTCCGTTTCCCCCCAGCTTTCACTCACGCCCTTCACGCCCTGGATGGAGCCACATCCCGTCTAGAATTCATGCCGCTGTTAGAGCAGTTTGGGAACCATTACATCCAGGAGGCAGTATATGGATTCGAGGAGACTTGCTCCATCTGGTATCCCAACCGGCAGGTTCAGAGACAACTGTGGATGGAGTTTGAAGATATAAGTAAAGGTAAGAGGCTGTCCTATCCCGGCACTTTGGCTTCTGTCCATTTCATCCTGAGCTCCTCCACTTCTCTGTGTTTTCTCTCTGTCCGTTAATGGTTCCTCATTGCTTGTAAATACATTTCCATATGCTACAATGCACACAAATGTTCCTGACCTGTCCCCTCTATATATATATATATATATATATATATATATCATCTAATACTTCCCACCTGGTGAATAATATGTCATTATAAGAATTCTTAAACTTTATTGTTTATATTATCTTTATATATAGGAAGCGGGAGGTACTAGGAATACTAACATGGCAAACCTGAGTGCCTTTACGGGGTGTACTAGGAATACTAACATGGCAGACCTGAGTGCCTTTACGGGGTGTACTAGGAATACTAACATGGCAGACCTGAGTGCCTTCATGGGGTGTACTAGGAATACTAACATAGCTGTTGGAGCCAACATGGAAGATGCCCCATATAAGAATATTATATGTGGTTCATGGACTGAGATTGATGGGAGCAGCTGAGATTGGCAAGAGATCGTAGGCTAGGAGAGGTAGCAGAGAACAGGATTCTACAGTAGCAGACCTTAGTGCCTTCACGGGGTGTACTAGCGATAATAACATAGCAGACCTGAGTGCCTTTACGGGGTGTACTAGCGATAATAACATAGCAGACCAGAGTGCCTTCACGGGGTGTACTAGCGATAATAACATAGCAGACCACAGTGCCTTCACGGGGTGTACTAGGGATAATAACATAGCAGACCTTAGTGCCTTCTTGGGGTTTACTAGGAATACTAACATAGCAGACCAGAGTGCCTTCACAGGGTGTACTAGGAATACTAACATAGAAGACCTTAGTGCCTTCTTGGGGTTTACTAGGGATAATAACATAGCAGACCAGAGTGCCTTCACAGGGTGTACTAGGAATACTAACATAGCAGACCTGAGTGCCTTTACGGGGTGTACTAGGTATACTAACATGGCAATATTTCTAGTACACCCTGTGAAGTCATTCGGGTCTGCCATGTTATTATTCCTAACATGGCAGGCCTGAGTGCCTTCACGGGTCGTACTAGGAATAACAACATGGCAGACCTGAGTGCCTTCACGGGTTGTACTAGGAATAACAACATGGCAGACCTAAGTGCCTTCACGGGTCGTACTAGGAATACTAACATGGCAGACCTGAGTGCCTTCACGGGTCGTACTAGGAATACTAACATGGCAGACCTGAGTGCCTTCACGGGTCGTACTAGGAATAACAACATGGCAGACCTGAGTGCCTTCACGGGTCGTACTAGGAATACTAACATGGCAGACCTGAGTGCCTTCACGGGGTGTACTAGGGATAATAACATGGCAGACCTGAGTGCCTTCATGGGGTGTACTAGGGATAATAACATGGCAGACCTGAGTGTCTTCACCAGACTCCTGGCCGCCACATTGCCCGTTTTGTGCTTACTAACCCATCACAGGAACAGGGAACAGAGGGGCCCTTATCTAGGGGCCATGGTCACTATTCTTCCACATTTCGGGATTCTTTGGCTGAAACTGTTCTTATCTTCTATCCTGGACCTTACAGGCAGCTGTAACAAATGTAGATGTGTATATATGTATAGCGTGCAGCTAAGTGAGGTCTGGGGGTGACCCCCCCCCCCCCAGCTGTCGGCGCCCCGTTTGGTCGCCCGCCTCTAGAAGCGGCCCTGGTGAGGATGTTGCAGCTTGTTGGCCGTGTAAGGTTGCGGCGTGTTCGGCCGTCAGGCAGGAGCGGATGGAAAGCTTCAGCTAATAGACGGGTTATGGATTCCCAGTAAATAGCAGAGTGTGTGTGATATGTGTGATATTGTTTGTACTTGGTAATCAGATTATGTATCGACCACGTGGATATTTTTATATTTTTTACCTGGAAACTTTTATTGGATCATTTATTACATTTCATGTTACTGTTTAACTTTAGCAAAAAGTTCTAAATTTTTTGTATCAGACATCAGTATTATACAGGGGCTCAGCCGAGGATCGTATTCTGAGATCACATCATCCATCTGTATAGAGCATGTACATATACTATCATCATACATACTAATATCATCCATCTGTATGGAACATGTACATATACTATCATCATACATACTATTATCATCCATCTATATGTGCATATACTACTGTCATCATACATACTATTCTCATCCATCTGTATGGGACATGTATATACTATCATACATACTATTATCATCCATCTATATATGCATATACTATCATCATACATACTATTATCATACTCCATCTATATATGCATATACTATCATCACACATACTATTATCATACTCCATCTATATATGCATATACTATCATCATACATACTATTATCATACTCCATCTATATATGCATATACTACCATCATACATACTATTATCATCCATCTGTGTGTGCATATACTATACTACCATCATACATACTATTATCCATCTATATATGCATATAGTATCATCATACATACTATTATCATACTCCATCTATATATGCATATACTACCATCATACATACTATTATCATCCATCTGTGTGTGCATATACTATACTACCATCATACATACTATCATCCATCTATATGTGTATATATTATACTATCATCATACTTACTACTAAAATCAATGGCCATATAATTCCATATTAGAAAGAAATGTATAGATTCCTTTATTACCATACAATTAAAAACCGTAAGGAGGAAGCATCTGTCGTGAAACTGTTGTGGACTAGTCATAATGAGCGTGCAGGACTAGTGATAATTGTGCATGACTAGTGATAAAGAGCGTGCAGGACTAAGCATAATGAGCGTGCAGGACTAGTCATAATGAGCGTGCAGGACTAGTGATAATGAGCGTGCAGGACTATTGATAATGAGCGTGCAGGACTAGTGATAATGAGCGTGCAGGACTAGTGATAATGAGCGTGCAGGACTAGTGATAATGAGCGTGCAGGACTAGTGATAATGAGCGTGCAGGACTAGTGATAATGAGAGTGAAGGACTAGTGATAATGAGCATGCAGCACTAGTGATAATGAGCGTGCAGGACTAGTGATAATAAGTGTGCAGGACTAGTCATAATGAGCGTGCAGGACTAGTGATAATGAGCGTGCAGGACTAGTGATAATGAGCGTGCATGACTAGTGATAATGAGCGTGCAGGACTAGTCATAATGAGCGTGCAGGACTAGTGATAATGAGCGTGCAGGACTAGTGATAATGAGCGTGCAGGACTAGTGATAATGAGCGTGCAGGGCTAGTGATAATGAGTGTGCAGGACTAGTGATAATGAGTGTGCAGGACTAGTGATAATGAGCGTGCAGGACTAGTGATAATGAGTGTGCATGACTAGTGATAATAAGCGTGCAGGACTAGTGATAATGAGCGTGCAGGACTAGTAATAATAAGCGTGCAGGACTAGTGATAATGAGCGTGCAGGACTAGTGATAATGAGCGTGCAGGACTAGTGATAGTGAGCGTGCAGGACTAGTGATAATGAGCGTGCAGGACTAGTGATAATGAGTGTGCAGGCCTAGTCATAATAAGCGTGCAGGACTAGTGATAATGAGCGTGCAGGACTAGTCATAATGAGCGTGCAGGACTAGTGATAATGAGTGTGCAGGCCTAGTCATAATAAGCGTGCAGGACTAGTGATAATAAGTGTGCAGGACTAGTGATAATGAGCGTGCAGGACTAGTGATAATGAGCGTGCAGGACTAGTGATAATGAGCGTGCAGGACTAGTGATAATGAGCGTGCAGGACTAGTGATAGTGAGCGTGCAGGGCTAGTGATAATGAGTGTGCAGGACTAGTGATAATGAGTGTGCAGGACTAGTGATAATGAGCGTGCAGGACTAGTGATAATGAGTGTGCAGGACTAGTGATAATGAGTGTGCAGGACTAGTGATAATGAGTGTGCATGACTAGTGATAATAAGCGTGCAGGACTAGTGATAATGAGCGTGCAGGACTAGTAATAATAAGCGTGCAGGACTAGTGATAATGAGCGTGCAGGACTAGTGATAATGAGCGTGCAGGACTAGTGATAGTGAGCGTGCAGGACTAGTGATAATGAGCGTGCAGGACTAGTGATAATGAGTGTGCAGGCCTAGTCATAATAAGCGTGCAGGACTAAGCATAATGAGCGTGCAGGACTAGTGATAATGAGCGTGCAGGACTAGTGATAATGAGCGTGCAGGACTAGTGATAATAAGCGTGCAGGACTAGTGATAATGAGTGTGCAGGACTAGTGATAATGAGCGTGCAGGACTAGTGATAATGAGCGTGCAGGACTAGTGATAGTGAGCGTGCAGGACTAGTGATAATGAGCGAGCAGGACTAGTCATAATGAGCGTGCAGGACTAGTGATAATGAGCATGCAGGACTAGTGATAATGAGCGTGCAGGACTAGTGATAATGAGCGTGCAGGACTAGTGATAATAAGTGTGCAGGACTAGTCATAATGAGCGTGCAGGACTAGTGATAATGAGCGTGTAGGACTAGTGATAATGAGCGTGCAGGACTAGTGATAATGAGCGTGCAGGACTAGTGATAATGAGCGTGCAGGACTAGTGATAATGAGCGTGCAGGACTAGTGATAATGAGCGTGCAGGACTAGTGATAATGAGCGTGCAGGACTAGTGATAATAAGTGTGCATGACTAGTGATAATAAGCGTGCAGGACTAGTGATAATAAGCGTGCAGGACTAGTGATAATGAGCGTGCAGGACTAGTGATAATAAGCGTGCAGGACTAGTGATAATGAGTGTGCAGGCCTAGTCATAATAAGCGTGCAGGACTAGTGATAATGAGCGTGCAGGACTAGTGATAATGAGCGTGCAGGACTAGTGATAATGAGCGTGCAGGACTAGTGATAATGAGCGTGCAGGACTAGTGATAATGAGCGTGCAGGACTAGTGATAATGAGCGTGCAGGACTAGTGATAATGAGTGTGCAGGGCTAGTGATAATGAGCGTGCAGGACTAGTGATAATGAGCATGCAGGACTAGTGATAATAAGTGTGCAGGACTAGTGATAATGAGCGTGCAGGACTAGTGATAATGAGTGTGCAGGAAACAAAGTAATCCATCAGTGACCAGAGATAATAACTACTGTGACAGCTAAGCATGTGACCTGCCCAGCAAAAAACGAGCCCTCATATGACTGTGGAAATGTTATGAAAGGTGGAAATGAAACAAAGTAAGTTCTGCAGGAGAAAAGGGTTAAAAAGATCTACGAACCTATAAAATCTCCTGTGTGACTGTGTGTGTCGTCTAATACAGGATTATAGAGAGGAAGAAGATGACGACCACGTCTCTATTTCCAGACATGAAATGTAATTTTTGTCCTTGCTGCGAGAACTGATTTATTTAATAGAGATATCAAATTGTTGGCTTTTACTGAAGCTTTAATTGTTTCTTTTGTTCTTCTTGACGCCGTGTGAAGATACGGATCTATTTGTTCGGCTGAGTCCTTATCTATAATGAAGAACAGCGAGGGGGACAGTAATAATTGCAATCCTAACAGTGGTCGTACTCTACAGATAGAAGTCAGGATCAAACGCCGCAAAAGAGACCTTCCAGGCCGCGTGCGCCAACCCTTCATCTGCTCACCTCCTAACCACCAGTACACAACCACAGGGACCACTGCACCGATCTAACATGGTTGACATCAGAGCGGCCGCGTGAAGCACCTGGTCCCCGTCCAAAAGAGATGAAACCCAAGCAGCGGTGATGCCAGCGTCTGCCGAGAATCCGGATTTCCTGCTATTTACAATCATGTAATCAGTGTAGTGATGAAATATTCATGTGTGTAGTCAGGCGGCTCCCGTCTAATCGCATCCTTCATGTGCCGCCAGTCCCGCGCTGCAGACATCTTTTACAGTCATGGTTGGCTTCATGCTTTCCAGGGGTCATTGGTCTCAGAAGTCCCCACTCCATTGTTGCATTGCAGTTACAGCTGTAATATGGTGGCCGTAAAACGACTCCAATGACAAAGCAGCAAAGCAGATGGCGGCACTGTGGTCAAACCCCTTTCCTTCTGCAGTGGCGGCACTATGGTCGCAGCCCCTTCCTTCTGTGATGGCGGCACTATGGTTCCAGCCCCTTCCTTCTGCAATGGCGGCACTATGGTTCCAGCCCTTTCCTTCTGCAATGGCGGCACTATGGCCGCAGCCCCTTCATTTTGCGATGGCAGCACTATGGTCACAGCCCCTTCCTTCTGCGTCGGCCGCACTATGGTCACAGCCCCTTCCTTCTGCGATGGCGGCACTATGGCCGCAGCCCCTTCCTTCTGCGATGGCGGCACTATGGTCACAGCCCCTTCCTTCTGCGTCGGCCGCACTATGGTCACAGCCCCTTCCTTCTGTGATGGCAGCACTATGGTCGCAGCCCCTTCCTTCTGCGTCGGCCGCACTATGGTCGCAGCCCCTTCCTTCTGTGATGGCAGCACTATGGTCGCAGCCCCTTCCTTCTGCGATGGCGGCACTATGGCCGCAGCCCCTTTATTTTGCGATGGCGGCACTATGGTCACAGCCCCTTCCTTCTGTGATGGCAGCACTATGGTCGCAGCCCCTTCCTTCTGTGATGGCAGCACTATGGTTGCAGCCCCTTCCTTCTGCGATGGCGGCACTATGGCCGCAGCCCCTTTATTTTGCGATGGCGGCACTATGGTCGCAGCCCCTTCCTTTTGCGATGGCGGCACTATGGTCGCAGCCCCTTCCTTCTGTGATGGCAGCACTATGGTCGCAGCCCCTTCCTTCTGTGATGGCAGCACTATGGTCACATCCCCTTCCTTCTGCAATGGTGGCACTGTGGTCACAACCCCTTCCTTCTGCGATGGCGGCACTGTGGTCACAACCCCTTCCTTCTGCGATGGCGGCACTATGGTCGCAGCCCCTTCCTTTTCCGATGACGGCACTATGGTCGCAGCTCCTTCCTTCTGCGATGGCGGCACTATAGTCGTAGCCACTTCCTTCTGCGATGGCAGCACTATGGTCGCAGCCCCTTCCTTCTGCGATGGCGGCACTATGGTCACAGCCCCTTCCTTCTGCAATGGCGGCACTATGGCCGCAGCCACTTCCTTCTGCGATGGCAGCACTATGGTCGCAGCTCCTTCCTTCTGCGATGGTGGCACTATGGTCGCAGCCCCTTCCTTCTGCGATGGCGGCACTATGGTCGCAGCCCCTTCCTTCTGCAATGGGGGCACTATGGTCGCAGCCCCTTCCTTCTGCAATGGGGGCACTATGGTCGCAGCCCCTTCCTTCTGCAATGGCGGCACTATGGTCGCAGCCCCTTCGTTTTGCGATGACGGCACTATGGTCGCAGCCCCTTCCTTCTGCGATGGCGGCACTATGGTCGCAGCCCCTTCCTTCTGCGATGGCGGCACTCTGGTCACACGTCAATCCTTCCAGCAGCCGCATGGAGACAAAGATGTCATCAGCTCAACGAAATGTAATTACACTAATGAAATGATAATTCTTTGTCCCTCCGCACACTTCACCTTCTGGAGACATTGTCCTGTACCTGCAATAAGTTCAGATCCCTGTGCTGAGAGTCCAGCACCGTCCGGCCCATTCAGACGCCAAGTACAAAGCCCCGGTGATTTGCAGCACACGTTGTATTTGCCTCGTAACCGCGGTTCACACCGATAGGTTAATTGCCTTCCCAAAAACTTGGCCCCAGAAGCAGACGCGTGTGTGATTGTGATACGGAAACTAGATGGAAAGCTTCAGCTAAGATGTGAATGAGCACAGAGCCGCCCAATAACGCTGGCACTGAATATAAAAGAAGCTGTATCAATAATACAAACTCTGATTGAACAGCGCCAATAGGGGGCCGAGGGGGCCCGAGGGGGGGGTTATAATCATTAATTTCCATGAACAAAAGGAGTTTAATATCGTAGAAGCTTCTAAATATCCAGAAATGGCTGCAGATGAAGGGAATGGTCAGGAAAGTCACCGTTAGTCCTTATTACACAGGCGGGTGATATAGGACATGGAGCACATTAGTTGCTGTGGTCTCTGCTAGTAAAGGGCTATGATGGTGCTCTGGTCCAGTGTAGGGGTGAGCGTCACATTCCCAGGTGGTCCGGGATCACTCCGAGATCAATGGTAAAGTCACACTGTTCCTTGGGGGCCGTGAAGGGGGACCTGGCCGTGCTTAGAAGGTTTCCTCAAAGGTTGTGAAAATGCCAAGTTTGTCGCTCCCTTTGTCCTGTGAGACGCTCACAATATTCCCTCACAGGTCACTGATCTCGGGGAGACACTGTTGGCTGCTGGTTACAGGGCTCTATACAGTGACAACCTAGGTGCATTGCCCCTGGGAAACATCAGTATGCAAAAAAGAGTCAGCGGCATCTCATTAAGAGTCTGGAAACACAGGAATAGCCCCATATTCCTTAAGAGAAGGACCCAGCAGAGGTATGTATCCAGTACGGAAACCGCCATATTAAGTGGCCCTTTCAGTCCATGCCCAACCCAATTTAAGAGCCCAAGGACGTGACAAGGGAGGGCTTCAAAACCGGCCTAGACAAGTTCTTAGACTAAAATAATATAAATGCATATGTATAGAACCTATCACCCCTCCCCCTTCCCTGGACCCATCCCCTCCTTGGTTGAACTTGATGGACATGTGTCTTTTTTAACCGTATTAACTATGTAACTATGTAACACCGGGGCAGGTTGGACTGCAGTCAAAGTGGTGGATGGTTGCAAGCTGGTGGAGGCAGAACTTTTGCAGAACTGGCCCCCTAAAGCACCGGGGAGGTGACAGTGGCAAGAATGGGCTAACTTTCTGGTGGTCTTCTGGGGGAATGTTGACCCAATGGGCAGTAACAGACATGTACTGCCCCTGCCCATAATTAAAGGAGCAGACATCAGCACTGGGGTGCACGGTCCTGGACACCAAGAATCCCAATGAGTCGCCAACATTTTTATACACAACGGTGCAGTGATGGGACAGCCGATGGGACTTTTTTTGTTTCTCCGACAGTGATGGGACTTTTTTGGGACTTTTTTTGTTTCTCGGACAGCTGATGGGACTTTTTTTGTTTCTCCGACAGTGATGGGACTTTTTTTTGTTTCTTGGACAGTGATGGGGCTTTTTTTTGGAGTTTTTTTTTTAAACTTTTTGTTGTTGCGGCTAAATGGGGTTCTCCTCTTTTTTTGAACCTTATTGTAAAGATATAAACTGATTTTTCCTTAATAAATTCGATAAGCTTGAACACTGAAGTTGCTTTTATGTGGTTGATCCTCACAGACAGCTGTCACATTACATTTTTGATAAGGCAGCACCCAGGTATATCTGAGGAGACTAATTTAAGATCTCACCCTAACAGGGGTGACGTCACACATCTTGATATTCACAGAAAACCAGGATACAAGGGATTATAGGAGTAATGATCCCTTGTATCCTGGTCTATTCTGTGAAAAAAGTACAATTTTGCGTCTCCGTTGTTATTTTTACCAGATTCGTAAAGAACTTTCTCAGAGTTCAGTTCAGTGCCAAACCGAACTTTTTCCAAAGTTCGTAACGAATCTGGTTCGTAACGGTTTGGTTCGCTCATCCCTAGTCGGCAGCATGAAGCCAAAGGGCAGCAGCTAGAGACAGCAAAATAGTTTGGCCATTGACTGACGCATTTTGGCTGCAAGTGACCAACTACTTGTGTGACTACTAGTAAGATCTATAAGTCTGTCGTGTATCATATTTACAGGGGTCCTTGTTTAGAAGACCACCCAAAGTTGTATCAAAGAGTGGCCTTCTATAGGAGGGGTCTGCTTAAAGTGGGGATGGATAACTTTCTGCCCTCCAGCTGTTGCCTTTGGCTGTCCGGGCAAGATGGTAATTGTAGTTTTGCAACAGCTGGAAGCCAAAGGTTCCCCATCCCTGCCTTAAAGGAGATGTCCACTATGCTTAATGCACTGAACGCTGAACTGCTAGTCCGTCACAGTCTGGATATGGGGTTGTCTTCTCAGGTTCTTCTGGAGAGGTTGCACTATGTCTGATGAAAGGATTCGCCATTATGTATAAGTACGGGGGATTGGGCAGATCTTTGATATACATCATATACGTCACATTCGTGTTTCTCAGGATAAGGGTCCTATTAGACGACGTGATTTTTAACAATTAACGATAAACTGATGCAAATGAGATTGTTTATCATTAACCTAATTTGAACGATATAACGATAATTTGCACAATAATCGCCCCATGTAATTGGGCCCTCGCTCCACCTTGGGGTATGTAAAGCTTTGAGCTTCTGTTCAGGATAATCCTTGGAGCTCCAGTCATTGTGGAGTCACCGTCACTCGGGGATTGCCGGTACTTAGTTGTATCTACGATGCCCCGTCTCATTAATCCTGATATCAGATGATTCGGCACCATTGACAAAGCTCTGTCTGTGACTATTGTAGAGAGTCCCATGGAGAACCCTCTGCGGTACAATGTGCACAATGCCATCCCCATTATGAGAGGCGGCTTCCCGTGCATACTAAAGAGATGTCTGGGAGACGGATCTGCTCCTTATTAGCTGTGGCAGTAAATTCTCCAAATATGTAACGGATCTGATTTAGCGACACTGACAAAGTCAACTACACACATTTATTTCAGGAACTTTCCCATAAGCAGAATAGATGGCGGAGAAATATGACGACGCGAATGACACCATAGTAAAATACAATCTGCAGCACAAGACTCAATTAGAGATTCTATGGGGTGATTTGCAAAAATACTGGATCTCATTCATCAAAAAGATTGGAGACGAGAAGACCTCATTGCCCGCAGCAAGTCATCAGGGCTCAGCCTTTACCTTCTAAAGTGCCCAGAATAGTGAAAGATGGATTGTGCCAGCGCGGGATGAAGCCTTCAGCTTCCTGTCAGGTCCCGCTACTGCTCAACCAGTTTCCTCATATCAGCAGCAAATCACCGATAATAGCCCCGTCCTGGTGCTGCCACCTCAGGGGTAAGATCAGATGTGCCACCGACTATGCAACAAATCTCCTGCAAAAATCCATGTGTCTTTCGTATTACCATGGACTTCACCCAATATAACCCCACCATATCTATATCCATGAGTACTTACAGGGACTACGTCAGGGCTTCTGTGGGGCATCTGTGGCATTTATGGGGCATTTAAGGAAGGGATTGATGAGAGCAAATGTGGTTGGTACTGATGGGTGATAATGTTACTAAAGAAGAGACAAGTGATGGGGCCTCTGCAGGACTAGTGATGGGGCCTCTGCAGTACTAGTGATGGGGCCTCTGCAGTACTAGTGATGGGGCCTCTGCAGGACTAGTGATGGGGCCTCTGCAGGACTAGTGATGGGGCCTCTGCAGGACTAGTGATGGGGCCTCTGCAGTACTAGTGATGGGGCCTCTGCAGGACTAGTGATGGGGCCTCTGCAGTACTAGTGATGGGGCCTCTGCAGTACTAGTGATGGGGCTTCTGCAGTACTAGTGATGGGGCCTCTGCAGGACTAGTGATGGGGCCTCTGCAGTACTAGTGATGGGACCTCTGCAGTACTAGTGATGGGGCCTCTGCAGTACTAGTGATGGGGCCTCTGCAGTACTAGTGATGGGGCCCCTGCAGTACTAGTGATGGGGCCTCTGCAGCACTAGTGATGGGGCCTCTGCAGTACTAGTGATGGGGCCTCTGCAGTACTAGTGATGGGGCCTCTGCAGGACTAGTGATGGGACCTCTGCAGTACTAGTGATGGGTCCTCTGCAGTACTAGTGATGGGGCCTCTGCAGGACTAGTGATGGGACCTCTGCAGGACTAGTGATGGGTCCTCTGCAGTACTAGTGATGGGGCCTCTGCAGTACTAGTCATGGGGCCTCTGCAGGACTAGTGATGGGGCCTCTGCAGTACTAGTGATGGGGCCTCTGCAGTACTAGTGATGGGGCCTCTGCAGTACAAGTGATGGGGCCTCTGCAGGACTAGTGATGGGGCCTCTGCAGGACTAGTGATGGGGCCTCTGCAGTACTAGTGATGGGGCCTCTGCAGTACTAGTGATGGGGCCTCTGCAGGACTAGTGATGGGGCCTCTGCAGTACTAGTCATGGGGCCTCTGCAGTACAAGTGATGGGGCCTCTGCAGGACTAGTGATGGGGACTCTGCAGGACACGTCATGGGGCCTCTGCAGTACTAGTGATGGGGCCTCTGCAGCACTGGTGATGGGGCCTCTGCAGCACTAGTGATGGGGCCTCTGCAGTACTAGTGATGGGGCCTCTGCAGCACTAGTGATGGGGCCTCTGCAGTACTAGTGATGGGGCCTCTGCAGGACTAGTGATGGGGACTCTGCAGTACTAGTGATGGGACCTCTGCAGTACTAGTGATGGGGACTCTGCAGTACTAGTCATGGGGCCTCTGCAGTACAAGTGATGGGGCCTCTGCAGGACTAGTGATGGGGACTCTGCAGGACTAGTCATGGGGCCTCTGCAGGACTAGTCATGGGGCCTCTGCAGTACTAGTGATGGGGCCTCTGCAGTACAAGTGATGGGGCCTCTGCAGTACAAGTGATGGGGCCTCTGCAGTACAAGTGATGGGGCCTCTGCAGTACTAGTGATGGGGCCTCTGCAGTACTAGTGATGGGACCTCTGCAGTACTAGTGATGGGGCCTCTGCAGTACTAGTGATGGGGCCTCTGTAGTACTAGTGATGGGGGCTCTGCAGTACTAGTGATGGGGACTCTGCAGGACTAGTGATGGGGACTCTGCAGGACTAGTGATGGGGACTCTGCAGGACTAGTGATGGGGCCTCTGCAGGACTAGTGATGGGGACTCTGCAGGACTAGTCATGGGGCCTCTGCAGGACTAGTCATGGGGCCTCTGCAGTACTAGTGATGGGGCCTCTGTAGTACTAGTGATGGGGCCTCTGCAGTACTAGTGATGGGGCCTCTGCAGTACTAGTGATGGGGGCTCTGCAGGACTAGTGATGGGGCCTCTGCAGTACTAGTGATGGGGCCTCTGCAGTACTAGTGATGGGGCCTCTGCAGTACTAGTGATGGGGCCTCTGCAGTACTAGTGATGGGGCCCCTGCAGTACTAGTGATGGGGCCTCTGCAGGACTAGTGATGGGGCCTCTGCAGCACTGGTGATGGGGCCTCTGCAGCACTGGTGATGGGGCCTCTGCAGTACTAGTGATGGGGCCTCTGCAGTACTAGTGATGGGGCCTCTGCAGTACTAGTGATGGGGCCTCTGCAGTACTAGTGATGGGGCCTCTGCAGTACTAGTGATGGGGACTCTGCAGTACTAGTCATGGGGCCTCTGCAGCACTAGTCATGGGGCCTCTGCAGTACTATTGATGGGGCCTCTGCAGTACTAGTGATGGGGCCTCTGCAGTACTAGTGATGGGACCTCTGCAGTACTAGTCATGGGGCCTCTGCAGTACTAGTGATGGGGCCTCTGCAGTACTAGTGATGGGGCCTCTGCAGTACTAGTGATGGGGACTCTGCAGTACTAGTGATGGGGACTCTGCAGTACTAGTGATGGGACCTCTGCAGTACTAGTGATGGGGACTCTGCAGTACTAGTGATGGGGCCTCTGCAGTACTAGTGATGGGGCCTCTGCAGTACTAGTGATGGGGCCTCTGCAGTACTAGTGATGGGACCTCTGCAGGACTAGTGATGGGGCCTCTGCAGTACTAGTGATGGGACCTCTGCAGTACTAGTCATGGGGCCTCTGCAGTACTAGTGATGGGGCCTCTGCAGTACTAGTGATGGGGCCTCTGCAGCTCTAGTGATGGGGCCTCTGCAGGACTAGTGATGGGACCTCTGCAGTACTAGTGATGGGACCTCTGCAGTACTAGTGATGGGGACTCTGCAGTACTAGTGATGGGGCCTCTGCAGTACTAGTGATGGGGCCTCTGCAGGACTAGTGATGGGGCCTCTGCAGTACTAGTGATGGGGCCTCTGCAGTACTAGTGATGGGGCCTCTGCAGTACAAGTGATGGGGCCTCTGCAGTACTAGTGATGGGGGCTCTGCAGTACTAGTGATGGGGCCTCTGCAGGACTAGTGATGGGACCTCTGCAGTACTAGTGATGGGACCTCTGCAGTACTAGTGATGGGACCTCTGCAGTACTAGTGATGGGGCCTCTGCAGTACTAGTGATGGGACCTCTGCAGGACTAGTAATGGGGCCTCTGCAGGACTAGTGATGGGGCCTCTGTAGTACTAGTGATGGGGCCTCTGCAGTACTAGTGATGGGGCCTCTGCAGTACTAGTGATGGGGCCTCTGCAGGACTAGTGATGGGACCTCTGCAGTACTAGTGATGGGGACTCTGCAGTACTAGTGATGGGACCTCTGCAGTACTAGTGATGGGGACTCTGCAGTACTAGTGATGGGGCCTCTGCAGGACTAGTGATGGGGCCTCTGCAGTACTAGTGATGGGGACTCTGCAGTACTAGTGATGGGGCCTCTGCAGGACTAGTGATGGGGCCTCTGCAGTACTAGTGATGGGGACTCTGCAGTACTAGTGATGGGGCCTCTGCAGTACTAGTGATGGGGCCTCTGCAGGACTAGTGATGGGGCCTCTGCAGTACTAGTGATGGGGACTCTGCAGTACTAGTGATGGGACCTCTGTAGTACTAGTGATGGGGACTCTGCAGTACTAGTGATGGGGCCTCTGCAGGACTAGTGATGGGGCCTCTGCAGTACTAGTGATGGGGCCTCTGCAGTACAAGTGATGGGGCCTCTGCAGTACTAGTGATGGGGGCTCTGCAGTACTAGTGATGGGGCCTCTGCAGTACTAGTGATGGGGCCTCTGCAGGACTAGTGATGGGACCTCTGCAGTACTAGTGATGGGACCTCTGCAGTACTAGTGATGGGACCTCTGCAGGACTAGTGATGGGGACTCTGCAGTACTAGTGATGGGGCCTCTGCAGCTCTAGTGATGGGGCCTCTGCAGTACTAGTGATGGGGGCTCTGCAGTACTAGTGATGGGGCCTCTGCAGGACTAGTGATGGGACCTCTGCAGTACTAGTGATGGGACCTCTGCAGGACTAGTGATGGGACCTCTGCAGTACTAGTGATGGGGCCTCTGCAGTACTAGTGATGGGGCCCCTGCAGTACTAGTGATGGGGCCTCTGCAGTACTAGTGATGGGGCCTCTGCAGCACTGGTGATGGGGCCTCTGCAGCACTAGTGATGGGGCCTCTGCAGTACTAGTGATGGGGCCTCTGCAGGACTAGTGATGGGGCCTCTGCAGTACTAGTCATGGGGCCTCTGCAGTACTAGTGATGGGACCTCTGCAGTACTAGTGATGGGGCCTCTGCAGCACTGGTGATGGGGCCTCTGCAGTACTAGTGATGGGGGCCTCTGCAGGACTAGTGATGGGGCCTCTGCAGTACTAGTGATGGGGGCTCTGCAGTACTAGTGATGGGGCCTCTGCAGGACTAGTGATGGGACCTCTGCAGTACTAGTGATGGGACCTCTGCAGTACTAGTGATGGGGCCTCTGCAGGACTGGTGATGGGGCCTCTGCAGTACTAGTGATGGGGCCCCTGCAGTACTAGTGATGGGGCCTCTGCAGTACTAGTGATGGGGCCCCTGCAGGACTAGTGATGGGGTCTCTGCAGTACTAGTGATGGGACCTCTGCAGCACTAGTGATGGGGCCTCTGCAGTACTAGTGATGGGACCTCTGCAGTACTAGTGATGGGGCCTCTGCAGTACTAGTGATGGGACCTCTACAGTACTAGTGATGGGACCTCTGCAGCACTAGTGATGGGGCCTCTGCAGTACTAGTGATGGGACCTCTGCAGTACTAGTGATGGGGCCTCTGCAGTACTAGTGATGGGACCTCTACAGTACTAGTGATGGGGCCCCTGCAGTACTAGTGATGGGGCCTCTGCAGGACTAGTGATGGGGCCTCTGCAGGACTAGTGATGGGGCCTCTGCAGTACTAGTGATGGGGCCTCTGCAGTACTAGTGATGGGACCTCTGCAGTACTAGTGATGGGACCTCTGCAGGACTAGTGATGGGGCCTCTGCAGTACTAGTGATGGGGCCTCTGCAGTACTAGTGATGGGACCTCTGCAGGACTAGTGATGGGACCTCTGCAGGACTAGTGATGGGACCTCTGCAGTACTAGTGATGGGGCCTCTGCAGTACTAGTGATGGGACCTCTACAGTACTAGTGATGGGGCCTCTGCAGTACTAGTGATGGGGCCTCTG
This sequence comes from Dendropsophus ebraccatus, assembly GCF_027789765.1. NCBI lineage: Eukaryota > Metazoa > Chordata > Amphibia > Anura > Hylidae > Dendropsophus > Dendropsophus ebraccatus. The sequence goes on along the minus strand of NC_091461.1, from coordinate 124,862,763 downwards.
CAGCACTAGTGATGGGGCCTCTGCAGTACTAGTGATGGGGCCTCTGCAGGACTAGTGATGGGGCCTCTGCAGTACTAGTCATGGGGCCTCTGCAGTACTAGTGATGGGGCCTCTGCAGGACTAGTGATGGGGCCTCTGCAGTACTAGTGATGGGGCCTCTGCAGTACTAGTGATGGGGCCTCTGCAGGACTAGTGATGGGGCCTCTGCAGCACCACACATATGTCGACTGCAACAATGAGGGCAAGTAGACACTGAAGAGGCTGTGACTTTCCCTGCAAGTAATAGCAGCTTCGTCAGCCAACTGGATGGAGTTTGACCTCCGCTAATACTGATTCCTGAGAATAGGCCACCAATACTTACCGGACATTAAAGGAAATTTCCCATGACAGCTAATATAGTTATACTCGTAGGATTTGTCAAGTTAAATCATTTGGCACATACAATCATTTAGCTGCTTATTCCTCCCAATGATGGCAGCTCGTTCTCTCAGTTACCGACCACCATTCAACTTCTCGAGTCCTACAAGTCTAACCAGATTAGTTGAGATGGAAAAACCTCTTTAAAGAAGCCGACAGCATGACGTGTGTCCAGGGTGCGATGTAGTGGTGTACGTCCCGTAACTAGGTAACTGGTTATCTTCCCATGATCTCCACACATCTCAGGAGCTCCAGGCAGAAAGTTTGTATGGAATCACGTATGGAATCACATATGGATTCACTTATGGAATCACGTATGGAATCATGTATGGAATCACGTATGGAATCACGTATGGAATCATGTATGGAATCACGTATGGAATCACGTATGGAATCACATATGGAATAATGTATGGAATCACGTATGGAATCACGTATGGAATCACTTATGGAATCACGTATGGAATCACTTATGGAATCACGTATGGAATCACATATGGAATCACGTATGGAATCATGTATGGAATCACGTATGGAATCATGTATGGAATCACGTATGGAATCATGTATGGATTCACTTATGGAATCACGTATGGAATCACGTATGGATTCACTTATGGATTCACTTATGGAATCACGTATGGAATCATGTATGGAATCACGTATGGAATCACTTATGGAATCACATATGGAATCACGTATGGAATCCTGTATGGAATCACGTATGGAATCCTGTATGGAATCACGTATGGAATCACGTATGGAATCACGTATGGAATCACTTATGGAATCACGTAAAGGCTCTAACAACAAAGTAAGAACTCGTCATCCCAAAAAGAAGAATCTGCATGTAATCCAAGTCATTACTTACAATCAGACGGGAAGATACAGATGATATATTTCCATACATATCCCAATACACCATTAACCACCATAGATCTCGTCCGGTGATAGGTAACACACTGATAAAAAGTAAAGAGAGGAAAACTGAACTGAACTGGGAAAATTCCATTGTTCATTTCGGCCTCTGGGTATCATGGTCTTCATTCAGACTCTCCCAGTTTGCGTCCCTTACGGGAGGTCTAGTCAATTCCAGAGCCTGACACATCTGCATCATGTACAGTCGCTATGAGGAGGGATGGGTCTGTCAGCCTCTTGGACATGTTCTCCTGTACGACGCCTGAATTCCCTTTCCGATATGTTCCAGACTCCAGGTGCAGGTGGCTTTATACACAGCACCTCTAGATCTACAATTGATGACGTCTCTTGTAGACTGCGAGGAAAGAGATGATACTGACCACCAAGCAGAATCGCTTGTCTCACAGATGAAGCCATGCAGGTGTAAGTACACGCGGCCGGTACCGTGAGACTGCCAATGGCTCAATAAATCACTTATGGTTCCTTTGATCGCTCGGTTCCTGGCCTAGCGGTAGTATGGGGCAGAGGCCACCGTTATTAGGGTGTTCTACCTGACAGTACCCTGAGCAAGCAGGGATAGATTGGGCTTCAATCTCAGGACTAATATGGTCACAACTCCCTGACCGTTCATGTGTACTACTACCCTTTTCAGCGGGACCTACTATACTACATGGGAAACTCATCAAACTACATGGGATATGGGATACCTACCATACTACTTGGGATACCCACCATACTACATGAGATACCCACCATACTACATAGGATACCCATCATACTACATGGGATATCCACCATACTACATGAGATACCTACTATACTACATAGGATACCCATCATACTACATAGGATACCCATCATACTACATGGGATATCCACCATACTACATGAGATACCCACCATACTACATGGGATATCCACCATACTGCATAGGATACCCATCATACTACATGGGATATCCACCATACTACATGAGATACCCACCATACTACATAGGATACCCATCATACTACATGGGATATCCACCATACTACATGAGATACCCACCATACCACATAGGATACCCATCATACTACATGGGATATCCACCATACTACATGAGATACCCACTATACTACATGGGATACCCACCATACTACATAGGATACCCATCATACTACATGGGATATCCAACATACTACACGAGATACTCACTATACTACATGGGATATCCACCATACTGCATAGGATACCCATCATACTACATGGGATATCCACCATACTACATGAGATACCTACTATACTACATGGGATACCCACCATACTACATGGGATATCCACCATACTACATGAGATACCTACTATACTACATGGGATACCCACCATACTACATAGGATACCCTTCATACTACATGGGATATCCACCATACTACATGAGATACCTACTATACTACATGGGATACCCACCATACTACATAGGATACCCTTCATACTACATGGGATATCCACCATACTACATGAGATACCCACTATACTACTTGGGATATCCACCATACTACAAGAGATACCCACCATACTACATGGGATACCCATCATACTACATGGGATATCCACCATACTACATGAGATACCCACCATACTACATGGGATACCCACCATACTACATGGGATACCCACCTTACTACATGGGATACACACTATACTATACCTACCATACTATATTGGACACCTTCTCCACCCCAAGACATCTGAGGTGGTGAGATTGTCAAACCAGTCCTTTGTTCTGAGATTTGGTTAAATGTCCTTGGGTCTGTGTAGGGCCATTTGGACATATGTATATAGCTGGAGGGATGCACTGTTTTGGGGTAATTTTAATGTATATTGAATAAACGCTATGTTTTGAGATGATTGGGATACCATTCAGTATGCCGGGTATTATTGCCTCCTGGCGACTTTTGTTCTGTGATTACTTTTTCTCCAAATCAGCATCTTCTCCCGTCTTGTAAAGCCCGACGTCTCCTCGCAGAACATTCCGGATTAGTAAGTGCTGCACTTATATTAAGGAAGGCGTGGGGGTGGGGGGGGGGCATGACCAGAAAGCGTTTCCACCAAGGCGATGGAGTGTCTGACACGCTGGGGCCCACTGTGTAAGTAAAGTTTTGAGGACATTCACTTGATTAGTTTGCAGCATAAAATAAAATGATGTTTTTTTCCTGCGCCTTCTGCAGCGATCAGATTCGCGAGCGCCGGCTCTTCACACTGTAGATTTCCACACATAAAATGAGGGGAAAAGACAACAGAGTACAGAGCAAGCTGTGTAATCTTTAACAAGATGGGAAGTGTTGCTTTCCAAAGTCTTGTGGTTATTTAGCCTCAGCGCTGTGTAAGGTGTAATAGCTGCCTCAATCCCAGCATCCAACTGTGCCAGCTCTCACGTCTTACAGCTCCCGACACAGACTGATCTGGCAGTACTAGATCCCATATTGTGCAGCTGTCTCCGGCTCATCTGTGACTAGAACATCAGCACTTTATTTGCATGTGTGATTAGTTACTCCTCAGATGTGTCAAGATCACCCCCAACAATGTGTCTTCAAATGTTAATGAGGTTCTGTTCACCCCATTAGAATCTTTCTTGAACTCTACGATGTTATATCACGTTCCTCGCGCACCTGCACAATAGAGAGGATTGTTTAAGTCTGGAGACACTCGCTAGATCTCGGTTTGTTAACCGTCTGACAGAGTTTCTTTTGAAGATGAGGAAGGGAGCTTCTAGTGTGAGCGGCCAGGACTTTGTCATAGGGGTCAGGCAAATCATTTAGATGCTACTTAGAGGATAAGCTCAGAGAGAGAGAAATCCCTGAGGACAGCTCACATTGCATGGAGAGAGAGAGGAGAGCAGATACAAGGCAGTCTACAGGGGAGAATTATATAGATTGTGTACAAGTATAGAGAAAAGAGCATATACAAGGCAGTCTATAGGGGAGAATCATACAGGCTGTGTGCATGTATAGAGAGGAGAGCAGATACAAGGCAGTCTATAGGGGAGAATCATACAGGCTGTGTGCATGTATAGAGAGGAGAGCAGATACAAGGCAGTCTATAGGGGAGAATCATACAGGCTGTGTGCATGTAGAGCAGATACAAGGCAGTCTATAGGGGAGAATCATACAGGCTGTGTGCATGTATAGAGAGGAGAGCAGATACAAGGCAGTCTATAGGGGAGAATTATATAGGATGTGTACAAGTATAGAGAAAAGAGCAGATACAATGCAGTCTATAGGGGAGAATCATACAGGCTGTGTGCATGTATAGAGAGGAGAGCAGATACAAGGCAGCCTATAGGGGAGAATCATACAGGCTGTGTGCATGTATAGAGAAAAGAGCATATACAAGGCAGTCTGCAGGGGAGAATTATACTGTATATGCTGTGTACAAGTATACAGGTAGTCCTCGACTTACGTCAGTGATCCGTTCTTACGCAGCGTTGTAAACCGAATTTCGATGTTAGTCGGATCATATGTTCATACAGTACTGTCCTGTAAAGGCCTATCCTAACATAGAACCCTACATAATTATCAATATCCTCAGTCTAGAACCGCATAACTGAGTACTGTACCAGTATAGTATCGTACTGTATTCTTCTGCCGCTGCATGTATTCGAGTTACGTCCATAACGTGTAAGTTGGAATAAGGCGTCGAATAAAGCGTTGTAACCACGAAACGATGTAACTCGAGACCGTTGTAACCCGAGGACCACCTGTATAGAGAAAAGAGCAGATACAAGGCAGTCTACAGGGGAGAATTATATAGGACGTGTACAAGTACAGAGAGAAGAGCAGATACAAGGCAGTCTGCAGGGGAGAATTATATAGGACGTGTACAAGTATAGAGAGAAGAGCAGATACAAGGCAGTCTACAGGGGAGAATTATATAGGACGTGTACAAGTACAGAGAGAAGAGCAGATACAAGGCAGTCTGCAGGGGAGAATTATATAGGACGTGTACAAGTATAGAGAGAAGAGCAGATACAAGGCAGTCTGCAGGGGAGAATTATATAGGACGTGTACAAGTATAGAGAGATGAGCAGATACAAGGCAGTCTGCAGGGGAGAATTATATAGGACGTGTACAAGTATAGAGAGAAGAGCAGATACAAGGCAGTCTGCAGGGGAGAATTATATAGGACGTGTACAAGTATAGAGAGAAGAGCAGATACAAGGCAGTCTACAGGGAAGAATTATATAGGACGTGTACAAGTATAGAGAGAAGAGCAGATACAAGGCAGTCTGCAGGGGAGAATTATATAGGACGTGTACAAGTTTAGAGTAGATAAAAGGCAGTCTGCAGAGGGAAATTATACTGTATATGCTGTGTACAAGTATAGTCTCTGTGACCTCAGCTGTCTCTGTGACCTCAGAAGTCTCTGTGAGCTCAGCTGTCTCTGTGACCTCAGAAGTCTCTGTAACCTCAAAAGTCTCTGTGAGCTCAGCTGTCTCTGTGAGCTCAGCTGTCTCTGTGACCTCAGAAGTCTCTGTAACATCAGAAGTCTCTGTGAGCTCAGCTGTCTCTGTGAGCTCAGCTGTCTCTGTGACCTCAGCTGTCTCTGTGACCTCAGAAGTCTCTGTGAGCTCAGCTGTCTCTGTGACCTCAGCTGTCTCTGTGACCTCAGAAGTCTCTGTGAGCTCAGCTGTCTCTGTGACCTCAGAAGTCTCTGTAACCTCAGAAGTCTCTGTGAGCTCAGCTGTCTCTGTGAGCTCAGCTGTCTCTGTGACCTCAGCTGTCTCTGTGACCTCAGAAGTCTCTGTGAGCTCAGCTGTCTCTGTGACCTCAGAAGTCTCTGTGAGCTCAGCTGTCTCTGTGAGCTCAGCTGTCTCTGTGAGCTCAGCTGTCTCTGTGACTTGACTGGCGGATGTCTTGGTGCCCTGTCTGTTACTGATCACATGACACACTTCACGACTATCGTGACCCAGCGCACTTTGCCTACTAACGTCTCAGCTTTTTACACTTACACCTTCATGGCGTGGAGCTGTCCCCCAAGTGTCTGATGATTTGGGATCTCACCCTTGTACAACCATCTAATCCTATGAGAGGGATGACCTATAGACCTATAGGGATGACCGACTAGGATCTCCTATAGACTCTCTATTCTTACAGGAAATACACCGTCCGATGAGTCTGAGGAAAGAGAGAGAGAACCAAAAGTGCTGACCTTCCCTGAGTACATCACCAGCCTTCTAGACACCGGCACCAGGCGGCTGATTCAGGGGTTACGCATGGAGTGTCAGAGCCGTGGGCGATGCTCCTCGTACTGCCAGCTGTGCCACGTCACCTCCAGTCCAGACGCTCCACCAGAACCCGTTCTTCTAGAAGTCACAAAGGCGGTGCCGATATACGAGCTGGTGAGCAACAACAACGTAACCCAGCAGGTAAGACCCTCACTGTGAACGTGGTACATGGTGCCCTATAGGAAGGGAGGGGTTAAATATATTTTGAAATAATAAAAAAGTGAAGGGATTTGGTTCATTAACCCCTTCAGGATGCAGTCTGACCTGTCTTACTTTATGTTGTTGTAACCTTGTGAGGCTTTACTATCCCCCAGCATATCTGCTGGTGTGTCAGCACACTGAATATATCACAGTAGGGTTAATCTGAGGATCCACCCTGGACCTTACAGGAAAACATGTCGGGGGTCATAATCTGTTCACTGGTCTCCAGGGCAGCAGGGGGGAATCTGAGAGTCACTCCGACCCTGCAAGGTACAATAAGGTCACCCCCTAAGGGAATCACAGATTAGGACTCCCTGCCATGTTTCCCTGTATGGTCCAGGGTGGATCCTCAGATTAACCCTCTCTGACCTGACGTCTCAGCAAGATTAATAATAATAATAATATAGGATAATACATGGTGATGAGAACCCCCCTAACAAATCTCACAGCTCGTCCCAACCCCACAAAAGGAAAGAGGGACAATGCAGAAAAACAGAGATACAAGGCGTGGATATGTAAGTTATATAATCTGTATGTACTGAGCAAGGATATAGTATATCACCCTCCAAGGGAATGTAAGGGAATGATCACAGGGTATAACGTAAAAACGTGCAGCGTTTCCTTATGGAATTCAATGTGATTGAAAGGAAAATGCAAAATGGATGTAAATTAGATCTCATTTCAATCATTTAATAATATAAATATACAATGTGAACATAACCTTAAAGGGGTACTCCGATAAAAAAAAAAAAATTAAATCAGCTGGTTTCATAAACTTTCATAAATGTGTTATTTACTTATATTTAAAAATCTCCAGTCTTCCAGTACTTATTGCTGCTGTGTGCCCTGCAGGAAGTGCTGCATTCTCTCCAGTCTGACGGAGTGCTCTTTGTTGCCATGGGGGACAGTTCCTAACATGGACAGAGGTGGCAGCAGAGAGCACTGTGTCAGATTGGAGATAATATACCACTTTCTGCAGGGCATACAGCAGCAATAAGTACTGGAAGACTGGAGATTTTTAAATAGAAGTAAATGACAAATCTGTTTAACTTTCTGACCCCAGTGGATTCTTTTTCTCTGGAGTGCCCCTTTAAGTGGGTTGAGAGCAGCAGCAGCGGCGGCCCAGTTCTGCCCTGTATGATACCAGGTGCACTATGATAACCCTCGTGCATCATTCTAATAACAGACACAGAACTGTAGGGAAATCTACAAAAATCCACCTTCTTTTTGTTTTTTCATCTTGTTTCCATATTGTTCGGGGTTTCATCTTATTCTTGACTTTTTTCCACCCTCCAATCTCCTGAATGTTTCACCATATTCTGGCACTTTTTATGGATAAGACGGAATAATTTAGGCGTTGGGCTGGGGGAGTGCGGCTGGCTGCTTTTATGGCGGCACAGGACGTCTGGTGTACTCGGCCCCGCGGGGTACACACCATCACACACACAAACCTCTTTAATGCCCTTCACTTTTTTAACGCGAGGATCTCTGAACTGGTGAGAAATGAAAACTAGAGACGCTCGGGGAGCGCGACCGGCGTCACACGCCATTAATATTAACTCCTATTCCGTAACGGTAATAAATTATTATGTACCACCCTGAGCAAATAACAATTGGTCATACAGCCCGCGTCTGTATAAAATTATAACACAAGCTCGGTCCGCCATAAAGCCGAGAGCGCATGACTTTGTTAGATTAACCCCTCGGTGACAGGTGAGTGCGGTCACGGCCGTTATAAAGCCCCCTTTATGATACTTCTCATTCTCTCCAGTTCAGGGTTTTTGCACTTTTTGGCAGCAGTACTCACATGGGCTCTTCCTTTTCATTGCTTCTCTGGCCAATCACAGCACAGCACCCACTCCTTACAGCTCTGCCATGACATATTGCTGTGGAAAGTGCTCGGAAATGAAGTAGTGAGCCCCCTAGAGGCAATAGACAAGCACTGCAATAGGGGATGATTTACAGTACTACTACTACTACACAGGACACAAGGGGGGAGAATGGGTTCATGACGCATCGATTTGCAAGTTGCTATGAGAAATAAGAGAGGAAGGGGTTCCACTAAATACTGAACTACAGCACTGGGTACAAAGAGTACTTTATGGGTGGTCAGAGACGAGAGGGAAGTGGGGTCATCAGCACTGTACTCTGACCCAGGAAATCTCGCTCAACTTCCAAATCATGGCAGATCCACTTCAGGCTGGGGTTTACATAAGGGGACAGGACTGTAAGGGTGATCTCTTCATAGCTGTATATAGCTTATATATCACATATCCAGCTGCTGTGTTATCAGGGTTATACAGTTACTATACATTATACACCACATGCTGCTATACTGTACAGTAACTTATATATCACATATCCAGCTGCAGTGTCATCAGGGTAATACAGTTACTATACATTATATACCACATGCTGCTATACTGTACAGTAACTTATATATCACATATCCAGCTGCTGCAGTGTTATCAGGGTTATACAGTTACTATACATTATACACCACATGCTGCTATACTGTACAGTAACTTATATATCACATATCCAGCTGCAGTGTCATCAGGGTAATACAGTTACTATACATTATACACCACATGCTGCTATACTGTACAGTCACTTATATATCACATATCCAGCTGCTGTGTTATCAGGGTTATACAGTTACTATACATTATACACCACATGCTGATTGCTATTCTGTACAGTAACTTATATATCACATATCCAGCTGCTGCAGTGTTATCAGGGTTATACAGTTACTATACATTATACACCACATGCTGCTATACTGTACAGTAACTTATATATCACATATCCAGCTGCTGTGTTATCAGGGTTATACAGTTACTATACATTATACACCACATGCTGCTATACTGTACAGTCACTTATATATCACATATCCAGCTGCTGTGTTATTAGGGTTATACAGTTACTATACATTATATACCACATGCTGCTATACTGTACAGTAACTTATATATCACATATCCAGCTGCTGCTGTGTTATCAGGGTTATACAGTTACTATACATTATATACCACATGCTGCTATACTGTACAGTAACTTATATATCACATATCCAGCTGCTGCAGTGTTATCAGGGTTATACAGTTACTATACATTATACACCACATGCTGCTATACTGTACAGTAACTTATATATCACATATCCAGCTGCAGTGTCATCAGGGTAATACAGTTACTATACATTATACACCACATGCTGCTATACTGTACAGTCACTTATATATCACATATCCAGCTGCTGTGTTATCAGGGTTATACAGTTACTATACATTATACACCACATGCTGATTGCTATTCTGTACAGTAACTTATATATCACATATCCAGCTGCTGCAGTGTTATCAGGGTTATACAGTTACTATACATTATATACCACATGCTGCTATACTGTACAGTAACTTATATATCACATATCCAGCTGCTGTGTTATCAGGGTTATACAGTTACTATACATTATATACCACATGCTGCTATACTGTACAGTAACTTATATATCACATATCCAGCTGCTGCTGTGTTATCAGGGTTATACAGTTACTATACATTATATACCACATGCTGCTATACTGTACAGTAACTTATATATCACATATCCAGCTGCTGCTGTGTTATCAGGGTTATACAGTTACTATACATTATATACCACATGCTGCTATACTGTACAGTAACTTATATATCACATATCCAGCTGCTGTGTTATTAGGGTTATACAGTTACTATACATTATATACCACATGCTGCTATACTGTACAGTAACTTATATATCACATATCCAGCTGCTGTGTTATCAAGGTTATACAGTTACTAGACATTATACACCACATGCTGCTATACTGTACAGTAACTTATATATCACATATCCAGCTGCAGTGTTATCAGGGTTATACAGTTACTATACATTATACACCACATGCTGCTATACTGTACAGTAACTTATATATCACATATCCAGCTGCTGTGTTATCAAGGTTATACAGTTACTAGACATTATATACCTCATGCTGCTATACTGTACAGTAACTTATATATCACATATCCAGCTGCTGTGTTATCAGGATTATACAGTTACTATACATTATATACCACATGCTGCTATACTGTACAGTAACTTATATATCACATATCCAGCTGCTGTGTTATCAGGGTTATACAGTTACTATACATTATACACCACATGCTGCTATACTGTACAGTAACTTATATATACATATCCAGCTGCTGCTTTGTTATCAGGGTTATACAGTTACTATACATTATACACCACATGCTGCTATACTGTACAGTAACTTATATATCACATATCCAGCTGCTGCTGTGTTATCAGGGTTATACAGTTACTATACATTATATACCACATGCTGCTATACTGTACAGTAACTTATATATCACATATCCAGCTGCTGTGTTATCAGGGTTATACAGTTACTATACATTATACACCACATGCTGCTATACTGTACAGTAACATATATCACATATCCAGCTGCTGCTGTGTTATCAGGGTTATACAGTTACTATACATTATACTCCACATGCTGCTATACTGTACAGTAACTTATATATCACATATGCAGCTGCTGTGTTATCAGGGTTATACAGTTACTATACATTATATACCACATGCTGCTATACTGTACAGTAACTTACATATCACATATCCAGCTGCTGCTGTGTTATCAGGGTTATACAGTTACTATACATTATATACCACATGCTGATTGCTATACTGTACAGTAACTTATATATCACATATGTGCCCCCACATCCCTGCCCTCTGGTGTGCCCCCCCCCCACATCCCTGCCCTCTGGTGTGCCCCCCCCCCCCACATCCCTGCCCTCTGGTGTGCCCCCCACATCCCTGCCCTCTGGTGTGCCCCCCCCCCACATCCCTGCCCTCTGGTGTGCCCCCCCCCCCACATCCCTGCCCTCTGGTGTACCCCCCCCCACATCCCTGCCCTCTGGTGTGCCCCCCACATCCCTGCCCTCTGGTGTGCCCCCCCCCACATCCCTGCCCTCTGGTGTGCCCCCCCCCCCACATCCCTGCCCTCTGGTGTACCCCCCCCACATCCCTGCCCTCTGGTGTGCCCCCCACATCCCTGCCCTCTGGTGTGCCCCCCCCCCACATCCCTGCCCTCTGGTGTGCCCCCCCCCCACATCCCTGCCCTCTGGTGTGCCCCCCCCCCCACACATCCCTGCCCTCTGGTGTGCCCCCCCCACATCCCTGCCCTCTGGTGTGCCCCCCCCCCAAATCCCTGCCCTCTGGTGTGCCCCCCTCCCACATCCCTGCCCTCTGGTGTGCCCCCCACATCCCTGCCCTCTGGTGTGCCCCCCCCCCCCACATCCCTGCCCTCTGGTGTGCCCCCCCCACATCCCTTCCCTCTGGTGTGCCCCCCCCACATCCCTGCCCTCTGGTGTGCCCCCCACATCCCTGCCCTCTGGTGTGCCCCCCACATCCCTGCCCTCTGGTGTGCCCCCCCCCCACATCCCTGCCCTCTGGTGTGCCCCCCCCCCACATCCCTGCCCTCTGGTGTGCCCCCCCCCACATCCCTGCCCTCTGGTGTGCCCCCCCACATCCCTGCCCTCTGGTGTGCCCCCCCCACATCCCTGCCCTCTGGTGTGCCCCCCCCCACATCCCTGCCCTCTGGTGTGCCCCCCCCACATCCCTTCCCTCTGGTGTGCCCCCCCCACATCCCTGCCCTCTGGTGTGCCCCCCACATCCCTGCCCTCTGGTGTGCCCCCCCCCCACATCCCTGCCCTCTGGTGTGCCCCCCCCCCACATCCCTGCCCTCTGGTGTGCCCCCCCCCACATCCCTGCCCTCTGGTGTGCCCCCCCACATCCCTGCCCTCTGGTGTGCCCCCCCCACATCCCTGCCCTCTGGTGTGCCCCCCCCCCACATCCCTGCCCTCTGGTGTGCCCCCCCCACATCCCTGCCCTCTGGTGTGCCCCCCACATCCCTGCCCTCTGGTGTGCCCCCCCCCACACATCCCTGCCCTCTGGTGTGCCCCCCTCCCCACATCCCTGCCCTCTGGTATGCCCCCCCCCACATCCCTGCCCTCTGGTGTGCCCCCCACATCCCTGCCCTCTGGTGTGCCCCCCCCACATCCCTGCCCTCTGGTGTGCCCCCCCCCCACATCCCTGCCCTCTGGTGTGCCGCCCCCCCCCCACATCCCGGCCCTCTGGTGTGCCCCCCCCCCCACATTCCTGCCCTCTGGTGTGCCCCCCCCCCACATTCCTGCCCTCTGGTGTGCCCCCCCCCCACATTCCTGCCCTCTGGTGTGCCCCCCCCCCCCACATTCCTGCCCTCTGGTGTGCCCCCCCCCCCCCCCACATTCCTGCCCTCTGGTGTGCCCCACCCCACATCCCTGCCCTCTGGTGTGCCCCACCCCACATCCCTGCCCTCTGGTGTGCCCCACCCCACATCCCTGCCCTCTGGTGTGCCCCCCCCCCCACATCCCTGCCCTCTAGTGTGCCCCTAACATTCCTGCCCTTACACCCCTGCCCTCTGACAGGAACTGACCTGCCAGGCAGATGAACCCTCTCTTGTCTGTCCAGACCTGGCAGCCTTCACCAGCTCCCTGCAGTGTGGGGGTTGTAGTCTGTACCCAGTGGCGGATTAAATGTACCCTGGGCTGTTCACCCAACCTGGATCCCCCCCCCCGTCAATCCGCCCACTACTGCCCCCCCCCCCCCCCCACTGCTGTCCCCAATAAACACAATGTTTGGTCCCTTGCTGCACAGAGGATGTCAGGAGAGGAGGGGGCTGATCTTATAGGGGGGGTCACAGCAGCACAGAGGATGTCAGGAGAGGAGGGGGCTGATCTTATAGGGGAGGTCACAGCAGCACAGAGGATGTCAGGAGAGGAGGGGGCTGATACTATAGGAGAGGACACAGCAGCACAGAGGATGTCAGGAGAGGAGGGGGCTGATCTTATAGGGGAGGTCACAGCAGCACAGAGGATGTCAGGAGAGGAGGGGGCTGATCTTATAGGGGAGGTCACAGCAGCACAGAGAATGTCAGGAGAGGAGAGGGCTGATCTTATAGGGGAGGTCACAGCAGCACAGAGGATGTCAGGAGAGGAGGGGGCTGATCTTATAGGGGAGGTCACAGCAGCACAGAGGATGTCAGGAGAGGAGGGGGCTGATCTTATAGGGGAGGTCACAGCAGCACAGAGGATGTCAGGAGAGGAGGGGGCTGATCTTATAGGAGAGGTCACAGCAGCACAGAGGATGTCAGGAGAGGAGGGGGCTGATCTTATAGGGGAGGTCACAGCAGCACAGAGGATGTCAGGAGAGGAGGGGGCTGATCTTATAGGGGAGGTCACAGCAGCACAGAGGATGTCAGGAGAGGAGGGGGCTGATCTTATAGGGGAGGTCACAGCAGCACAGAGAATGTCAGGAGAGGAGGGGGCTGATCTTATAGGGGAGGTCACAGCAGCACAGAGAATGTCAGGAGAGGAGAGGGCTGATCTTATAGGGGAGGTCACAGCAGCACAGAGGATGTCAGGAGAGGAGGGGGCTGATCTTATAGGGGAGGTCACAGCAGCACAGAGGATGTCAGGAGAGGAGGGGGCTGATCCTATAGGGGAGGTCACAGCAGCACAGAGGATGTCAGGAGAGGAGGGGGCTGATCTTATAGGGGAGGTCACAGCAGCACAGAGGATGTCAGGAGAGGAGGGGGCTGATCTTATAGGGGAGGTCACAGCAGCACAGAGGGTGTCAGGAGAGGAGGGGGGCTGATCTTATAGGGGAGGTCACAGCAGCACAGAGAATGTCAGGAGAGGAGGGGGCTGATCTTATAGGGGAGGTCACAGCGTCACAGCAGCACAGAGAATGTCAGGAGAGGAGGGGGCTGATCTTATAGGAGAGGTCACAGCAGCACAGAGGATGTCAGGAGAGGAGGGGGCTGATCTTATAGGGGAGGTCACAGCAGCACAGAGGATGTCAGGAGAGGAGGGGGCTGATCTTATAGGGGAGGTCACAGCAGCACAGAGGATGTCAGGAGAGGAGGGGGCTGATCTTATAGGGGAGGTCACAGCAGCACAGAGAATGTCAGGAGAGGAGGGGGCTGATCTTATAGGGGAGGTCACAGCGTCACAGCAGCACAGAGAATGTCAGGAGAGGAGAGGGCTGATCTTATAGGGGAGGTCACAGCAGCACAGAGGATGTCAGGAGAGGAGGGGGCTGATCTTATAGGGGAGGTCACAGCAGCACAGAGGATGTCAGGAGAGGAGGGGGCTGATCTTATAGGGGAGGTCACAGCAGCACAGAGGATGTCAGGAGAGGAGGGGGCTGATCTTATAGGGGAGGTCACAGCAGCACAGAGAATGTCAGGAGAGGAGGGGGCTGATCTTATAGGGGAGGTCACAGCGTCACAGCAGCACAGAGAATGTCAGGAGAGGAGGGGGCTGATCTTATAGGAGAGGTTGCAGGGTCCCAGCAGCACAGAGGATGTCAGGAAAGGAGGGGGCTGATCTTATAGGAGAGGTCACAGCAGCACAGAGGATGTCAGGAGATGAGGGTGCTGATCTTATAGGGAGGTCACAGCAGCACAGAGGATGTCAGGAGAGGAGGGGGCTGATCTATAGGGGAGGACACAGCAGCACAGAGGATGTCAGGAGAGGAGGGGGCTGATCTTATAGGAGAGGTCACAGCAGCACAGAGGATGTCAGGAGAGGAGGGTGCTGATATATAGGGGAGGTCACAGCAGCACAGAGGATGTCAGGAGAGGAGGGGGCTGATCTTATAGGAGAGGTTGCAGGGTCCCAGCAGCACAGAGGATGTCAGGAAAGGAGGGGACTGATCTTATAGGAGAGGTCACAGCAGCACAAAGGATGTCAGGAGATGAGGGTGCTGATCTTATAGGGGAGGTCACAGCAGCACAGAGGATGTCAGGAGAGGAGTGTGCTGATCGATAGGGGAGGTCACAGCAGCACAGAGGATGTCAGGAGAGGAGTGTGCTGATCGATAGAGGAGGTCACAGCAGCACAGAGGATGTCAGGAGAGGAGGGGTCTGATCTTATAGGGGAGGTCACAGCGTCCCAGCAGCACAGAGGATGTCAGGAGAGGAGGGTGCTGATCTATAGGGGAGGTCACAGCAGCACAGAGGATGTCAGGAGAGGAAGGAGTGTGCTGATCTTATGAGAGGTCACAGCAGCACAGAGGATGTCAGGAAAGGAGTGTGCTGATCTATAGAGGAGGTCACAGCAGCACAGAGGATGTCAGGAGAGGAGTGTGCTGATCTATGGGGAGGTCACAGCAGCACAGAGGATGTCAGGAGAGGAGTGTGCTGATCTATGGGGAGGTCACAGCAGCACAGAGGATGTCAGGAGAGGAGGGGGCTGATCTTATAAGGGGGGGTTGTATTTTTTTTCGAGGTATCGAACTGGTATTGAGTATCGAACTAAAAAAATCAAGTATTGGTATCGAACTCAAAATTCTGGTATCGTGACATCACTAGTCACAACAGGCAAGTTGTGACTATTTCCTCCCATTAGAGCATATAGATGTGACAGCAGTCCCTCTGTTTGCTTACCGTAATGACACACTGTCACAGCTCTCCTGCTGAGGTCCCAGACACAGGGCAGCCAATCACTAAAGCTGCAGCCTGTCATCAGCAGAAGCAGGAGAGTGTGTCACCTGAGCAGGTAAGCAGATGGACCAGAGCACCGGTGCTGGATCGGTAAGGTGAGTATACTTTCTTTTAGGAATGTGTTATCAGAAAGTTACAGATCGTTTCAATCATGTTTTTACTGAGCAGGATCCTGTGCACATGCTCAGCTGACTGTCTCTATGTCTCTTGGTTGCTGCAGGATCCTGTGCACATGCTCAGCTGACTGTCTCTATGTCTCTTGGTTGCTGCAGGATCCTGTGCACATGCTCAGCTGACTGTCTTTATGTCTCTTGGTTGCTGCAGGATCCTGTGCACATGCTCAGCTGACTGTCTTTATGTCTCTTGGTTGCTGCAGGATCCTGTGCACATGCTCAGCTGATTGTCTCTGTGTTGCTGTAGGATTCTGTGCTCAAACTCATTTGTCTGTTTCCGAGTTGCTGCAGGATTCTGTACTCGTGCTCAGCGGTCTGTCTCTCGGTCTCTCAGTTGCTGCAGGATTCTGTGCTCAAGCTCAACTGTCTGTCTCTCAGTTGCTGCAGGATTCTGTGCTCAAGCTCAGCTGTCTGTCTCTCAGTTGCTGCAGGATTCTGTGCTCAAGCTCAGCTGTCTGTCTCTCAGTTGCTGCAGGATTTTGTGCTCAAGCTCAGCTGTCTGTCTCTCAGTTGCTGTAGGATTCTGTGGTCATGCTCAGCTGTCTGTCTCTCAGTTGCTGCAGGATTCTGTGGTCATGCTCAGCTGTCTGTCTCTCAGTTGCTGCAGGATTCTGTGGTCATGCTCAGCTGTCTGTCTCTCAGTTGCTGCAGGATTCTGTGGTCATGCTCAGCTGTCTGTCTCTCAGTTGCTGCAGGATTCTGTGGTCATGCTCAGCTGTCTGTCTCTCAGTTGCTGCAGGATTCTGTGGTCATGCTCAGCTGTCTGTCTCTCAGTTGCTGCAGGATTCTGTGGTCATGCTCAGCTGTCTGTCTCTCAGTTGCTGCAGGATTCTGTGGTCATGCTCAGCTGTCTGTCTCTCAGTTGCTGCAGGATTCTGTGGTCATGCTCAGCTGTCTGTCTCTCAGTTGCTGCAGGATTCTGTGGTCATGCTCAGCTGTCTGTCTCTCAGTTGCTGCAGGATTCTGTGGTCATGCTCAGCTGTCTGTCTCTCAGTTGCTGCAGGATTCTGTGGTCATGCTCAGCTGTCTGTCTCTCAGTTGCTGCAGGATTCTGTGGTCATGCTCAGCTTTCTGTCTCTCTTTCTTCCAGTTGCTGCAGGAGGCAGTGCTCAGCTCTCTTTGGTGCTCAGGTCGCGGTGATGTGATTGAAGACTGGTGTCGATGTGACTCTACAGCATTTGGTATAGACGGACTTCCGACATGCGCCCCTCTACCGCAGCCAGTGTAAGATTCTATGTTTCATACATCACCACAGTTTTATACTATTATATGCTATTATATGCTGTCCTCTCATACATGCGTTACACCTGCATTTCTCCTATAGAGGTACTATAGATGCCAGCAGAAAAACACATGAGCTGTTTAAGGTGGATCTGGGGATGTGACCGCGGGGTTCCAGCCTGTTGGGTGTTGGTTGATTTCTTCCGTGCTTTACACATGTTTTATACTCTATACGTAGAGCAGCTTGCTCTGGGCACTGCCCATTTAGTTGCATGTGGTGCAGTTTTGTGCAGAGATGGTCTGCAACGTAAGACGACCTTGGCTCTTGTGGATATCCCCGTCCTTGAGAACAAGTTGTCCTACATCTCCCTGAATAAGTTAAAGAGAAGCAGACTGAGAAGAGGAGCCTGTGATGAGAAGGTGGACATGTGCTTTATAACTTTACCTGGACCTTACAAGGCCTCAGGCTGGTGGCATCCAACCTGCCAGACATAAAGGCCTGCACCCCACAGCTGGATATGACAGCTCCAGTGTTAGCACGGACAATCCAGCACCCCATAGCTAGATATGATAGCTCCAGTGTTAGCACGGACAATCCAGCACCCCACAGCTGGATATTACAGCTCCAGTGACAATCCAGCTGGTTAGGAAGGAGACATAGGCCCAGTGCCATAACACAGACTAGAGTGGAGCGCATTAGTTTTTGGGTTACCCTAGCTCAGTGTTTCTCAACTCCAGTCCTCAAGACCCACCAACAGGTCATGTTTTAAGGATTTCACACTTATAGTCAGTGCACCAGTAACTACCACAGCTGTTCATTGTATGGGATATCCGCAAAACATGACCTGTTGGTGGATCTTGAGGACTGGAGTTGAGAAAAATTGATCTAGAACCTGCCAAATCCTGTTATAGTGTAGGATGCTGTGAGCCCATTTTTGTACTTACTACATATATGTTATACCGGTGCCTGGCCGGACACTGTACAGGGGATTCCCCGGGGGGATTATTACCCCTATCAGAAGGCCACAGAGTATGAAGAACCTTCTGGGATCTCTCGTACCAGTGACAAACCACATGACTAGGGATCATAGAGTCTGGTTGGTGAACCTTCTTCTACAAGACCGACTAAACCTTTCCTCTCCCACCACTTACCTTCAGCCCTGAAATAACCATGGAATCCTAGATTTGGATGAATTGGCCACAGAGGCCTTCTATTAAACATATAACATATATAGTTTTTAGCAATCAGAAACAAATATAAGTAATATGTGTGTAAAACTCCAGAAACATTTTTGTTGGATTGCACCACTAACAATAATGGGGAGGTCCTTGGAGCTACAAAATCTGGCGCCGAACAATCTTACTAGTAAACAGAAATCCAACAAAACCAAACTTTCCTGCAGATGTCTGGGACACCATAGCCACTAAGGTAGCAATTTGGGCCCACCAGCTCGTGAAGGTGAGGAACCTCCCACCTTTCAAAGAGACCAAAAAGGCGCGAGACAACCTAACATTTGATCTACAGACAGATGGGGACCAAACACATTTGTCCAACAACTCACCCACCTAGCTGCTCTGACCCCACTGACTGCCTGGCCCCAACCTTCTTTTGGGTGCTAGCCCTTTCTACAAATATCTAAATGAACCGCACTTGAATGTCTGCCCGCCCAGGGAAGCTAACAAAACTAGGAAACACCCTATAATAGCTCCACCAATTCTCCTTCTACCCTGCCAACATACCTAGTCATGTGTTCCCAAGCTGATTGGCCCTTGGATCCGTCTCTGGCCCCTCTAGACCCGACCATCTCACACGTGTTCTCCCCAGGGCCGTCTTAACAAAACGATGGGCCCCTGGGCATAGCTGTGAACTGGGCCCCCCGACCCAAGATCAAGTCCCCGCATCCCTCCTACCCCCAACCTTGTGCTTTGCAGCCCCATGTGGGTGTATATTGTACTGTATAGTTCTGTATGGGCGTATATTGTTCTGTTTGGGTGTATATTGTACTGTATGGTTCTGTATGGGTGTGTATTGTACTGTATGGTTCTGTATGGGTGTATATTGTACTGTATGGTTCTGTATGGGTGTATATTGTACTGTATGGATGCATATTGTACTGTATAGTTCTGTATGGGTGTACTGTATATTGTACTGTATGGTTCTGTATGGGTGTACTGTATATTGTACTGTATGGTTCTGTATGGGTGTGTATTGTACTGTATGGCTCTGTATGGGTGTATATTGTACTGTATGGGTGTATATTGTACTGTATGGGTCTGTATGGGTGTATATTGTACTGTATGGGTGTATATTGTACTGTATGGGTGTATATTGTACTGTATGGTTCTGTATGGGTGTATATTGTACTGTATGGTTCTGTATGGATGTATACTGTTCTGTATGGCTCTGTATGGGTGTATATTGTACTGTATGGGTGTATATTGTACTGTATGGTTCTGTATGGGTGTATATTGTACTGTATGGGTGTATATTGTACTGTATGGTTCTGTATGGGTGTATATTGTACTGTATGGCTCTGTATGGGTGTGTATTGTACTGTATGGTTCTGTATGGGTGTGTATTGTACTGTATGGTTCTGTATGGGTGTATATTGTACTGTATGGGTGTATATTGTACTGTATGGTTCTGTATGGGTGTATATTGTACTGTATGGGTGTATATTGTACTGTATGGTTCTGTATGGGTGTATATTGTACTGTATGGTTCTGTATGGGTGTACTGTATACTGTTCTGTATGGCTCTGTATGGGTGTATATTGTACTGTATGGCTCTGTATGGGTGTATATTGTACTGTATGGCTCTGTATGGGTGTACTGTATATTGTACTGTATGGGTGTGTATTGTACTGTATGGTTCTGTATGGGTGTATATTGTACTGTATGGTTCTGTATGGGGTGTACTGTATACTGTTCTGTATGGCTCTGTATGGGTGTACTGTATATTGTACTGTATGGGTGTGTATTGTACTGTATGATTCTGTATGGGTGTATATTGTACTCTATGGTTCTGTATGGGTGTACTGTATATTGTACTGTATGGTTCTGTATGGGTGTATATTGTACTGTATGGCTCTGTATGGGTGTATATTGTACTGTATGGGTGTATATTGTACTGTATGGTTCTGTATGGGTGTATATTGTACTGTATGGCTCTGTATGGGTGTATATTGTACTGTATGGGTGTATATTGTACTGTATGGTTCTGTATGGGTGTGTATTGTACTGTATGGTTCTGTATGGGTGTACTGTATATTGTTCTGTATAGTTCTGTATGGGTGTGTATTGTACTGTATGGCTCTGTATGGGTGTATATTGTACTGTATGGGTGTATATAGTACTGTATGGCTCTGTATAGGTGTATATTGTACTGTATGGTTCTGTATGGGTGTATATTGTACTGTATGGTTCTGTATAGGTGTATATTGTACTGTATGGTTCTGTATGGGTGTGTATTGTACTGTATGGGTGTATATTGTACTGTATGGTTCTGTATGGGTGTATATTGTACTGTATGGGTGTATATTGTACTGTATGGCTCTGTATGGGTGTATATTGTACTGTATGGTTCTGTATGGGTATATATTGTACTGTATGGGTCTGTATGGGTGTATATTGTACTGTATGGGTGTATATTGTACTGTATGGTTCTGTATGGGTGTATATTGTACTGTATGGGTGTATATTGTACTGTATGGGTGTATATTGTACTGTATGGTTCTGTATGGGTGTATATTGTACTGTATGGCTCTGTATGGGTGTATATTGTATTGTATGAGTGTATATTGTACTGTATGGTTCTGTATTGGTGTATATTGTACTGTATGGTTCTGTATGGGTTTATATTGTACTGTATGGTTCTGTATGGGTGTATATTGTACTGTATGGGTGTATATTGTACTGTATGGTTCTGTATGGGTGTATATTGTACTGTATGGTTCTGTATGGGTTTATATTGTACTGTATGGTTCTGTATGGGTGTATATTGTATTGTATGGGTGTATATTGTACTGTATGGTTCTGTATGGGTGTATATTGTACTGTATGGGTGTATATTGTACTGTATGGTTCTGTATGGGTGTATATTGTACTGTATGGTTCTGTATAGGTGTATATTGTACTGTATGGTTCTGTATGGGTGTGTATTGTACTGTATGGGTGTATATTGTACTGTATGGTTCTGTATGGGTGTATATTGTACTGTATGGTTCTGTATAGGTGTATATTGTACTGTATGGTTCTGTATGGGTGTATATTGTACTGTATGGGTGTATATTGTACTGTATGGTTCTGTATGGGTGTATATTGTACTGTATGGTTCTGTATAGGTGTATATTGTACTGTATGGTTCTGTATGGGTGTGTATTGTACTGTATGGGTGTATATTGTACTGTATGGGTGTATATTGTACTGTATGGTTCTGTATGGGTGTATATTGTACTGTATGGGTGTATATTGTACTGTATGGGTGTATATTGTACTGTATGGCTCTGTATGGGTGTATATTGTACTGTATGGGTGTATATTGTACTGTATGGGTGTATATTGTACTGTATGGTTCTGTATGGGTGTATATTGTACTCTATGGTTCTGTATGGGTGTGTATTGTACTGTATGGTTCTGTATGGGTGTATATTGTACTGTATGGTTCTGTATGGGTGTATATTGTACTGTATGGGTGTATATTGTACTGTATGGTTCTGTATGGGTGTATATTGTACTGTATGGGTGTATATTGTACTGTATGGTTCTGTATGGGTGTATATTGTACTGTATGGTTCTGTATGGATGTATATTGTACTGTATGGTTCTGTATGGGTGTATATTGTACTGTATGGCTCTGTATGGGTGTATATTGTACTGTATGGTTCTGTATGGGTGTATATTGTACTGTATGGTTCTGTATGGGGTGTACTGTATACTGTTCTGTATGGCTCTGTATGGGTGTACTGTATATTGTACTGTATGGGTGTGTATTGTACTGTATGATTCTGTATGGGTGTATATTGTACTCTATGGTTCTGTATGGGTGTACTGTATATTGTACTGTATGGTTCTGTATGGGTGTATATTGTACTGTATGGCTCTGTATGGGTGTATATTGTACTGTATGGGTGTATATTGTACTGTATGGTTCTGTATGGGTGTATATTGTACTGTATGGCTCTGTATGGGTGTATATTGTACTGTATGGGTGTATATTGTACTGTATGGTTCTGTATGGGTGTGTATTGTACTGTATGGTTCTGTATGGGTGTACTGTATATTGTTCTGTATAGTTCTGTATGGGTGTGTATTGTACTGTATGGCTCTGTATGGGTGTATATTGTACTGTATGGGTGTATATAGTACTGTATGGCTCTGTATAGGTGTATATTGTACTGTATGGTTCTGTATGGGTGTATATTGTACTGTATGGTTCTGTATAGGTGTATATTGTACTGTATGGTTCTGTATGGGTATATATTGTACTGTATGGGTCTGTATGGGTGTATATTGTACTGTATGGGTGTATATTGTACTGTATGGGTGTATATTGTACTGTATGGTTCTGTATGGGTGTATATTGTACTGTATGGGTGTATATTGTACTGTATGGCTCTGTATGGGTGTATATTGTACTGTATGGTTCTGTATGGGTATATATTGTACTGTATGGGTCTGTATGGGTGTATATTGTACTGTATGGGTGTATATTGTACTGTATGGTTCTGTATGGGTGTATATTGTACTGTATGGGTGTATATTGTACTGTATGGGTGTATATTGTACTGTATGGTTCTGTATGGGTGTATATTGTACTGTATGGCTCTGTATGGGTGTATATTGTATTGTATGAGTGTATATTGTACTGTATGGTTCTGTATTGGTGTATATTGTACTGTATGGTTCTGTATGGGTTTATATTGTACTGTATGGTTCTGTATGGGTGTATATTGTACTGTATGGGTGTATATTGTACTGTATGGTTCTGTATGGGTGTATATTGTACTGTATGGTTCTGTATGGGTTTATATTGTACTGTATGGTTCTGTATGGGTGTATATTGTATTGTATGGGTGTATATTGTACTGTATGGTTCTGTATGGGTGTATATTGTACTGTATGGGTGTATATTGTACTGTATGGTTCTGTATGGGTGTATATTGTACTGTATGGGTGTACTGTATATTGTACTGTATGGTTCTGTATGGGTGTATATTGTACTGTATGGCTCTGTATGGGTGTATATTGTACTGTATGGGTGTATATTGTACTGTATGGGTGTATATTGTACTGTATGGTTCTGTATGGGTGTATATTGTACTGTATGGGTGTATATTGTACTGTATGGGTGTATATTGTACTGTATGGTTCTGTATGGGTGTATATTGTACTGTATGGGTGTATATTGTACTGTATGGTTCTGTATGGGTGTATATTGTACTGTATGGGTGTACTGTATATTGTACTGTATGGTTCTGTATGGGTGTATATTGTACTGTATGGCTCTGTATGGGTGTATATTGTACTGTATGGGTGTATATTGTACTGTATGGGTGTATATTGTACTGTATGGTTCTGTATGGGTGTATATTGTACTGTATGGGTGTATATTGTACTGTATGGGTGTATATTGTACTGTATGGTTCTGTATGGGTGTATATTGTACTGTATGGGTGTATATTGTACTGTATGGTTCTGTATGGGTGTATATTGTACTGTATGGTTCTGTATGGGTGTATATTGTACTGTATGGGTGTATATTGTACTGTATGGGTGTATATTGTACTGTATGGTTCTGTATGGGTGTATATTGTACTGTATGGGTGTATATTGTACTGTATGGGTGTATATTGTACTGTATGGTTCTGTATGGGTGTATATTGTACTGTATGGTTCTGTATGGGTGTATATTGTATTGTATGAGTGTATATTGTACTGTATGGTTCTGTATGGGTGTATATTGTACTGTATGGGTGTATATTGTACTGTATGGTTCTGTATGGGTGTGCATCGTTCTGTATGGATGCATATTGTTCTGTATGTGTGTATCCTTCTGTCTGGACCAGTTTTGCAGCATCTGTGTGTGTTTGGGGGGGGGGGGGTCATTCCTCTCCTTCAATGCTCAGGAGCAGAAAAAAAAAAAAAACCACAAATAGGAACCAAGCCTAACATGTGTAAAGATATATATATATATATATATATATATATATATATATATATATATATATATATATATATAAATAAATAATCTTTACACACACACACATATATATATATATATATATATATATATATATATATGTATATATATATATATATATATATATATAAAATCTTTACACATGTTAGGCTTGTTTTTACATAGTGCAAACCTGGCCATACATGCAGTCTGGGGGGGGGGGGGGGGTACAGCAGCCTCAAGTGTATGGGGGTACAGCAGCCTGAAGGGGAGAACACAGCAGTCTGGGGGGAGGGGTGCACATTGCAGCTTGGGAGGTACAGATCAGCTACAGGTGGACAGGGGCAAAGCAGCCTGGGGGAGAGGGGGCAGCTATGGGGGAACAGGGGTAGGGGTGTGTGTGTGTGTTCTTCTCTCAGCCCAGATCTGCAGACTCCCCCCTCCTCTCTGTCCCGACCTCCCCGCTATCTACAGCCCCAGGTACCTGACATTTCCTGCAGTGGAGCCCAGGACAGCAGGGGTATGGTCAGGAAGCCCTGTAGCTGGAGGCCGCTGTGTAGCTGGAGGTTAGCAGCCTGTAGCCTCCTGCTCTCCACACTGCTGGTCTCCTGCTATGGCAGCACAGGCTGCAGCTGCTGTGAGGCTCCACACATAACCATCCCAAGGCCTGCTGGGGGCAGGAAGTCCCAGGCCAGGAGGAACATGGGACCAGTCCACAGGGGGCGGGGCTTAACGGAGGGGGAGGAGCTTCAGCCGCCCACATCACAGACCGGCCCTGCAGCCTATTTATGTGAGGAGAGGAGAGCGCTGGGGCAGTGTGCAGCGTTGTGCGGCCCTGTAATGTACTGGGGAGAGGGGGCACAGCGTGGCTTATCAGCTTCCCTTCCTTTCTGCAGGGTAGGCGACTGCCACTGGGGCCCCCCATGAGTCATAGGCCCCCGGGCAGCCGCCTACCCTGCCCAATGGGAAAGACGGCCCTGGTTCTCCCCCTTCTGGAATACAACCCCTTTAAACCTGCATGTCTTCCCTGTTTGTTGCTGCCACTCTTGGTCCCACCATCACCTTTCACCATCACCATCATCCTTAGTCCCCGCTCAGAGTGACGGGTGTCTTTTCTCATCTTCCCCATTTGTTGCTGCTCCTCTTGGTCCCTCCACCATCACCTCTAACCATCACTGTTGTCCTTAGTCACCCCTGAGAGTGCTGGGAGTCACCCTTTCGTCCTTCCCTATTCCCTGCTGCCCCTCTTGGTCACTCTGCTATAACCTTTCATCATCGCTGTCATCTTTAGTCCCCACTCATAGTGCTGAGAGTCACTTCTCCACTTTCAACGTCACAGTTATCCTTAGTCCCCACTCAGAGTGATGGGAGTCACTTCTTGTCTTCCCCATTTGTTGCTGCCCCTCTTGGTCCCTACCCCATCTCCTTTAACTATCACGTCATCCTTAGTCTGCGCTTGAACTGCTGGGAGACACTTCTTATCCTCCCTATTCGTTGCTGCCCCTCGTGGTCCCTCCACCATCACTTCTTGTCTTCCCTATTCGTTGCTGCCCCTTTTGGTCTCTCCGTCAACACCTTTCACCGTCTCTGTCGTCCTTAGTCCCCGCTTGGAATGTTGGTGGTCACTTCTCGTCTTCCCTATTCGTTGCTGCCCCTTTTGGTCTCTCCGTCATCACCTTTCACCATCTCTGTCGTCCTTAGTCCCCGCTGGGAGTGCTGGGAGTCACTTCTTGTGTTCACTATTTGTTGCTGCCCCTCTTGGTCCCTTCGCCATCACCTTTCACCGTCTCTGTCGTCCTTAGTTCCTGCTCGGAGAGCTGGCAGTCACTTCTCGTCTTCCCTATTCGTTGCTGCCTCTCTTTGTCCCTTCGCCATCACCTTTCATCGTCTCTGTCGTCCTTAGTCCCCGCTCGGAGTGCTGGCAGTCACTTCTCATCTTCCCTATTCATTGCTGCCCCTTTTGGTCTCTCCGTCATCACCTTTCATCGTCTCTGTCGTCCTTAGTCCCCGCTCGGAGTGCTGGCAGTCACTTCTCATCTTCCCTATTCATTGCTGCCCCTTTTGGTCTCTCCGTCATCACCTTTCACCGTCTCTGTCGTCCTTAGTCCCCGCTCGGAATGTTGGTGGTCACTTCTCGTCTTCCCTATTCGTTGCTGCCCCTTTTTGTCTCTCCGTCATCACCTTTCACCGTCTCTGTCGTCCTTAGTCCCCGCTCGGAGTGCTGGCAGTGACTTCTCGTCTTCCCTATTCATTGCTGCCCCTTTTGGTCTCTCCGTCATCACCTTTCACCGTCTCTGTCGTCCTTAGTCCCCCAATGAGAGCTGGCAGTCACTTCTCGTCTTCCCTATTCATTGCTGTCCCTTTTGGTCCCTTCGCCATCACCTTTCACCGTCTCTGTCGTCCTTAGTCCCCGCTTGGAATGTTGGTGGTCACTTCTCGTCTTCCCTATTGGTTGCTGCCCCTTTTGGTCTCTCCGTCATCACCTTTCACCGTCTCTGTCGTCCTTAGTCCCCGCTTGGAGTGCTGGCAGTCACTTCTCGTCTCGCTAACGGGATATTGTTTGTAGCTGTCTCTTCCTTTATATGATGCAATAAAACATATTTTATTGATAATTATGTTTCCACAGTTCCCAGTCTCATGTTCTGTTTCACACATCTCTGAGCTTTGTAGGATATGAGTAATAATTTTCTTTTTATTAAGTTATGGATCGCAGCTTGCTAAACCAATTTTGTAATCCGTGTGCAGCCCGTCTCCCCTCTGTATGTTTCCTGTGCTATAAAGCGCTCTCTCTGCTCCGTAATCACATCTATAGGGTTGTGTCACTGATTCAGAAGACCAAATCATTACAAATATGGCAAGTCGATAGAATAATGTAACTGGAAAGAGTCTTCAATCATGTGAATGGAGTAGAAGGACATGTTCCTGTGTAAGTTATGTCAAAGCACCCTGAGAGTCCTCGTTCAATAATGAATGTGTGAGCTGGCGTTACATCCATACAGCATTCATGTACATCACATTTCTATGCACTTAAATGGGAATTACAAGTTACAATTAAACATGTAATGTCTGTAAACAGCTAAAGACGTATATATAGTGCCTGGTGCCTGCCTTAGGTGCCATAGGTGCTCCATGTGCCGCTGTATGCTACTGTCATATGCCGCTATCTATAACACAGTGCAATGTTATTGTGACAGATTCCAGAGGAATCCAAGAAAAAAAGAACTATGAGATCAAAGGCCGAGCAAGAAACATGTTAGGATTTCTATGGGCCCTGTGTGATAGAGTCATACAGTCCTGCCGTGTGCATGAGGTCTAAGAAGATACGGTCTGCAGCCCTCATCGTCTTAACCAATTAAAGACAAGGATTGTTGTTTTTTTTCTCGTTCCTTTCCACGCCACCTTTTAGGACCTATATGTTTTTTTCAAGTAAAGTAAATTGAAATTACCCTGAAATGTGCAATATTTTACTATAAAGACAAAAGCTGCACTGCAGCTTCCCTATAATAACTGTACTGCAGCTTCCATATAATAACTGCACTGCAGCTTCCCTATAATAACTGTACTGCAGCTTCCATATAATAACTGCACTGCAGCTTCCATATAATAACTGTACTGCAGCTTCCATATAATAACTGCACTGCAGCTTCCCTATAATAACTGTACTGCAGCTTCCATATAATAACTGCACTGCAGCTTCCCTATAATAACTGCACTGCAGCTTCCCTATAATAACTGTACTGCAGCTTCCATATAATAACTGCACTGCAGCTTCCCTATAATACATGTACTGCAGCTTCCCTATAATAACTGCACTGCAGCTTCCCTATAATAACTGTACTGCAGCTTCCCTATAATAACTGTACTGCAGCTTCCCTATAATAACTGCACTGCAGCTTCCCTATAATAACTGTACTGCAGCTTCCCTATAACTGTACTGCAGCTTCCCTATAATAACTGTACTGCAGCTTCCCTATAACTGTACTGCAGCTTCCCTATAATACCTGTACTGCAGCTTCCCTATAATAACTGTACTGCAGCTTCCATATAATACCTGTACTGCAGCTTCCCTATAATAACTGTACTGCAGCTTCCCTATAATACCTGTACTGCAGCTTCCCTATAATAACTGTACTGCAGCTTCCCTATAATAATTGTACTGCAGCTTCCCTATAATAACTGTACTACTATAATACCTGTACTGCAGCTTCCCTATAATAACTGCACTGCAGCTTCCCTATAATAACTGCACTGCAGCTTCCCTATAATAACTGTACTGCAGCTTCCCTATAATACCTGTACTGCAGCTTCCCTATAATAACTGTACTGCAGCTTCCCTATAATAACTGTACTGCAGCTTCCCTATAATACCTGTACTGCAGCTTCCCTATAATAACTGTACTGCAGCTTCCCTATAATAACTGTACTGCAGCTTCCCTATAATAACTGCACTGCAGCTTCCCTATAATACCTGTACTGCAGCTTCCCTATAATAACTGTACTGCAGCTTCCCTATAATAACTGTACTGCAGCTTCCCTATAATAACTGCACTGCAGCTTCCCTATAATAACTGCACTGCAGCTTCCCTATAATAACTGTACTGCAGCTTCCCTATAATAACTGCACTGCAGCTTCCCTATAATAACTGTACTGCAGCTTCCCTATAATACCTGTACTGCAGCTTCCCTATAACTGTACTGCAGCTTCCCTATAATACATGTACTGCAGCTTCCCTATAATAACTGTACTGCAGCTTCCCTATAATACCTGTACTGCAGCTTCCCTATAATAACTGTACTCCTATAATAACTGTACTGCAGCTTCCCTATAATAACTGTACTGCAGCTTCCCTATAATAACTGTACTGCAGCTTCCCTATAATAACTGCACTGCAGCTTCCCTATAATAACTGTACTGCAGCTTCCCTATAACTGTACTGCAGCTTCCCTATAATACATGTACTGCAGCTTCCCTATAATAACTGTACTGCAGCTTCCCTATAATACCTGTACTGCAGCTTCCCTATAATAACTGTACTCCTATAATAACTGTACTGCAGCTTCCCTATAATACATGTACTGCAGCTTCCCTATAATAACTGTACTGCAGCTTCCCTATAATACATGTACTGCAGCTTCCCTATAATAACTGTACTGCAGCTTCCCTATAATAACTGTACTGCAGCTTCCCTATAATAACTGCACTGCAGCTTCCCTATAATAACTGTACTCCTATAATAACTGTACTGCAGCTTCTCTATAATAACTGTACTGCAGCTTCCCTATAATAACTGTACTGCAGCTTCCCTATAATACATGTACTGCAGCTTCTCTATAATAACTGTACTGCAGCTTCTCTATAATAACTGTACTGCAGCTTCCCTATAATAACTGTACTCCTATAATAACTGTAGTGCAGCTTCCCTATAATACCTGTACTGCAGCTTCCCTATAATACCTGTACTGCAGCTTCCCTATAATAACTGCACTGCAGCTTCCCTATAATAACTGTACTGCAGCTTCTCTATAATAACTGTACTACTATAATACCTGTACTGCAGCTTCCCTATAATACATGTACTGCAGCTTCCCTATAATAACTGTACTGCAGCTTCCCTATAATAACTGTACTGCAGCTTCTCTATAATAACTGTACTACTATAATACCTGTACTGCAGCTTCCCTATAATACATGTACTGCAGCTTCCCTATAATAACTGTACTGCAGCTTCCCTATAATAACTGTACTGCAGCTTCCCTATAATAACTGCACTGCAGCTTCCCTATAATACCTGTACTGCAGCTTCCCTATAATAACTGTACTGCAGCTTCCCTATAATAACTGTACTGCAGCTTCCCTATAATAACTGCACTGCAGCTTCCCTATAATAACTGCACTGCAGCTTCCCTATAATAACTGTACTGCAGCTTCCCTATAATAACTGCACTGCAGCTTCCCTATAATAACTGTACTGCAGCTTCCCTATAATACCTGTACTGCAGCTTCCCTATAACTGTACTGCAGCTTCCCTATAATACATGTACTGCAGCTTCCCTATAATAACTGTACTGCAGCTTCCCTATAATACCTGTACTGCAGCTTCCCTATAATAACTGTACTCCTATAATAACTGTACTGCAGCTTCCCTATAATAACTGTACTGCAGCTTCCCTATAATAACTGTACTGCAGCTTCCCTATAATAACTGCACTGCAGCTTCCCTATAATAACTGTACTGCAGCTTCCCTATAACTGTACTGCAGCTTCCCTATAATACATGTACTGCAGCTTCCCTATAATAACTGTACTGCAGCTTCCCTATAATACCTGTACTGCAGCTTCCCTATAATAACTGTACTCCTATAATAACTGTACTGCAGCTTCCCTATAATACATGTACTGCAGCTTCCCTATAATAACTGTACTGCAGCTTCCCTATAATACATGTACTGCAGCTTCCCTATAATAACTGTACTGCAGCTTCCCTATAATAACTGTACTGCAGCTTCCCTATAATAACTGAACTGCAGCTTCCCTATAATAACTGTACTCCTATAATAACTGTACTGCAGCTTCTCTATAATAACTGTACTCCTATAATAACTGTACTGCAGCTTCCCTATAATACATGTACTGCAGCTTCTCTATAATAACTGTACTGCAGCTTCTCTATAATAACTGTACTGCAGCTTCCCTATAATAACTGTACTCCTATAATAACTGTAGTGCAGCTTCCCTATAATACCTGTACTGCAGCTTCCCTATAATACCTGTACTGCAGCTTCCCTATAATAACTGCACTGCAGCTTCCCTATAATAACTGTACTGCAGCTTCTCTATAATAACTGTACTCCTATAATAACTGTAGTGCAGCTTTCCCTCAGGAGTGCTGGATACTCTGGATATTCCGGATATTGATCAGCAGGAAGTGTCCGTAGATTTTGCAGATACAATGGGGATATACGATTGGCTTTCCCCGGTGGCTGTGGAAGCACAGAGTAGATTTAGGAGTGGGGAGACGTTCCATCGATGTACCATCGACCACAGATGTCACGGAGATGGATCACTCTGTGGGGCCCACTTAATAAAAAGCCAATTTGCTTTAATAATTACTGAGCCAAGTATTGCAAAACATCAAAGACAATGATCAATGAGGGAAGGCGAGTTATTGTTTGATCATGAAGCATTCTATATCTTCCGTCCTCATTATTGATTCACCTGGATCTGATATTAAGATACAATGAGTGAGTGCGGACTGTGGGGGCAGATTTATCAATACAGCCGTAAACCCAGACGAGTTGCGTTTATCACAGCGGATATTGCTGCATGTTACATTCAGACACTGGGGAGCTTCTCTCTTCACTAAATTAACAGTACATGTGAAATAAAACAAGTTTGCAATATACATTTATTTTTTTTTTTTCTTGTTATCATGCTGTAAAAGTAAGCTGAACCTACCAGAAATCCGGGTCCAGTCTCCTGAAGGCAGCTATATACCAGCTATACTTACTGTATCCAGGTTGTGTCTCCTAATGGCTGCTATATAACACCTGTACTTACTGTATCCAGGTCCAGTCTCCTGAAGGCAGCTATATACCAGCTATACTTACTGTATCCAGGCCCAGTCTCCTGAAGGCTGCTATATAACAGCTATACTTACTGTATCCAGGTCCAGTCTCCTGAAGGCTGCTATATAACAGCTATACTTACTGTATCCAGGTCCAGTCTCCTGAAGGCTGCTATATAACAGCTATACTTACTGTATCCAGGTTGTGTCTCCTGAAGGCAGCTATATAACAGCTATACTTACTGTATCCAGGTCCAGTCTCCTGACGACTGCTATATAACAGCTATACTTACTGTATCCAGGTCCAGTCTCCTGAAGGCAGCTATATAACAGCTATACTTACTGTATCCAGGTCCAGTCTCCTGAAGGCAGCTATATAACAGCTATACTTACTGTATCCAGGTCCAGTCTCCTGAAGGCTGTTATATAACAGCTATACTCACTGTATCCAGGTCCATTCTCCTAAAGGCAGCTATATAACAGCTATATATACTGTATCCAGCTCCAGTCTCCTGAAGGCTGCTATATAACAGCTATACTTACTGTATCCAGGTCCAGTCTCCTGACGGCTGCTATATAACAGCTATACTTACTGTATCCAGGTCCGGTCTCCTGAAGGCTGCTGTATATCAGCTATACTAACTGTATCCAGGTCCAGTCTCCTGAAGGCAGCTATATAACAGCTATACTTACTGTATCCAAGTTGTGTCTCCTAATGGCTGCTATATAACACCTGTACTTACTGTATCCAGGTCCAGTCTCCTGAAGGCTGCTATATAACAGCTGTACTTACTGTATACAGGTCCATTTTCCTGAAGGCAGCTATATAACAACTATACTTACTGTATCCAGGTCCAGTCTCCTGAAGGCAGCTATATAACAGCTATACTTACTGTATCCAGGTCCAGTCTCCTGAAGGCAGCTATATAACAGCTATACTTACTGTATCCAGGTCCAGTCTCCTGAAGGCTGCTATATAACAGCTGTACTTACTGTATACAGGTCCATTCTCCTGAAGGCAGCTATATAACAGCTATACTTACTGTATCCAGGTCCAGTCTCCTGAAGGCAGCTATATAACAGCTATACTTACTGTATCCAGGTCCAGTCTCCTGAAGGCAGCTATATAACAGCTATACTTACTGTATCCAGGTTGTGTCTCCTAATGGCTGCTATATAACAGCTATACTTACTGTATCCAGGTCCAGTCTCCTGAAGGCTGCTATATAACAGCTATACTTACTGTATCCAGGTCCAGTCTCCTGACGACTGCTATATAACAGCTATACTTACTGTATCCAGGTCCAGTCTCCTGAAGGCAGCTATATAACAGCTATACTTACTGTATCCAGGTCCAGTTTCCTGAAGGCTGCTATATAACAGCTATACTCACTGTATCCAGGTCCAGTCTCCTAAAGGCAGCTATATACCAGCTATATTTACTGTATCCAGGTCCAGTCTCCTGAAGGCTGCTATATAACAGCTATACTTACTGTATCCAGGTCCAGTCTCCTGACGGCTGCTATATAACAGCTATACTTACTGTATCCAGGTCCGGTCTCCTGAAGGTTGCTGTATATCAGCTATACTTACTGTATCCAGGTCCAGTCTCCTGAAGGCAGCTATGTAACAGCTATACTTACTGTATCCAAGTTGTGTCTCCTAATGGCTGCTATATAACACCTGTACTTACTGTATCCAGGTCCAGTCTCCTGAAGGCTGCTATATAACAGCTGTACTTACTGTATACAGGTCCATTCTCCTGAAGGCAGCTATATAACAACTATACTTACTGTATCCAGGTCCAGTCTCCTGAAGGCAGCTATATAACAGCTATACTTACTGTATCCAGGTCCAGTCTCCTGAAGGCAGCTATATAACAGCTATACTTACTGTATCCACTCCAGTCTCCTGAAGGCTGCTATATAACAGCTATACTTACTGTATCCAGGTCCAGTCTTCTGAAGGCTGCTATATAACAGCTATACTTACTGTATCCAGGTCCAGTTTCCTGCTATATAACAGCTATACTTACTGTATCCAGGTCCAGCCTCCTGAAGGCAGCTATATAACAACTATACTTACTGTATCCAGGTCCAGTCTCCTGAACGCAGCTATATAACAGCTATACTTACTGTATCCAGGTCCAGTCTCCTAAAGGCAGCTATATAACAGCTATACTTACTGTATCCAGGTCCAGTCTCCTGAAGGCAGCTATATAACAGCTATACTTACTGTATCCAGGTCCAGTCTCCTGAAGGCTGCTATATAACAGCTTTACTTACTGTATCCAGGTCCAGTCTCCTGAATGCTGCTATATAACAGCTATACTTACTGTATCCAGGTCCAGTCTCCTGAAGGCAGCTATATAAAAGCTATACTTACTGTATCCATGTCCAGTCTCCTGAAGGCAGCTATATACTTACTGTATTCAGGTCCAGTCTCCGGAAGGCAGGTATATAACAGCTAAACTTACTGTATCCAGGTCCAGTCTCCTGAAGGCAGCTATATAACAGCTATACTTACTGTATCCAGGTCCAGTCTCCTGAAGGAAGCTATATAACAGCTTTACTTACTGTATCCAGGTCCAGTCTCCTGAAGGCTGCTATATACCAGCTATATTTACTGTATCCAGGTCCAGTCTCCTGAAGGCTGCTATATACCAGCTATATTTACTGTATCCAGGTCCAGTTTCCTGAAGGCTGCTATATACCAGCTATACTTACTGTATCCAGGTCCAGTCTCTTGAAGGCTGCTATATAACAGCTGTACTTACTGTATACAGGTCCAGTCTCCTGAAGGCTGCTGTATAATAGCTATACTTACTGTATCCAGGTCCAGTCTCCTGAAGGCTGCTATATACCAGCTATACTTACTGTATCCAGGTCCAGTCTCTTGAAGGCTGCTATATAACAGCTGTACTTACTGTATACAGGTCCAGTCTCCTGAAGGCTGCTGTATAATAGCTATACTTACTGTATCCAGGTCCAGTCTCCTGAAGGCTGCTATATAACAGCTATACTTACTGTATCCAGGTCCAGTCTCCTGAAGGCATCTAAATAACAGCTATACTTACTGTATCCAGGTCCAGTTTTCTGAAGGCTGCTATATAACAGCTATACTTACTGTATCCAGGTCCAGTCTCCTGAAGGCAGCTATATAACAGCTATACTTACTGTATTCACTCCAGTCTCCTGAAGGCAGCTATATAACAGCTATACTTACTGTATCCAGGTCCAGTCTCCTGAATGCTGCTATATAACAGCTATACTTACTGTATCCAGGTCCAGTCTCCATATAACAGCTGTACTTACTGTATCCAGGTCCAGTCTCCTGAAGGCAGCTATATAACAGCTATACTTACTGTATCCAGGTCCAGTCTCCTGAAGGCAGCTATATAAAAGCTATACTTACTGTATCCAGGTCCAGTCTCCTGAAGGCTGCTATATAACAGCTTTACTTACTGTATCCATGTCCAGTCTCCTGAAGGCAGCTATATAACAGCTATACTTACTGTATCCAGGTCCAGTCTCCTGAAGGCAGGTATATAACAGCTAAACTTACTGTATCCAGGTCCAGTCTCCTGAAGGCAGCTATATAACAGCTATACTTACTGTATCCAGGTCCAGTCTCCTGAAGGCAGCTATATAACAGCTTTACTTACTGTATCCAGGTCCAGTCTCCTGAAGGCTGCTATATACCAGCTATATTTACTGTATCCAGGTCCAGTCTCCTGAAGGCTGCTATATACCAGCTATACTTACTGTATCCAGGTCCAGTCTCCTGAAGGCTGCTATATAACAGCTATACTTACTGTATCCAGGTCCGGTCTCCTGAAGGCAGCTATATAACAGCTATACTTACTGTATCCAGCTCCAGTCTCCTGAAGGCTGCTATATAACAGCTATACTTACTGTATCCAGGTCCAGTCTCCTGAAGGCTGCTATATACCAGCTATGTTTACTGTATCTAGGTCCAGTTTCCTGAAGGCTGCTATATACCAGCTATACTTACTGTATCCAGGTCCAGTCTCTTGGAGGCAGCTATATAACAGCTATACTTACTGTATCCAGGTCCAGTCTCCTGAAGGCTGCTATATAACAGCTATACTTACTGTATCCAGGTCCAGTCTCCTGAAGGCCGATTTTCCTACTTGTGCTGGTTGAAAAAAACACAGTAATTCTGTCCAGTACAGAGAGTCACGGCTCAATGTGTCCATCAGTCACATGATTGTCTTCTCTCTGTGAGCGCTCAGATCGCCTGGGATACACAGGACTTCCTGTTTTCTGACTGTTTTCTATTTGCTTGAGGGAAAAAAAGAGTCAGAAAGTAGGAAGTGCCGTGTTTTCCATGATAACTAAAAAAAAAAAAGATAACAATAATGTACATTGCAAACTTGCTCTCTATTACATCTACTGCTGATTTAGCTTTTGACAGTTATAACGACAGGTACACTTTAAGTCCCCCCCTCCTTGGAGAGTCCTTTCCCCTCCCCCATAAGCTTTTAGCTTTTCTTTTATATGACACACGGCGTGAGCACCAGAACACTGCCTCAATATAAGCCAGAACATGAGCGCACTTTGAAAAATTTCTCATGCCGCTCTGACATCTGTAATATACGGGGGGGGGGAGGGGGGGATTTATAACAGCAGCATTTCATATGCCTGTCTTAAAGGGTACCCGTCACCAAGACAATGCTATCTAATCTATCAGCATCTTGTTATAGAGAAGCCAGAGCTGAGTAGATTGATATATATCTTTGTGCGAAAAGAATCAGTATAACTTGTAACTTGTTAATTGAAACACCTGCTTATTCTGTGTTAAGAAGTCCAGTGGGCGGGGTCACTCAATGATAGAATCAGTTATTGGACTCCTTAGCAGCTTTTCCCGTAAAGTTATATATCAATCCGCTCAGTTCTTCCTGTTCTATAACATGATGCCAATAGCCTAGGTAGCATTTTCATGGTGACAGTTTCCCTTTAAGTAAACCCCTTTCTGGGTACTGTCATGTAAGAATTATCAACCTCTGGGTATTTCTGAGGCTGCCAGTGTGAGCATGTGTAAAATATAGTAAATTTGGTTAAAGGAGATGACCCTTTGACCCAAACCTTCTATGCTAAGCCGCACCCCCTAGATGTGCACAGATCATCAAAAAGTCTCTTTTTTTTTTTAAACATAATGGATTGTGTATAAATGTAACAATTTTTTGACATCCTGTATGTATGATTTTGTCTACAACCATTCTCAGTATCAGGAGATCATAGGCCTCAGTTGTCACCTTTTTGTAACTATAGGTTACACCTGTCCATGGTGCAGGAGCCCAGCAGTTCCCTCCTGGTGCTGGAATGGATGCATTATGAATCCCCCATCGGGGCGCGGATAGTAGACTATCTCATCAGCCAAGAGAAGGTTTCTGACAAACTGGACCATTCCAAGATGGAAGCAGGTAACAATGACGGTGAGGCCAACTCTTTTACATTAGAAAATATTAGTAATTATTGCTGAGTTTTTAATGTTGCTTTGAGAATTTTTGGTCATCACTACGGTCAGTTTTTGTAATTTTCAAGAACTAGGTTTCTGCAGGTCCGTCCTTCTTCAGACTACGAAAGGAATTACAGAGATGAGTGCCGACCGGGCTCATCTCTATACAGTAGTCAGCTGACATGAGGACTGTAGGCCCCACGCGCTTCTATCCTGAGGGGTGACACCAGCACCATAGGGCCCGGGCTACACCAACACTTTTGGAGCTCTACACAATTGATTTTGACTATTAAGAGACCGCTGTAATATCGCAGTCACGGTCATACACCTGTGCAGCCACCACATAGTAACATATGAATCAGCTCCCAAGTGCGGACTGACAACTGGAGCAGAGGTTAGAAGTGACGCCTTACTATAATCTGTTCTGGTAATTTACAAATTTCCAAAAAATTGTACAAGATTAGAAAACCCTGAACGTGCGTCTTATGTAAGAAGTTCTGTAGATTGCTGCAGCTCCCGTCCAGCCCAAACTGGTGTTATACTTTTATACTGTTGATAACTTTGATCCTCTGGAAAGCCTTCCCGCGCTCCTATTGAGTCGTGTTTCTGCACTTCTCACTCTGTAGTTGGGTGGTCATGAACTTCTCTTCAGAAATGGTGAAAGGGTGTCAATTCCTGGCTAAGAGGGTGTGAATATGAGGCTCGGGGGTGTGAATATGAGGCTCGGGGGTGTGAATATGAGGCTCGGGGGGTGTGAATATGAGGCTCGGGGGGTGTGAATCAGGTGCGTTCATTCTCACATGACTGTTCAAGAAAAGTGCTGCTATAAATAACCAAATATGAAAGCTTCCGTAATAAGGCCGTGCTCGGGGGGCGGGGGGCGGGGGGGGGGGGGGGGAGCAGCATTGGAATCGGGGCAACAGAGGCCAAAAAATGAGAGAAGAATGGCATTTATACACAACCAACCGATAAAAAAGTTATAAAATTTCTCTTTTCAGGCAGTTTTCTAAATTAGAATTTCACATTGTGGATAACGCCCCTTAATGCCAATTTGCATATCCTCCTCCCTTTTAAAAAATAAGTTCATAGGGCCGCCCCTGGAATTAAAGGAATTAAAGGAAATACTTCAGAAAAAAGTACAAAAAATAATGAAGGGCAGGAGTTGGGGGGACATAATCAAGGGACAAATACCTTACATATCTGCAGTCGGTCATTGAGGTGGGACATCTCTGCAGTCAGTGAGGCGGGAAATCTCTGCAATCAGTCAGTGAGGCGGAACATCTCTGCAATCAGTCAGTGAGGCAGGACATCACTGCAGTCAGTGAGACGGGACATCTCTGCAGTCAGTCAGTGAGGCGGGACATCTCTGCAGTCAGTGAGGCAGGACATCTCTGCAGTCAGTCAGTGAGGCAGGACATCTCTGCAGTCAGTCAGTGAGGCGGGACATCTCTGCAGTCAGTCAGTGAGGCGGGACATCTCTGCAATCAGTCAGTGAGGCAGGACATCTCTGCAGTCAGACAGGCGGGACATCTCTGCAGTCAGTGAGGTGGGACATCTCTGCAGTCAGTGAGGCGGGACATCTCTGCAGTCAGTGAGACGGGACATCTCTGCAGTCAGTGAGGCGGGACATCTCTGCAGTCAGTGAGGCAGGACATCTGCAGTCAGTGAGGCGGGACATCTCTGCAGTCAGACAGTGAGGCGGGACATCTCTGCAGTCAGTCAGTGAGGCGGGACATCTCTGCAGTCAGTGAGACGGGACATCTCTGCAGTCAGTGAGGTGGGACATCTCTGCAGTTGGTCAGTCAGTGAGGCAGGACATCTCTGCAGTCAGTCAGTGAGGCGGGACATCTCTGCAGTCAGTCAGTGAGGCGGGACATCTCTGCAGTCAGTGAGGCGGGACATCTCTACAGTCAGTGAGGCGGGATTTCTCTGCAGTCAGACAGTGAGGCGGGACATCTCTGCAGTCAGTCAGTGAGGCGGGACATCTCTGCAGTCAGTGAGGCGGGACATCTCTGCAGTCAGACAGTGAGGCGGGACATCTCTGCAGTCAGTCAGTGAGGCGGGACTGCGGGACTGCAGTCAGTCAGTGAGGCGGGACATCTCTGCAGTCAGTCAGTGAGGCAGGACATCTCTGCAGTCAGTGAGGCGGGACATCTCTGCAGTCAGACAGTGAGGCGGGACATCTCTGCAGTCAGTGAGACGGGAGATCTCTGCAGTCAGTCAGTGAGGTGGGACATCTCTGCAGTCAGTCAGTGAGGCGGGACATCTCTGCAGTCAGTGAGACGGGAGATCTCTGCAGTCAGTCAGTGAGGTGGGACATCTCTGCAGTCAGTGAGGCGGGACATCTCTGCAGTCAATGAGGCGGGACATCTCTGCAGTCAGACAGTGAGGGGGGACATCTCTGCAGTCAGTCAGTGAGGCGGGACATCTCTGCAGTCAGTGAGACGGGAGATCTCTGCAGTCACACAGTGAGGCGGGACATCTCTGCAGTCAGTCAGTGAGGCGGGACATCTCTGCAGTCAGTGAGACGGGAGATCTCTGCAGTCAGTCAGTGAGGTGGGACATCTCTGCAGTCAGTGAGGCGGGACATCTCTGCAGTCAGTCAGTGAGGCGGGACATCTCTGCAGTAAGACAGTCAGTGAGGCGAGATATCTCTACAGTCAGTCAGTGAGGTGGGATATCACTGCAGTCAGTCAGTGAGGCGGGATATCTCTGCAGTCAGTCAGTGAGGCGGGAGATCTCTGCAGTCAGTCAGTGAGGCGGGACATCTCTGCAATTACTGATTAGCTGAGTCGGTAGATGACACTTAGTTGTGAGAACACAGCATTGGGAGAGACATGTGACCATTGGGTGACAGTGAGCGATGGCGCTGAGGCTGGGGGGGGCACGGGGACAGGTAAGTACCCCTTTATTGCTATGTTCCCACCCCTCCGGCCCTCTGTCATTTTTTACATTTGCTGAAGTTCTCCTTTAAGCTGAGAAATCGATCTGACTTGTATCTGGCTGATTTGTACTTTGTGTTTTTGTAGCAGTGCGCTCCACGTGGTGTAGTTCCATCCGGATTAATATCTCTCTCCTATTATTATCATCATCTTCATCATCAGAGACGGTGCTGAGCTTCGTGGAAGACATCATCTCAGGAGCCAAATCTCCGTGTGTGATGCCGGCCCAGGTCCCTGACAAACATTCCTCCGTGATATCGATTGTGGTGCGCTGCCTGGAGTCTGACACTTCTTACACGTGAGACCATCCTCCTCCTGCCCATCCTCCTCCTCCGCTCCATACTGTTATTTGATTATCAGGGATATAATGGAGTCAGACTCTGCCGGTTAAAGTGCTCTGATTCTATTTTCATTTAAATTGACCATCTTTAACATTAGTAAAGTGAATCAGTGAAGTGAATTATTGTGGAGCATTGTGGGAGAAGAAGGTTAATAGATTTTGCTATTAATAGCCCCCCTATTATTTAACAGGTGACGTGCTGTTGCCTTAGGACTTATGGGCCTGTTAATAACCCGGGTGGCTAAATGAATCTTTTCCTATTACTGCCGTTTAATCATGGTCTGGCTGAGGTCTTAGTTTGGCCGGAGTATGATAAGCTTTGCACCCCGCCTCGGGCCTCCGCTCTTTAGATGGTAGCAGGTAATGTCATTTGCGCTCTTCATCATAGACGGGTTTGTAGCTTAACCCTGCGATTCCCTGACGGAAGGAACCGAAAAAAAGGAACCGAAATAAAACCGCCTTGTCTCCCGCCTCGATTAGGTTCACGTTACGGGGTGTGGATAACACAGGGAGGCGCTCGGAGCCGAGTCATGTGACCGTGCGGATGCCCTGTCCGGAGGTCGACGACGTGAAGTCACAAGGTAAGGGGGGGAGGGGGCCATACTTCTTATCCATGGATTATTGAAGGAAATTTTACAAAACTTTATAAGATCCATAGAGTTGAGATGGGCTGAGTGAGTGCGCAATTGTGGACAGAATGTTGTCCCATTCAAGTCTATGGACGTACAGGCCTGAAGCCCAGAACACAGAAAACAAGGCATACCATTATAGGGACCTTGGGGGAGATTTATCACACAGTAAGAATGGTCTTTGTTGTCCATAGCAACCAATCAGAGCTCCTATAGCAACCAGTCACAGCTCCCATAGCAACCAATCACAGCTCCTATAGCAACCAGTCACAGCTCCCATAGCAACCAATCACAGCTCCTATAGCAACCAGTCACAGCTCCCATAGCAACCAATCACAGCTCCTATAGCAACCAGTCACAGCTCCCATAGCAACCAGTCACAGCTCCCATAGCAACCAGTCACAGCTCCCATAGCAACCAATCACAGCTCCTATAGCAACCAGTCACAGCGCCATAGCAACCAGCCACAGATCCCATAAAGACAATTACAGTTCCCATAGCTACCAGTCAGCAGCAGATAACCAGGGGTATAGCTATAGGGGACACAGAGATACTGCAGCAGATAACCAGGGGTATAGCTATAGGGGGGCACAGAGATACAGCAGCAGATAACCAGGGGTATAGCTATAGGGGACACAGAGATACTGCAGCAGATAACCAGGGGTATAGCTATAGGGGATACAGAGATACTGCAGCAGATAACCAGGGGTATAGCTATAGGGGGGGCACAGAGATACTGCAGCAGATAACCAGGGGTATAGCTATAGGGGATACAGAGATACTGCAGCAGATAACCAGGGGTATAGCTATAGGGGGGGCACAGAGATACTGCAGCAGATAACCAGGGGTATAGCTATAGGGGGGGCACAGAGATACTGCAGCAGATAACCAGGGGTATAGCTATAGGGGATACAGAGATACTGCAGCAGATAACCAGGGGTATAGCTATAGGGGATACAGAGATACTGCAGCAGATAACCAGGGGTATAGCTATAGGGGATACAGAGATACTGCAGCAGATAACCAGGGGTATAGCTATAGGGGACACAGAGATACTGCAGCAGATAACCAGGGGTATAGCTATAGGGGATACAGAGATACAGCAGCAGATAACCAGGGGTATAGCTATAGGGGACACAGAGATACTGCAGCAGATAACCAGGGGTATAGCTATAGGGGATACAGAGATACTGCAGCAGATAACCAGGGGTATAGCTATAGGGGACACAGAGATACTGCAGCAGATAACCAGGGGTATAGCTATAGGGGATACAGAGATACTGCAGCAGATAACCAGGGGTATAGCTATAGGGGACACAGAGACACTGCAGCAGATAACCAGGGGTATAGCTATAGGGGGGACACAGAGATACTGCAGCAGATAACCAGGGGTATAGCTATAGGGGACACAGAGACACTGCAGCAGATAACCAGGGGTATAGCTATAGGGGATACAGAGACACTGCAGCAGATAACCCGGGGTATAGCTATAGGGGGGACACAGAGATACTGCAGCAGATAACCAGGGGTATAGCTATAGGGGATACAGAGATACAGCAGCAGATAACCAGGGGGATAGTTATAGGGGGCAGAGATACTGCAGCAGATAACCAGGGGTATAGCTATAGGGGGGGACACAGAGATACTGCAGCAGATAACCAGGGGTATAGCTATAGGAGATACAGAGATACTGCAGCAGATAACCAGGGGTATAGCTATAGGGGATACAGAGATACTGCAGCAGATAACCAGGGGTATAGCTATAGGGGATACAGAGATACTGCAGCAGATAACCAGGGGTATAGCTATAGGGGGGGCACAGAGATACTGCAGCAGATAACCAGGGGTATAGCTATAGGGGATACAGAGACACTGCAACAGATAACCAGGGGTATAGCTATAGGGGATACAGAGATACTGCAGCAGATAACCAGGGGTATAGCTATAGGGGATACAGAGATACTGCAGCAGATAACCAGGGGTACAGCTATAGGGGATACAGAGATACTGCAGCAGATAACCAGGGGTATAGCTATAGGGGATACAGAGATACTGCAGCAGATAACCAGGGGTATAGCTATAGGGGGGACACAGAGATACTGCAGCAGATAACCAGGGGTATAGCTATAGGAGATACAGAGATACTGCAGCAGATAACCAGGGGGATAGTTATAGGGGACACAGAGATACTGCAGCAGATAACCAGGGATATAGCTATAGGAGATACAGAGATACTGCAGCAGATAACCAGGGGTATAGCTATAGGGGATACAGAGATACTGCAGCAGATAACCAGGGGTATAGCTATAGGGGGGACACAGAGATACTGCAGCAGATAACCAGGGGTATAGCTATAGGGGGCAGAGATACTGCAGCAGATAACCAGGGGTATAGCTATAGGGGACACAGAGATACTGCAGCAGATAACCAGGGGTATAGCTATAGGGGGGACACAGAGATACTGCAGCAGATAACCAGGGGTATAGCTATAGGGGATACAGAGATACTGCAGCAGATAACCAGGGGTATAGCTATAGGGGATACAGAGATACTGCAGCAGATAACCAGGGGTATAGCTATAGGGGATACAGAGATACTGCAGCAGATAACCAGGGGTATAGCTATAGGGGATACAGAGACACTGCAGCAGATAACCAGGGGTATAGCTATAGGAGATACAGAGATACTGCAGCAGATAACCAGGGGTATAGCTATAGGGGACACAGAGATACTGCAGCAGATAACCAGGGGGATAGTTATAGGGGGCAGAGATACTGCAGCAGATAACCAGGGGTATAGCTATAAGAGATACAGAGATACTGCAGCAGATAACCAGGGGTATAGCTATAGGGGGGACACAGAGATACTGCAGCAGATAACCAGGGGTATAGCTATAGGGGATACAGAGATACTGCAGCAGATAACCAGGGGTATAGCTATAGGGGGGACACAGAGATACTGCAGCAGATAACCAGGGGTATAGCTATAGGGGACACAGAGATACTGCAGCAGATAACCAGGGGTATAGCTATAGGGGATACAGAGATA
This sequence comes from Dendropsophus ebraccatus, assembly GCF_027789765.1. Classification (NCBI taxonomy): domain Eukaryota; kingdom Metazoa; phylum Chordata; class Amphibia; order Anura; family Hylidae; genus Dendropsophus; species Dendropsophus ebraccatus. The sequence continues at coordinate 124,817,768 of NC_091461.1, read as the reverse complement.
CTGCAGCAGATAACCAGGGGTATAGCTATAGGGGATACAGAGATACTGCAGCAGATAACCAGGGGTATAGCTATAGGGGATACAGAGATACTGCAGCAGATAACCAGGGGTATAGCTATAGGGGGGCACAGAGATACTGCAGCAGATAACCAGGGGTATAGCTATAGGAGATACAGAGATACTGCAGCAGATAACCAGGGGTATAGCTATAGGGGATACAGAGATACTGCAGCAGATAACCAGGGGTATAGCTATAGGGGGGACACAGAGATACTGCAGCAGATAACCAGGGGTATAGCTATAGGGGATACAGAGATACTGCAGCAGATAACCAGGGGTATAGCTATAGGGGGGACACAGAGATACTGCAGCAGATAACCAGGGGTATAGCTATAGGGGACACAGAGATACTGCAGCAGATAACCAGGGGTATAGCTATAGGGGATACAGAGATACTGCAGCAGATAACCAGGGGTATAGCTATAGGGGATACAGAGATACTGCAGCAGATAACCAGGGGTATAGCTATAGGGGATACAGAGACACTGCAGCAGATAACCAGGGGGATAGTTATAGGGGGCAGAGATACTGCAGCAGATAACCAGGGGTATAGCTATAGGGGACACAGAGATACTGCAGCAGATAACCAGGGGTATAGCTATAGGGGACACAGAGATACTGCAGCAGATAACCAGGGATATAGCTATAGGGGGCAGAGATACTGCAGCAGATAACCAGGGGTACAGCTATAGGAGATACAGAAATACTGCAGCAGATAACCAGGGGTATAGCTATAGGGGACACAGAGATACTGCAGCAGATAACCAGGGGTATAGCTATAGGGGATACAGAGATACTGCAGCAGATAACCAGGGGTATAGCTATAGGGGACACAGAGATACTGCAGCAGATAACCAGGGGTATAGCTATAGGGGACACAGAGATACTGCAGCAGATAACCAGGGGTATAGCTATAGGGAATACAGAGATACTGCAGCAGATAACCAGGGGTATAGCTATAGGAGATACAGAGATACTGCAGCAGATAACCAGGGGTATAGCTATAGGAGGGACACAGAGATACTGCAGCAGATAACCAGGGGTATAGCTATAGGGGACACAGAGATACTGCAGCAGATAACCAGGGGTATAGCTATAGGGGACACAGAGATACTGCAGCAGATAACCAGGGGTATAGCTATAGGGGATACAGAGATACTGCAGCAGATAACCAGGGGTATAGCTATAGGGGATACAGAGATACTGCAGCAGATAACCAGGGGTATAGCTATAGGGGACACAGAGATACTGCAGCAGATAACCAGGGGTATAGCTATAGGGGACACAGAGATACTGCAGCAGATAACCAGGGGTATAGCTATAGGGGGCAGAGAGATACTGCAGCAGATAACCAGGGGTATAGCTATAGGGGACACAGAGATACTGCAGCAGATAACCAGGGGTATAGCTATAGGGGGGATACAGAGACACTGCAGCAGATAACCAGGGGTATAGCTATAGGGGGGGCACAGAGATACTGCAGCAGATAACCAGGGGTATAGCTATAGGGGATACAGAGATACTGCAGCAGATAACCCGGGGTATAGCTATAGGGGGCAGAGATACTGCAGCAGATAACCAGGGGTATAGCTATAGGGGACACAGAGATACTGCAGCAGATAACCAGGGGTATAGCTATAGGGGGGCACAGAGATACTGCAGCAGATAACCAGGGGTATAGCTATAGGGAGGAAACAGAGATACTGCAGCAGATAACCAGGGGTATAGCTATAGGGGACACAGAGATACTGCAGCAGATAACCAGGGGTATAGCTATAGGGGATACAGAGACACTGCAGCAGATAACCAGGGGTATAGCTATAGGGGGTACAGAGATACTGCAGCAGATAACCAGGGGTATAGCTATAGGGGGGCACAGAGATACAGCAGCAGATAACCAGGGGTATAGCTATAGGGGATACAGAGATACTGCAGCAGATAACCAGGGGTATAGCTATAGGGGATACAGAGATACTGCAGCAGATAACCAGGGGTATAGCTATAGGGGGGGCACAGAGATACTGCAGCAGATAACCAGGGGTATAGCTATAGGGGATACAGAGACACTGCAGCAGATAACCAGGGGTATAGCTATAGGGGACACAGAGATACTGCAGCAGATAACCAGGGGTATAGCTATAGGAGGGACACAGAGATACTGCAGCAGATAACCAGGGGTATAGCTATAGGGGACACAGAGATACTGCAGCAGATAACCAGGGGTATAGCTATAGGGGACACAGAGATACTGCAGCAGATAACCAGGGGTATAGCTATAGGGGATACAGAGATACTGCAGCAGATAACCAGGGGTATAGCTATAGGGGATACAGAGATACTGCAGCAGATAACCAGGGGTATAGCTATAGGGGGGGGCACAGAGATACTGCAGCAGATAACCAGGGGTATAGCTATAGGGGATACAGAGATACTGCAGCAGATAACCAGGGCTATAGCTATAGGGGGGGCACAGAGATACTGCAGCAGATAACCAGGGGTATAGCTATAGGGGGGGACACAGAGATACTGCAGCAGATAACCAGGGGTATAGCTATAGGGGGGACACAGAGATACTGCAGCAGATAACCAGGGGTATAGCTATAGGGGGGACACAGAGATACTGCAGCAGATAACCAGGGGTATAGCTATAGGGGACACAGAGATACTGCAGCAGATAACCAGGGGTATAGCTATAGGGGGCAGAGAGATACTGCAGCAGATAACCAGGGGTATAGCTATAGGGGATACAGAGATACTGCAGCAGATAACCAGGGGTATAGCTATAGGGGACACAGAGATACTGCAGCAGATAACCAGGGGTATAGCTATAGGGGGGATACAGAGACACTGCAGCAGATAACCAGGGGTATAGCTATAGGGGGGGCACAGAGATACTGCAGCAGATAACCAGGGGTATAGCTATAGGGGATACAGAGATACTGCAGCAGATAACCAGGGGTATAGCTATAGGGGATACAGAGATACTGCAGCAGATAACCAGGGGTATAGCTATAGGGGATACAGAGATACTGCAGCAGATAACCCGGGGTATAGCTATAGGGGGCAGAGATACTGCAGCAGATAACCAGGGGTATAGCTATAGGGGACACAGAGATACTGCAGCAGATAACCAGGGGTATAGCTATAGGGGGGCACAGAGATACTGCAGCAGATAACCAGGGGTATAGCTATAGGGAGGAAACAGAGATACTGCAGCAGATAACCAGGGGTATAGCTATAGGGGACACAGAGATACTGCAGCAGATAACCAGGGGTATAGCTATAGGGGGGCACAGAGATACAGCAGCAGATAACCAGGGGTATAGCTATAGGGGATACAGAGATACAGCAGCAGATAACCAGGGGTATAGCTATAGGGAATACAGAGATACTGCAGCAGATAACCAGGGGTATAGCTATAGGGGGGGCACAGAGATACTGCAGCAGATAACCAGGGGTATAGCTATAGGGGATACAGAGACACTGCAGCAGATAACCAGGGGTATAGCTATAGGGGACACAGAGATACTGCAGCAGATAACCAGGGGTATAGCTATAGGGGACACAGAGATACTGCAGCAGATAACCAGGGGTATAGCTATAGGGGGGGCACAGAGATACTGCAGCAGATAACCAGGGGTATAGCTATAGGGGATACAGAGATACTGCAGCAGATAACCAGGGGTATAGCTATAGGGGACACAGAGATACTGCAGCAGATAACCAGGGGTATAGCTATAGGGGACACAGAGATACTGCAGCAGATAACCAGGGGTATAGCTATAGGGGGGGCACAGAGATACTGCAGCAGATAACCAGGGGTATAGCTATAGGGGATACAGAGATACTGCAGCAGATAACCAGGGGTATAGCTATAGGGGGGGCACAGAGATACTGCAGCAGATAACCAGGGGTATAGCTATAGGGGGGGCACAGAGATACTGCAGCAGATAACCAGGGGTATAGCTATAGGGGGCAGAGATACTGCAGCAGATAACCAGGGGTATAGCTATAGGGGGCAGAGATACTGCAGCAGATAACCAGGGGTATAGCTATAGGGGACACAGAGATACTGCAGCAGATAACCAGGGGTATAGCTATAGGGGACACAGAGATACTGCAGCAGATAACCAGGGGTATAGCTATAGGGGGGGCACAAAGATACCACAGCAGTCACCCTTAGGCTCTAGTACCTGGGGGGGGTCCCACATGCCCCTCTCCTGGGTAGGATGATACCAGCATTACAGATACTCTAGGACTACATACATTTCAGGATATTGTTTATCTTTCTTTGCATATAGAATAAAATCCATTATGGGCGTTCTATCGATTATGAATAGTTTACCATGGACGTTCTTTGGATTATGGATGGTTTATTATGGACGTTCTTTGGATTATGGATGGTTTATTATGGACGTTCTATGGATTATAGATGGTTTATTATGGATTTTCTATGGATTATGGGTAGTTTATTATGGACATTCTTTGGATTATGGATGGTTTATTATGGATGTTCTATGGATTATGGATGGTTTATTATGGACGGTCTATGGATTATAGATGGTATATTATGGACGTTCTATGGATTATGGATGGTTTATTATTGACAATGTTTGGATTATAGATGGTTTATTATGGACGTTCTATGGATTATGGATGGTTTATTATGGACGTTCTATGGATTATAGATGGTTTATTATGGATTTTCTATGGATTATGGGTAGTTTATGGACGTTCTTTGGATTATGGATGGTTTATTATGGACGTTCTATGGATTATGGGTGGTTTATTATGGACGTTCTTTGGATTATGGATGGTTTATTATGGACGTTCTATGGATTATGGATGGTTTATTATGGACGTTCTATGGATTATGGATGGTTTAATATTTACAATGTTTGGATTATAGATGGTTTATTATGGACGTTCTATGCATTATAGATGGTTTATTATGGACGTTCTATGGATTATGGATGGTTTATAATGGACGTTCTATGGATTATAGATGGTTTATTATGGACGTTCTATGGATTATGGATGGTTTATTGTGGACGTTCTTGTGATCTGTTCTCCCAGAAAGCCTTGATGTCACCTGGGGGAGTCCTTGTCCTCTCACTATACTCCCCTATGACATAACGCTCAGCTCTCCGCTCCCGCCAGTATCACAGCGCCAATCTTTCCATATTTCCGCTGATATTATCTTTATTTCACATATTTCATAACAGAAAGTCGTGCGCAGTAAATAAATGACTAAGAAGCCGATGTTACAAAACAAGAGAGAATGTACGACATAATATGCAGCAATGAGTGAGGAGGTGACGGATGGGTGCTGGTGAGACTGGAGCCGGGAGGGACGTTGCGGCCGTCCTCACCTCCTCCCATCATTCCCTGTAACACACAGATCAGGATTACATTAAGTCGTCAAAAATTCATGAAACACAAAGTAGAATGTTTCTTACTGTTCCCGCCGAGGTTTTTAGAGTCGGCGCCATATATTCTCCCCGAGACTCTTAAATATTAATTTATTCAATTGTGGCCGATCCCGGCGGCTTTTGGGGAGTGCGCATCCCTGTTCCCTTCATGGTGGAGGAGCCGCTCTCTCATGTCGCTCCTGGGTAGGATTTAGCTATCACCACTTGCACTACAAGCAGCTCTAACTTTGTCAAACACTTTTTTATTAGTTTTTTTTTTTTACTTTAGGCGACATCACAAGTCCGACTGGTTTCAGTGCAGGAATCTTCATCTATAAATGAAATACTGATACAATATATTTTACTACCGCTACAATAATGTCCTATGGGTTATGTATTCAGTGCATTGTGATGCGAAATAATGCAAAGCACAGTAATGCGATGTACAATAATGCAATGCAGGATAATGCAAAGCACAGTAATGCGATGTACAATAATGCAATGCAGGATAATGCAAAGCACAGTAATGCGATGTACAATAATGCAATGCAGGATAATGCAAAGCACAGTAATGCGATGTACAATAATGAAATGCGAAATAATGCAAAGCACAGTAATGCGATGTACAATAATGAAATGCGAAATAATGCAAAGCACAGTAATGCGATGTACAATAATGCAATGCAGAATAATGCAAAGCACAGTAATGCGATGTACAATAATGAAATGCGAAATAATGCAAAGCACAGTAATGCGATGTACAATAATGTGATGCAGAATAATGCAAAGCACAGTAATGCGATGTACAATAATGCAATGCGAAATAATGCAAAGCACAGTAATGCGATGTACAATAATGCGATGCAGAATAATGCAAAGCACAGTAATGCGATGTACAATAATGCAATACAGGATAATGCAAAGCACAGTAATGCAATGTACAATAATGCGATGCAGAATAATGCAATACAGGATAATGCAAAGCACAGTAATGCGATGTACAATAATGAAATGCGAAATAATGCAAAGCACAGTAATGCGATGTACAATAATGCGATGCAGGATAATGCAAAGCACAGTAATGCAATGTACAATAATGCGATGCAGAATAATGCAAAGCACAGTAATGCAATGTACAATAATGCAATACAGGATAATGCAAAGCACAGTAATGCGATGTACAATAATGCGATGCAGAATAATGCAAAGCACAGTAATGCGATGTACAATAATGAAATGCGAAATAATGCAAAGCACAGTAATGCGATGTACAATAATGCGATGCAGAATAATGCAAAGCACAGTAATGCGATGTACAATAATGCAATACAGGATAATGCAAAGCACAGTAATGCGATGTACAATAATGCAATGCAGAATAATGCAAAGCACAGTAATGCGATGTACAATAATGCAATGCAGGATAATGCAATGTACAATAATGCAATGCAGGATAATGTAAAGCACAGTAATGTAATGCAGAATAATCAGCAGAGAAAACCCAATAGGGTGGCAGCCAAGCAGCCTGGTACGGGTCTCCCTTCTCACACAGGTCTACCGTCAACTCGAGGCATAAAACACACCTGCAGGGCTCTGTGACTCCATCGGCAGCCTGGTAACACAATCACCAGGTGCAGATGGGTTTCCATGGCAGCCAGGGGCGTTTTGAAGGCCTCCGGGCCGGCTACATATTGCCTGTCAGTATAATGTAATAATTTCCCATATATATATATATATATATATATATATATATATATATATATATATATATATATATATTTCCTTTTTTTTCTTATAATATAATTTTTTAAAAAATTAGTTAGAAAAATATGTACTTATCTACCATGCATGTCAATTCTGTAAAACAAACAATGCAAAATAAAAAATAAGAAAAATGATTAAAAATTCATATTATGAGAAAAGATACGCATAAAAACTATAATAAGTTTCTTTGGAAAAAAAAATCAAAAAACTCCGGAATAGAAATAAGAATATCTTTGTAATCGTACTAAGCCACAAAATATCAATACAATGCGATTTTTTACCGCACAGTATAAGGCGAGCATTAAAAGCGTAAAAGAAGATGCAAAATTCTATTTTTTTCAGTATCCCCACAAAAAAGAAAGAAACGCAGCTTCTGCAACCCCTGACCAGACTTGACTTGATATGAGACTTGAAGACTTGTAGACGACCCTCTCAGCGTGGATAGGCAGATTCCCTCAGTCATAGTCGCACCTCTGGTGGTTTAGCAGTGCATTGTTATTCAGCAGTATTGGTAGCGGTGGGCTCTGCCCACAATCCAGACCCCTGGCAAACTGGAACAGAAGACATTGAGCCCCCTAGGCTTGCACTAACCACCCTTATATAGTGCAGGGAGGCTTTCCCATTGGTGGACGCATCCTGAGGTATCCTGATCAATGATAGGTCGACTGGAAAGGGGGACTGAAGTTAAGGCCCTGATAGGAAGGAAACAGACAGAGCGGCTCCACAAGCAGGTGGCAGACGAGTAACTGCAAAACATTGTGTACACAGATAACCCTTTGTAATCCTGCAGCATATGCTTCCTGTAAGTGAATAGAACCTTAGGAGAAAACATAGTAAATGCAGCACAACCTCCATCATCACACACAATAGGCTGTAGAGACTTAAACCCCCTCCCCTCTGTGATCCTAAAAAAGCTGCATCACAGAAGGAAGGGGGTTTCCTCACATTGGGGGCCACCAGTGCTCCGGGCCAGTGCTCAGGAAAAGACCAGTGTCACTGGCATCCCGCTGGCCAACGCTGATTCATCAAGGTTAAAAAGCTCAGGCATTTACTGGACGGTGCATTCGCTTTAATAAAGGATAGAATTGTGCCGCCCTACACAAAATGTGGGCCACTGCATACATATCTGACAGCTTATCCTGGGCAGCTAGGGGGCACTGGGGGGAAGGGTTATTCCACCAGGGCATGACTGGTTTTTATATCTGCCCTTCTGGCTATAAAAAGAAATAAAATGAGCTTGAGCTCCCGGACCACAACTGGTTCCCATATCTGGTTGCCTTGGGCTCCCGGACCACGACTGGTTCCCATATCCTGTTGCCTTGGGCTCCTGGACCACGACTGGTTCCCATATCCGGTTGCCTTGGGCTCCTGGACCACGACTGGTTCCCATATCTGGTTGCCTTGGGCTCCTGGACCACGACTGGTTCCCGTATCTAGTTGCCTTGGGCTCCTGGACCACGACTGATTCCCATATCTGGTTGCCTTGAGCTCCTAAACCACGACTGATTCCCATATCTGGTTGCCTTGGGCTCCTAAACCACGACTGGTTCCCATATCTGGTTGCCTTGGGCTCCTGGACCACAACTGGTTCCCATATCTGGTTGCCTTGGGCTCCTGGACCACAACTGGTTCCCATATCTGGTTGCCTTGGGCTCCTGGACCACAACTGGTTCCCATATCTGGTTGCCTTGGGCTCCTGGACCACGACTGGTTCCCATATCTGGTTGCCTTGGGCTCCTGGACCACGACTGGTTCCCATATCTGGTTGCCTTGGGCTCCTGGACCATGACTGGTTCCCATATCTGGTTGCCTTGGGCTCCTGGACCACGACTGGTTCCCATATCCGGTTGCCTTGGGCTCCTGGACCACGACTGGTTCCCATATCCGGTTGCCTTGGGCTCCTGGACCACGACTGGTTCCCGTATCTAGTTGCCTTGGGCTCCTGGACCACGACTGATTCCCATATCTGGTTGCCTTGGGCTCCTAAACCACGACTGGTTCCCATATCTGGTTGCCTTGGGCTCCTGGACCGCAACTGGTTCCCATATCTGGTTGCCTTGGGCTCCTAAACCACGACTGATTCCCATATCTGGTTGCCTTGGGCTCCTGGACCACAACTGGTTCCCATATCTGGTTGCCTTGAGCTCCTGGACCACGACTGGTTCCCATATCTGGTTGCCTTTAGCTCCCGGACCATGACTGGTTCTGTCTCAGGAATTCTCCCCCAAAACCTAAATGGAACATTCTAGAAACTAAGATCAAATTTCCTCTGATTGATTCTAATGAATTAAATGTAATAAACTGCTGGAACGTTCTCTGTTTGGTGTCTGGACCTTTACGGTCATCTCTTGTATATTCAGGGATATTCGCGGTTCTTGCAGTTTAGCTTCTTTGGCAAAACAATTAAATATAATTAAGACTGAAGTTAATAAACTGTTTTAGATGACGGAGAGCGTTTACAATGGGTTATTGTTTTGTCTGGCTGCGTCTCCAGAATATGCTCTCGTGTATTTTCAGGTTCTGCTATTAAGAAAATAATGAGTTTAGGAAAAATGTGAGAATTAAGGTCTAATCTGAGTCCTGGTAGAGGCGGCGGTGGTCATTACGATGGCGATGAGTTCACAAAAATGCATCATTAACTTGCAGAAATTTTACTGCCTTTCGTTAATACTTCTGTATTTGTTTCCTCCAATCCAGAGGTGGCGGATAAAATTTATAACCTCTTCAATGGCTACACCAGCGGAAAGGAGCAGCAGACGGCATACAACACCCTGCTGGAACTGGGCTCCCCCAGTCTGCATCGCGTACGCTTCCATTACAACCAGCATTTCCAGAGCTTTGGAGAGTTTACCTGGCGTTGTGAGGATGAACTTGGGCCCAGGTATACGTTATGTGTGCGTGTATGGGTGATCAGAGCTCTTATCCCCAGTTCTTATGGATGCACCTCAGGAGGGCTGTCATATCCACTCTCTGCTCTGAATTACAAGTTATATAGTTTATAGTTAGCACTGAGAACCAAACACCCTGACACACTGATGGTTAAGGTGGATCTCCTCAATTCAAAGATGGCAGCACCTTTATATATCCTGGGAGCGATGTTCTTCTTCTAACGCTTGTGTCATTACTTCATTGACGGAGGTCCAAGAACAGTTACTTACTTACGTAAGCTTTAGGGAATGTAACCTCTCTACGTGTTTAGAAGGTCAGCACCATATTGTAATGACTTCACTAAATATACAAAATATCACATCCTTAACAGTCCCCACTTTGAAGCCATTATGAAAAGCAGCTGCCCTTCACCCCTAGGTCATTAGGCTAACAATCTGTCCCACTGTGTGTGTGTTCCGAGGACATTCTTCAATGGGCTTATACAAAGGGAGGTCAAAAGTCAGATTCTAGTCTATTCCTCTCTAATATGGAAGATATGGGGGTGGCTTGGCTTCTTCCTTGTTCATGGCTTCAGGCTTTTGGATTCTTCTTAATCATCTGAGAAGGGGAAATCAGTGCTTACTTACATAAGCTTTAAAGAATGTAACATTTCTACATATTGCCATATTGTAATGGCTTCACCAAATCCATAAAATATGACATCCTTAACACAGTATTATTTGCATGTAGTGCAGGAAGTCTATTGAGCGATGCTTCAGCCAATCACAATAGAGCAGGAAGTGATGTAATGAAAGAATGGAGCATCTGTTTGCCAACCTCTACTGTACAGTGTTAAGGACCTATCACTCACAGAGCAGCTTGGAATTAAAGAAGCACCCAGGATGTGTTTGTTTGTTTTCTTGCTTGTATAGGATTTCAGCCATCTTGGTTTTGTTTTTGCCCACTGAAGTGATTAAAGGTACATTTCCCATGAATCCTCTAGTTTGGCAGAGGGAGACAGTAGAGTCTTATCTAGCAGATCCTGATTAGATCTGGTGATGTGATGAAGCGGTGGAGTCTGGCGAGGTTAGACTTGGTTGGTGTTAGTTCACATTATATGCAGCTTTGATGAGAAGACCTCATTTGACCTATAAGGTGTTTTATGAAGCTATGAAGTTTTACATGCTGCATTTTTGCAGTGATTTACCCCAATCGCAGTAAATCACAGCATTTGCTGCAAGTTGAGGAAACAAGACCCCATGTGAACACAGCCTCAGCGGAGATGTATAAGTATAATGTATCCTTATCCCATATAACAGCCAAATACAGATCTGAGTGGGGAGGAGTCAGTGAGCAGCCAGAAGAGATCTGATAGGTGAAGATGTCATACTTTAGTTCACAGGAAGTCAGCTGACCCAGCATAGACCACTTGTTATGACGCATTAAGCAGTGTAATTTTCTGTGGGGCAGGTGGGTGATCACATGACCCAGTAATGAAAGACATTGATACTTGTAAACACATGGCACTGTAGGATTACTGATAGTGAGTGTACATTACATGGGGCAAACCTGCAGTGCTTCTTTATGTATTTTTATGTTAAATAGCTGCGTTTTGCAGCTCAGTTCCATTGAAGTGAATGGAGGTGAATTGTAATACCCCACTAAACCTCAGGACAAGGGTGGCGCTGTTAGAGATAGCAGCAGGGAGAGGGAGAAGGTTGTACAAAGCATATTATATTATGGAGAGGGGGGAGAGCATGCAAGGAGGGCAGCTCACACATTATGTAGGTAGGGAGGAAAGCACACACAAGGGGGATGAATCACATGTGTCATCAAGTGTCAAATACAAAACTAACACCCACAGTGGAAACTCCTGAATACACAGGTCTCACATCCAGCATGTATCAATGAAGATGACAGGACCACATCAATTAATCAATTAACTCAATACTAGAGAATGTGAAAATGAGCGATGATTGTGGGCTGAAACTTCATGTAAGCACTAATATATGCAAACAAAACGTTATATTTTTTATCTCAAAATTCTTAGAGACGATGTAATATGTGTCACATATAGAAATATTTTCCATACTTCTCCCACCTTTTACAGGAAAGCCGGCTTAGTATTATCTCAGCTGGAGTCCTTGAGTCCACGATGCAGCTATCTCCTAGGAGAGCCCAGAATCAGCCTACGGCGTTCTTCCCTACGCTACCTTGCCTGTCGCTACAGTGAGCCCAAACCTATCGCAATGAACTGGACTGAACTGAGTAGAGACCTGAGGAAGAACTGTGAGGAACAAATACTTATAGTGCTGAGCAACGACTACGGGGACAGCAAGGACAACTGAACGTCACTGGTGCCTCGTCCAGTGCCAGGACTCAGGAACAGCTTGTGCTTCATATAAAACCAAGCTGGATTCGCAAATGTACAAAAAAAAACTAAAAAACTAGCCCTGATCAACTAGCCCTTTGTTGAGTTCTGATCTTACAACAGAAATTAAAGTGGACAACATATCTGACTGCCACCTGTTAGTTTCTGGATGTATGAACATGGCAAGAGATGACCTCCTCAGCCATGGTGCACTAAGTACAAAGCAAGTGTAATACCGGAATCCCAACCCCCCGATGTATATCGTGTAATGTCCTACAGTATTGCACCCAATGTTATGGACATAAATACCTAAATGGTCGCAACGATGATGTAACTCAGGCTCTATGTAACAGAACTGTTTACCCCCATTACCCCCAAGGTCTGTGCAATGTTAACCAAGATTTAAAACCCAATGGGAATGATCCGATGCTTTTGCTCTGGTGTATATAGGTAGTAAGAGTCAGTGTCCTGCCTTGGTTAAGAATGTCCAACCTAAAGATGTATAAAATGTTAAATCAACCCCTTCAAGTGATAAATAAGGATATTTCCACACTGAGAGTTCTCTTCATGTGTTCGGTGACCTTGTTGGGGCTCGGAATTCCTCTGGCTTCTTGGAGAGTCGAGAGGCATCGGAGCTGATCACGTAGTGCCTGATTTTTGCTGGCTTTGGTCTATTTATCGGTGTCTTCCAGCTGCACAGCCGCAACAACTGGTTCCGCAGCAGCTTTGCCCCAGGAAGAAGATCCAAGTCCCTTTTTCCCGCTAAACAATTTGACCGGAGCCAGAAAGGCCTTTTTTACACTTTACTATTTTTACTAACAAAATAAGTTGAAATCATTTTTTTATTGATCTCAACAGACCAGGACCTTAAAGCCAAGATGAGTTATGTGAAAGGTTTCTTTATGCCCAATGTAAAATATGTTCCAAAGCCGACAGAGTAAGGGGCTCAACTTCAGGATATGAGGAGAGATGAGCCGGGCGAATGGTTAAAAGCCTCCATTCTGCCAACATGATTATTATGGAAGTGGGAATCTATAGTGTCCCTTGTGTGTCTCTTCACTGGAACCATTGACCCCATTCTTGGTGACATCTCCATTTCAACTTGTTGTGTTTCCCAAGAAAAAAAAAAGTTAATTTTATTTAGTCTCCAATTCTCAGACGGACAATACTTTCCACATGACTGGGAGTTCACAACCATCCATCATCATTTATGGAATTTTACAGGTTGATGTCTACTCTTCCCGTCCTCCCCACCAAACCTGTCCATTGTACCATTCAACCTTTTAGGTGTCCAGGATTCCATCCATCTCTTTATCCATTCAAATAAGAAGCAATAAAGTTTACCCAATTGTTTACATTGAATGAAGAGATTGACCGTTCGTGGCCACAACATATGCATGAAGTGAGGAAATATTCTCTGATATTTTCATAGATTACAGGAACAGATTTCATATCTATTGTTATAGAATTATGATTCCATTGTCTGTTCCTTCTCTGACTTTCATTTGACTTTCTCAGTTTCCTCATATCATTCATACAGATCATGCAGAACATATATAAGGAAGCTCCGCCTGGTCATGTATGGTAGTTAGAAGGTTTGTGGCTTCCACCCTCACTTGAACAACTCTTAAGCCTTTGTAGAGAGTCGTATATTTTGGATTTTTTTTTAATGTTTTTAGTTAGATTCATCATTTTCTCTCCAATGGGGATGACCTGTATATAATGTGAAGGTTCTCTTTAACTCCTGGTCCTTTGAGTTCAAACTTGAGTTAACACATTGGTTTTGTTAAAAAAAAATAATAATCTGAACTATAATACTTGTAGCCCGAAAATGTGAAAAGCGCTACCCATGGTGTCCGTTAATAGGAACAGCGGACGAATCATTGGCGGAACTGGCCAGGGAATTGGCAGCTGCTTGTCCATAGATGACAATTGAGACTTGATTTATTTTTGCCAAAAACTACTAAGGCCAGTTTTTTTATTTAGTATTTTGGATAATTTTATAAGAAGTGGCATTCCCAGCAGTGCGGAGTCTCGGCGCTCCCAGGGCCCATCTCTTTCTTAGCCTTGTATTCATTGGGTGCGGAGGTAAAGGGAGGACAGCCTCCCCCGCTCTCATCTGCTCTAACACTGATTTACATCTCCGCTCATTATCCATATTTTATCATAAATTTGTAAATGATTTAATCCTTTCAAAAATACAAAACATGGCGGTTAATAGCGAATGGAAAACTAATATCATTACAAGGGAAATACTGTGTCCTGTACAGGGTGGAGCCGTCACTCCATCTCCTGGACACTGGCCACCTTGGCAGCAGAGTTGACAATCACTGTTCTGGTCTGTGGATCTGGATAAGCAAATTATGAGAATTTTTAGCTTCTCGACGGCTTCTTTGTAAACAGATTTTGTTTCTAATCCATTGTCCTGCTAAGAAGCCAACAGCATTATTACATTTAAAGACAGACGCTACCTGCAGTGTCAGATTTGCAGAAATTTGAGGGGTCACCCAGAATTTTGGTTTCCCATAATAAATGTTACTATAACTGAAAGCAGATCTGTCAGCAGGAAAGCAGGGGTGGAAATAGGCCCATGGCTATAGAGAGTAGTCAACAGGATCTTACAAACTGAGATTTGTTAAGTTTTGCAAAGTTGGTAACGAATTTGTAAAGATGGCAGCCGCACAATTTAATACACATTAAGAAAAAAAAAGTGTATGCTCACCTGTCCATGCTCCCCCAGTGTCCTCCTGTGGGACTTTGGTGTCTCCAGCCTGTTCAGCCAATCACTGACAGTGCCACGACCAGTGATTGGCTGAGCAGGCTGTCACGTGGGCTGGAGGTAGCTGGAGACCCCGGAGAATAAGGAAAGTGGGGAGCACAGACAGGTAAGTACAAATGAGCAAGCTTGCTGAAATTTTAGTGTGGTTTGTTTAAGGGTTGGTTTAAAAAAAACTTGTATTTTGTTTCAAAGTTTATTGAAGGCACCAAATCAAACTTTTAAAAAGTTCTCTCATCTCTACCAGACGGGCCTGGTCATCATAATTCTGGGCCTACCTTTTTTTTTATCTCTAGTGTACAGATATAATCTTTTTTGTTAATATGTAAATGAGGTGTAAGTGTCCAGGAGGTGTTCCCCAGCATGGCAAGAGCCCAAAGTGTCTTCCTATTCACAGATTCTGTTTTCTCTGTCAGTCAGGCAAGGATGTAGTGATTATGAGAGAATGGGCAACTAGCCCTGGGCACTTGCCATGCTGGGGACCACCTCCTGGGCACTTGAGCCTTATTTACATATTAAAGAAGAAGTCCAGCGAAAATTTTTATTAAAGTATTGTATTGCCCCCCAAAAGTTATACAGATTACTGATATACACTTATTACGGTATATGCACATAAAGTGCTTTTATCCCTGCACTTACCACTGCATCAAGGCTTCACTTCCTGGATAAAATGGTGATGTCACTTCCTGGATAACATAGTGATGTCACTTCCTGGATAACATGGTGATGTCACTTCCTGGATAACATGGTGATGTCACAACCCGACTCCCAGAGCTGTGCGGGCTGTAGCTGCTGGAGAGGATGGTGGCAGAGGGACACTGAGGGATACAGGGCACTGGAGGGACACTGAGCATTCCCCTGCCATCTTCCTCTCCAGCAGCCACAGCCCGCACAGCTCTGGGAGTCGCGTCATGACATCACCATTTTATCCAGGAAGTGACATCACCATGTTATCCAGGAAGTGACATCACAATGTTATCCAGGAAGTAACATCACAATGTTATCCAGGAAGTGACATCACAATGTTATCCAGGAAGTAACATCACCATTTTATCCAGGAAGTGACATCACAATGTTATCCAGGAAGTAACATCACAATGTTATCCAGGAAGTGACATCACAATGTTATCCAGGAAGTAACATCACCATTTTATCCAGGAAGTGACATCACAATGTTATCCAGGAAGTAACATCACCATTTTATCCAGGAAGTAACATCACCATTTTATCCAGGAAGTGAAATCACCATGTTATCCAGGAAGTGACATCACCATGTTATCCAGGAAGTAACATCACCATTTTATCCAGGAAGTGACATCACCATGTTATCCAGGAAGTGAAATCACCATGTTATCCAGGAAGTGACATCACCATGTTATCCAGGAAGTGAAATCACCATGTTATCCAGGAAGTGACATCACCATGTTATCCAGGAATTGAAGCCTTAATGCAGTAGTAAGTGCAGGGAAAAAAGCCCTTTATAAGCATTTCCCGTAATAAGTCTATATTGTTGATTTGTATAACTTTTGGGGAGCGATACAATACTTGAATAACAAATTTGGCCGGACTTCTCCTTTAACAAAAGGCTTAGATCTCAGCATTAGAAAGGACCAGGGAGATTAAAATAAAAAAATCACGATGACAAGCTCGGTTTAGCTGTAGTTTTTCTGCCTACAGGTCCACTTTGTTTGTTTTGTTCACACAACCATTGCTTTTTATTGGTCAGGATAGCAATCTCTTTACCCTTTTCTATAAAGCTACAGAGATATAGAAACCTGTTGGACCCAATTCAGTAAAATCTACTGGGACTTATTACGCCCCAGATCCATCATGACCAGGGCTAGGATAAGAGGCAGTAGAGATGAGCGCAACTCAAGTGATGCCAAATGATGGGACCCGATCGAGTTGCGCTCATCTCTGGCCGTCATCAAACGTTCTACATAAAAAAGTGGGCATTCAGTCTCTGGGTTTCAAAAATCAACCAATGAGATGTTACTTTTGTATAAACTGTATAAACATTTTTTATGTTTAAAATTATATGTTGATTGGTTGCTGTTTATAAGAAATCTACCAATGAAATGGTATAAAGAATTGCTTTCATTGACTGTAGCTTTCTTTGGGAAGACTTTCCGTGTCACAGAACGGCCAGTGTCAGTGAAGTTCAACCCGGCTGTTACTGCTGTTTGATTTGGAATGCGGGCACATTTGGGTGAACATTTGGGTGTATATGTATAACATTCCAGTGCGCATTCCAAATCACCATAGCTGACAATGTAAAGTGCGGCCGGAGCCAGAGCCGCACTTTACATTGTCTGCTCTGTCAGTCTTTTGCGGCCACTATTCAATGAATAGCACATGACATGTCCGTTTTTTGTGTGGCCACAAGGAATCCCGGCCGGAGTTTATACAGAGTGTATGTATACAGAGTGTGTACACCCTGGCTGGGATTCCATTGAAATGAATGTGATTGGTGATTTCATTAAATAACGGCCGTGATTAAAAAACTGCAACTACGGCCGTTGTTTAATTAAATTATAAATAGTGAGAAGCCTAATGCTGCATTTGATTGCATTGGGGACCATAATAATCGGCAGCATAGCTAATAGTCCTGAAGCGGTTCCTTATTGGGTACACCGGCAGTACTCCACGTATCACGAGATATACCGGATGGTTCTACAGATGGCGTCATTGGTATTTCAACATATTGGGTGGATGTCACCAACCTGACCCAAACTTTGGTTAATTTCAAAATGCTTTTTTTTATATATCTAAATCGCCGATATTTGTAAATTCAAATAAATCTGAGCTGTGATTGGTTGCTGTGGGAGCTGAGCTGTGATTGGTTGCTGTGGGAGCTGAGCTGTGATTGGTTGCTGTGGAAGCTGAGCTGTGATTGGTTGCTGTGGGAGGTGAGCTGTGATTGGTTGCTGTGGGAGATAAGCTGTGATTGGTTGCTGTGGGAGCTGAGCTGTGATTGGTTGCTGTGGGAGGTGAGCTGTGATTGGTTGCTGTGGGAGATAAGCTGTGATTGGTTGCTGTGGGAGCTGAGCTGTGATTGGTTGCTGTGGGAGATAAGCTGTGATTGGTTGCTGTGGAAGGTGAGCTGTGATTGGTTGCTGTGGGAGATAAGCTGTGATTGGTTGCTGTGGGAGGTGAGCTGTGATTGGTTGCTGTGGAAGGTGAGCTGTGATTGGTTGCTGTGAGAGCTGAGCTGTGATTGGTTGCTGTGGGAGGTGAGCTGTGATTGGTTGCTGTGAGAGCTGAGCTGTGATTGGTTGCTGTGGGAGCTGAGCTGTGATTGGTTGCTGTGGAAGGTGAGCTGTGATTGGTTGCTGTGGGAGATAAGCTGTGACCCAGTCTATATACATCCAGGTCACCTGATGCAGCCGGCCAATCACGGCTATGACAGCAGCTAACATGGCTGTGATATAGTAGGATGTGCCCGTCCCGTTCCTGCATGTATTTTGGCTGATTAAAGCCGCCAGCCTGGCCAGGAGGAGACTATTGTTTTTACTGGAGCACAAAGTGGTACTCGGTCAAGTATCAAGTACCGTCACTTGGGCCACTTATAGCTAGTCCCCTCTATATCGGTGATACATCATAGTGGCCACTACAATAACAGGTCATATATACAATGCAGCATATCCAGAATCACAGCGCCACATCTGCCCTCAGGTTGTGTGGGGTATTGCAGCTCATCTTCTTTTAGGGCCCTATTCCACAATAACGATAATCGGCCCCATTTGGCCTGATTCGGCCGATTATTGCTCTGTGAAATAGAGAGAACGGTCAGCCAATGATCGTGTCATCAGCTGATCGTTCATTTAGGGCCAGACCTAAAATCATCGTTCCCCCACCGCGCATTGATACGGTTGAATAGCGGTGCACGGCGGGCGACCGACGATTTGAGAAGCAGCAGCAGCATACATTACCGGTCAGGTCTTCTGCTCCGTTCCGTCCTCCTCCCCGGTAGCTCCGGAATGGCCTGTCAGCTTACGGAGCGCTCAGCCAATCACAGGCCGGGACCCCCGCGGCCTGTGATTGGCTGAGTGGCCGGTCAGCTGACAGGCCATTCTGAAGCTAGAGCGCGCGGGACCCTGGGAGGAAGACGTAGTGGAGCAGAAGACCTGACAGGTAATGTATGATGCAAGGACATTGGTAACGATGTCCCTGCAGCCCTCACTCAACGATTATCGGGCCGTGGAATAGGCCCAGTAAACGAGCGGCGATCTAGCAGATCGGCACTCGTTTACATCGTTGATCGGGCCCTCCTCAGCCCGTGAAATAGGACCCTTACCCCCCACACAAATCTGGAGAGGAGAGAGGTGCTGCTTCTGGAAGCGATGGTCCTGTATGCAGTGATGGTCCTGTATGATGGTCCTGTATGATGGTCCTGTATGATGGTCCTGTATGCAGTGATGGTCCTGTATGATGGTCCTGTATGATGGTCCTGTATGCAGGGATGGTCCTGTATGATGGTCCTGTATGCAGTGATGGTCCTGTATGCAGTGATGGTCCTGTATGATGGTCCTGTATGCAGCGATGGTCCTGTATGATGGTCCTGTATGCAGGGATGGTCCTGTATGATGGTCCTGTATGATGGTCCTGTATGATGGTCCTGTATGCAGGGATGGTCCTGTATGATGGTCCTGTATGCAGGGATGGTCCTGTATGATGGTCCTGTATGCAGTGATGGTCCTGTATGCAGTGATGGTCCTGTATGATGGTCCTGTATGCAGGGATGGTCCTGTATGATGGTCCTGTATGCAGTGATGGTTCTGTATGATGGTCCTGTATGATGGTCCTGTATGCAGGGATGGTCCTGTATGATGGTCCTGTATGCAGGGATGGTCCTGTATGATGGTCCTGTATGCAGCGATGGTCCTGTATGATGGTCCTGTATGCAGGGATGGTCCTGTATGATGGTCCTGTATGCAGGGATGGTCCTGTATGATGGTCCTGTATGCAGCGATGGTCCTGTATGATGGTCCTGTATGCAGCGATGGTCCTGTATGATGGTCCTGTATGCAGCGATGGTCCTGTATGATGGTCCTGTATGCAGCGATGGTCCTGTATGATGGTCCTGTATGATGGTCCTGTATGCAGCGATGGTCCTGTATGATGGTCCTGTATGATGGTCCTGTATGATGGTCCTGTATGATGGTCCTGTATGATGGTCCTGTATGATGGTCCTGTATATCTTGGTTTATTATTTTTACAGCCATAGAAATTGTTCTTTTAATTTGCATTTGTGTCACAATAGGAAACAAAACGGGATGTTTTGATTTTTGATTTCCATTTCCGATCATCCATGATGTATAAATGTGTGTTTTTAAATTACCTGAATTTATTTGACTTGTAATTATTTACTAGATTGCATGTGCAATAAATACTTCTGTTACCATCTTCTTGTGGCTGTGACATACACGTCTATCATGGTGTTATATACAGGGGTGGGTGGCCGACCACCGAACTTCCTTATAATTAAAGGGGGTGTTCACAAAAAAAAAAAATCTTTCAACTTGTGGCAGAAAGTTCCAGAGATTTATAAATTACTTCTACTTAAAAATCTCCAAGTGAAATCAATGGGAGACTCAAGCTTTTGACCAGGTTCCCCCTGATATGCAGAGTGGAGAGTTCCGGGTTAACCTATTGCAT
The DNA here is from genome assembly GCF_027789765.1 of Dendropsophus ebraccatus. Classification (NCBI taxonomy): domain Eukaryota; kingdom Metazoa; phylum Chordata; class Amphibia; order Anura; family Hylidae; genus Dendropsophus; species Dendropsophus ebraccatus. The sequence goes on along the minus strand of NC_091461.1, from coordinate 124,796,860 downwards.
TTTTCATTCTATTTTTTGTTTAAACATCCCTTCAAGGGACAAAATATACAAAAAACTGAATAAAAAATGCAATGGATTTCTGCAAGTGATACTGTATACCTGATAGCAAAAAAAGGTGTGTGGAATCTGTCACTAGGTGTACGGTGCCATAAATGAGAGCAGCAGAAACTAGTGACAGAAATGCTGAACAGATCGGTGTATTACTTACATCATTCTGTTCAGCCGTTCTCCTAATATGCAGGAGAATAGGATTCTTGCCACACCCCTCTCCCCGCCCTCCAGCTGCTGATTGACAGCTGACTGCCTATACACAGCATGGATAGATAACTGCCAATCAGCAGCTGGTGGGCGGAGTTCTCTGCTTCTCATGAATATCCAGGACTACTGAGCTCATGCACATAATGGAGAGGACTACTTATTGTCCATGTTATTTAGGAGGAGATCTCTGGATCAGCTGCACAGAACAATGTAAGTGATCCATCATTCTGTTCAGCTTCTCTGTCACTAGTTTATTCTACCCTGAGATAGGACGCCATAATCTGCTGACCCTGAGATAGGACGCCATAATCTGCTGACCCTGAGATAGGACGCCATAACCCTGCTGACCCTGAGATAGGACGCCATACACCTGCTGACCCTGAGATAGGACGCCATACACCTGCTGACCCTGAGACAGGACCCCATAACCCTGCTGACCCTGAGATAGGACGCCATACACCTGCTGACCCTGAGATAGGACGCCATACACCTGCTGACCCTGAGATAGGAGGCCATAACCCTGCTGACCCTGAGATAGGACGCCATACACCTGCTGACCCTGAGATAGGACGCCATACACCTGCTGACCCTGAGATAGGACGCCATAACCCTGCTGACCCTGAGATAGGACGCCATAACCCTGCTGACCCTGAGATAGGACGCCATAACCCTGCTGACCCTGAGATAGGACGCCATAACCCTGCTGACCCTGAGATAGGACGCCATAACCCTGCTGACCCTGAGATAGGACGCCATAACCCTGCTGACCCTGAGATAGGACGCCATAACCTGCTGACCCTGAGATAGGACGCCATACACCTGCTGACCCTGAGATAGGACGCCATACACCTGCTGACCCTGAGATAGGACGCCATACACCTGCTGACCCTGAGATAGGACGCCATACACCTGCTGACCCTGAGATAGGACGCCATACCCCTGCTGACCCTGAGATAGGACGCCATACACCTGCTGACCCTGAGATAGGACGCCATACACCTGCTGACCCTGAGATAGGACGCCATACACCTGCTGACCCTGAGATAGGACGCCATACACCTGCTGACCCTGAGATAGGACGCCATAACCCTGCTGACCCTGAGATAGGACGCCATACACCTGCTGACCCTGAGATAGGACGCCATACACCTGCTGACCCTGAGATAGGATGCCATAACCCTGCTGACCCTGAGATAGGACCCCATAATCTGCTGACCCTGAGATAGGACGCCATACACCTGCTGACCCTGAGATAGGAGGCCATACACCTGCTGACCCTGAGATAGGACGCCATAACCCTGCTGACCCTGAGATAGGACGCCATAACCCTGCTGACCCTGAGATAGGACGCCATACACCTGCTGACCCTGAGATAGGACCCCATAACCCTACTAACCCTGAGATAGGACGCCATAACCCTGCTGACCCTGAGATAGGACGCCATAACCCTGCTGACCCTGAGATAGGACCCCATAATCTGCTGACCCTGAGATAGGACGCCATACACCTGCTGACCCTGAGATAGGACCCCATAACCCTACTAACCCTGAGATAGGACGCCATACACCTGCTGACCCTGAGATAGGACGACCATACACCTGCTGACCCTGAGATAGGACGCCATAACCTGCTGACCCTGAGATAGGACACCATAACCTGCTGACCCTGAGATAGGACGCCATACACCTGCTGACCCTGAGATAGGACCCCATAACTCTACTAACCCTGAGATAGGACGCCATACACCTGCTGACCCTGAGATAGGACGCCATAACCTCCTGCTGACCCTGAGATAGGACCCCATACACCTGCTGACCCTGAGATAGGACGCCATACACCTGCTGACCCTGAGATAGGACGCCATACACCTGCTGACCCTGAGATAGGAGGCCATACACCTGCTGACCCTGAGAGAGGACGCCATAACCCTGAGATAGGACGCCATACACCTGCTGACCCTGAGATAGGACGCCATAACCTTGCTGACCCTGAGCAGTCTCAGCGGTTCCCTCTATGATATTTGATTAGCCCTCTATGTATCAGCATGGCCATGTTTGTAGACGACCTACAGTGAGGAATAGGGAGTAGAAAGCTAAAAATTACAGATTTGGAATCAGCATTTATTTTTAATTTACAGATAACTTTAGTTGGGGGGGGCAGAGACCCTTTAAATGGGAAACCATTATAACCCCCCTGGCCAGGCCTGTGGTCCGCACACCTCAGTGGTCTGTGATATTATCGGGGTGCAGAGATGAACTGGAACACAAGACTAAGCAGTAACCCGCTCCCATGACACCAAACAATGAGCGAGGTGCCGCATCTATTCAGTCCTCTCTGCTGGAAGAGTTCCGTCGTCCCACTAATAACATCCCATGTGCGCCACTGATTATACACATTAGTCAGGTATAAATAACTCCGTACACCGTGCAGCCGCAGCTCGTTCTTCTTAAAAGCCGCTTTTAGGGGACGTTTGTGGAGATTACAAAGCTTTCAGATGTTGGCGGAGAATAAAGTAGATAGAGTTTAGTTGTTTGTCCGTGCGAGAAGAAGCCTGAAATGCGCCAGATTATTCCTTCCCAATCACATTTCCTCTCTACGGAGACGCCATTAAATATTCACTTTAGTCCTTTAGCACAAACAGACGTTTTCCGAATCCAAGTTCAGTTTTAAAGGAAAATGAGAAAATGAGTCGAAATATGTTTTGAAAAATTTGCAGTAAACATTTCATCCCCTAAATGAGATTGGAAAAAGAGCCAATTAGAGAGCGAGTAGCGGAGTGATGGGAATTCTAATCGTGACTACTAAGGAGAGCGGCCGCCCTCATAGACGGGAATGGAGAATGAAGGTTATCGGTAATCAGAGCCGGTGCGAAGAGCAGCACGAGAAACCGAGGAGAATATCACCGTATAACTGCAGGAATCGGGATCATTACCGATCGAGTTATGGGTTCAATCGCTTTCCATAACTTATTCTCCCAAAGACTCTGCGTGCGTCATATTCAGCTGTCCTGCATGAGATTTGGCTGCTCCGCATGAGATTCGGCTGTCCCACTTAATATTCGGCTGTCCCACGTTATATTCGGTTGCCCCGCGTGATGTTCGTCTGTCCCACGTAAAATTCGACTGCCCTGCATGATATTTGGCTGCCCAGAGTGATATTCGGCTGTCTCATTCGGCTGCCCTGCATGATATTCAGCTGCCCCATGTGATATTCGGCTGTCTCATGTAATATTCGGCTGTCCCGCGTGATATTCGGCTGCCCCATGTGATATTCGGCTGTCTCACGTAATATTCGGCTGTCCCGCATGATATTCGGCTGCCCTGGGTGATATTTGGTTGCCTTGCGTGATATTCGGCTGTCCTAAATGAGATTCAGCTGCCCCGCGTGATATTCAGCTGTCCCACATGAGATTCGGCTGCCCCATGTGAGATTCGGCTGTCCGGCGGGATATTGGACTGCCCTGCATGATATTTGGCTGGCCTGCAGGATATTCAGCTGTCTCACATGATATTTGGCTGCCCAGCGTCATTTTTTCGGCTGTCCCATTCGGCTGTCCTGTGTGATATTCGGCTGTCCTGTGTGATATTCGGCTGTCCTGTGTGATATTCGGCTGTCCTGTGTGATATTCGGCTATCTCGTGTGATATTCAGCTGTCCTGCATTAGATTCGGCTGCCCCGCGTGAGATTCGCCTGTCTTGTGTAATATTAGACTGCCCGTGATATTTGGCTGCCCTCTCACGTAATATTCGGCTGCCCCATGTGATATTCAGCTGTCTCACGTAATATTTGGCTGCCCCATGTGATATTCAGCTGTCTCACGTAATATTTGGCTGCCCCATGTGATATTCGTCTGTCTCATGTAATATTCGGCTGCCCCGCGTGATGTTCGGCTGCCCCATGTGATATTCGGCTGCCCCATGTGATATTCGGCTGTCTCACATAATATTCAGCTGTCCCGCATGATATTCGGTTGCCCTGGGTGATATTCGGCTCCCCGCTTGATATTCAGCTGTCTCGCGTGAGATTCAGCTGCCCCGCGTGATATTCAGCTGTCCGGCGTGATATTTGGCTGCCCCACATGATATTAGCCTGCCCAGCGTGATATTCGGTTGTCCCATTCGGCTGCCCCGCATGAGTGTCCCACATGGTATTCGGCTGTCCTGCGTGAGATTCGGCTGCATCACTAGTGAGAGCCGTACACTGGTAACTGCTGGGGCTGGTAAGTGTTTAGAGCCTGTATCTGCCACATCACCGAGAATGTATATATATATTTATACACTAGCGTTCCAAAGTTTGGGGTCACATTGAAATGTCCTTATTTTTGAAGGAAAAGCTCTGTACCTTTCAATGAAGATAACTTTAAACTAGTCCTAACTGTAAACCAATCCTCTCTATACATTGCTAATGTGGTAAATGACTATTCTAGCTGCAAATGTCTGGTGTTTGGTGCAATATCTACATAGGTGTATAGAGGCCCATTTCCAGCAACTATCACTCCAGTCTTCTAATGGGACAATGTGTTTGCTCATTGGCTCAGAAGGATAATTGATGATTAGAAAACCCTTGTGCAATCATGTTCACACATCTGAAAACAGTCTAGCTGGTTACAGAAGCTACAAAACTGACCTTCCTTTGAGCAGATTGTGTTTCTGGAGCATCACATTTGTGGGGTCAATTAAACGCTCAAAATGGCCAGAAAAAGAGAACTTTCATCTGAAACTCCACAGTCTATTCTTGTTCTTAGAAATGAAGGCTATTCCATGCCAGAAAGTGCTAAGAAATTGAAGATTTCCTACAACCGTGTGTACTACTCCCTTCAGAGGACAGCACAAACAGGCTCTAACCAGAGTAGAAAAAGAAGTGGGAGGCCGCGTTGCACAACTAAGCAAGAAGATAAGCACATTAGAGTCTCTAGTTTGAGAAAGACGCCTCACAGGTCCCCAACTGGCATCTTCATTACATAGTCCCCGCAAAACACCAGTGTCACCATTTACAGGGAAGAGGCGGCTGACGGATTTTGGGCTTCAGGGCAGAGTGGCAAAGAAAAATCCAAATCTGAGACTGGCCAATAAAAGAAAAAGATTAAGATGGGCAAAAGAACACAGACATTGGACAGAGGAAGACTGGAAAAAAGTGTTGTGGACGATGGATGATTCCAAGTTTGAGGTGTTTGGATGACAAAGAAGAAGGTTTGTGAGACGCAGAAGAAATGAGAAGATGCTGGAAGAATGCCTGACGCCATCTGTTATACATGGTGGAGGTCATGTGATGGTCTGGGGTTGGTGCTGGTAAGGTGGGAGATTTGTACAGGGTAAAAGGGATTGTGAATAAGGAAAGCGATCACTCTGCACCGCCATGCCATACCCAGTGGGCAGCGCTTGGTTGGAGCCAATTTCATCCTACAACAGGACAATGACCCTAAACACCTCCAAATTGTGCAAGAACTATTTCCAGCAGAAGCAGCAGCTGGTATTCTATCATAGGTAATGGAGTGGCCAGCGCAGTCACCAGATCACCACCCCATTGTGGGAGCAGCTGGACCGTATGGTACGCCAGAAGTGCCCATCCAACCAATCCAACTTGTGGGAGCTGCTTCTAGAAGCGTGGGGGGCAATTTCTCCAGCTTACCCCAACAGATTAATAGCTAGAAGGCCAAAGGTGTGCATTGCTGGAATTGGTGCACAAGGAGGATTCTGGGACGGAAGCAAAGTGTGATGGAAGAACAATGTTATTTCACATACAAATCAGTATTTCTAACCTTGTCAATGTCTTGTCTCTATTTTCTATTCATTTCACAACTTACGGTGGTGAAGAAGTGTGACTTTTCATGGAAAACACTAAATTGTTTGGGGGACCCCAAACTTTTCAACGGTAGTATATATATATATATATATATATATATATATATATATATACATATTATAGTGTGTAGGGGAGGGGGGGGGGTCCCATACAGTTTTTTGCTGAATCCTAGCTACACCCCTGCTGGGGCTGGTAAGTGTTTAGAGCCTGTATTACTGGTGAGGCTTCTGCATTGGTAACTGCTGGGACTGGTAAGTGTTCTATGGCCTATGCATCACTAGAACCTTCCATCTTACAGGGGAATATGTGACGGAAGCCATTACTCCTTCCTTACATCCTGATGATGAAAGGACACGACAAGGAAAGGTTTTGTGTGTAAAAAAAAATTAAAAAATAAGTGGAAGAGTTAGGAAAGCAGCAATACAAGCAATACAGTGCCACCTCTATTGTAACTGAAAGCGGCCATGTTCTTACCCATTACTGCCTTACTTACCCATGAGTCATCAGGACGGTCTGTGGCGGCTTCTGCCTGCCTCGCTGGCCCTATACACAGTCAGACCCTGTGGGGTGGGGAGAAGCCTCCAGAGACCCCCTGATAGTGATGAACGTATTCCTACACCCCGTACTGTGCTGGAGACAACAGCCCATTACCAGGAGGGACAATTAGAAAATAGGGTTAGGTGAGATTACATAGACGGCCTACATGGATTATATCTAGTGAATGTGGCAGCACTGCAATACCAGACACGGCCTGAGGAGAAGAGTGGCGCTATTTCAGGAAAAACCAAGCGGTGTCTTTCATCTAATCCTGGACAACTCCTTTAATTGCTTCCAGGTTTGAGCTTGAATGAATTTGCGAGGTTTTACGGTTCGATATTGTTTCCAATGTTTATTGTTGGCGTCTTCTATCATTTCTACCATCCTGATTGTTTTATGTCGACTCCATAAAAGTCTATGATATTCCCTGAATATTTGTTAAACTGTAAATAAATATCGGAATACTTTCTGCTCTTTTGGATATTTAAAATGATGAAGTATTGAAACCTCTGGTGGATTTTCACGTTGTGAAGCGATAAAAGGCGTCGCTCTTTATGACTGTTTATCGAGAATTTAAGACGTTTGGGCTCTGGAGCCGAGTAATGAAACAAAGGAGAAGGATCTTAATGAAGGCGCCATGACAGAAGAGCCAATTGTGGCCTGTTAGCTACTAACTCACGTACTAAAATGATTAGAAGACGCATTAAAGCGCCGATCCGCTCATCACTCCTCCCACTCCCCGCCGCCCCCCTCACACCTGACAGCTCAGTCATTTACTGCAGATGCATTGCTTATTATGTGTCACATGACTTTATATTAAAGGGGTACCCCTTTCAAATCAACCGCCATCAGAAAGCTATATAGAATTGAAATTTACTTCTATTTAAAAAATCTCCCATTTTCCAGTACTTATCAGCTGCTGTATGTCCTGCAGGAAGTAGTGTATTCTCTCCAGTCTGACACAGTGCTCTCTGCTGCCACCTCTGTCCATGTCAGGAACTGTCCAGAGCAGGAGAGGTTTTCTATGGGGATTTGCTGCTGCTCTGAACAGTTCCTGACATGGACAGAGGTGGCAGCAGAGAGCACTGTGTCAGACTGGAGAAAATACATCACGTCCTGCAGGACATACAGCAGCTGATAAGTACTGGAAGGCTGGAGATTTTGGAATAGAAGTAAATTACTAAATCCCCAGTAGATTTCCGCACTGGTTGGATAGGTATACGTAATAAAGCAGAAACGTGCGTTGCTCGCTATTCCGGCAGTCGGCAGCTGCTTATTTCATCGTTTACTGTTGTTAGGAAATAATGCGACTAATGGCCGTCGGCTGCGTCATCTCTATTTGTCCGTTCTATAAATATGGACTTTATGTACAACTACAGATTGACTCAATGGTAAATGATAAAATCTCCCACCAAACCTACAGATCGATGTCAGCTAGTAAGGCGGCGTTGGCTCAGTATACGGATCATGGTGACGGTCTGTCCAGCATCGTTTTATCTCCAGATGGTAATTGGCTTTCTGCGAGGATCTTTGTTCTTTTATGCATGTTACTTTGGCGGTCCCATGGGATGTATTAGCGTGCGGAGAATCTCTGCTTACAGAACACTGACTGCTCAGGTTACAGAGAGATGAAAGATTTTGGGTTGTTTCTCATGAATGTTAATAATGACATCACTATTTGCTTTGTATACAAATTAATTGACTGATTTAAAGAGAATCTGTAGGATGGTTTCGCATATTGTAACTAATCACAGCACCAGGAAGGGGAAGAAGGGATTGTTTGATCAAACACAACATAAAAGAACAAACAAAAAAATCAGCATACTTACCTCCCCCCGCTTACCCTCCTGCCAGATCCACAGCCCCCCCCCCGCACGGTTCTCTTCTTGCTCCTTCAAAGCACATTATATGTCTGATCAGCCAATCATGAGGCAGCTCTTGCTGCACATCAGTAGGATGAAGGCGAGGAGCACAGTGGGGACCAGAGTTAAGGACGCCATCTACCATAGTAATATATTCCCCTAGAACCCGCTTTAAGAACACCTTCATGGGGATACATTAGGTTTACAAACTTCTCTTTGTCAGCCGTGTAAGTTGCAATTTTTTCCTGAAGTGGAAATGCGCAGCAAATGCCCAAACAAAAACATAAAAAAACTAACATGATTGGCATCGCCCCATTTAGAACTCGTAAAATATAAAAAAAAAAAAAGCGCCAAAACATTTCAGTGTTTAAAGAAAGCTGAGATAATTATACTGGTTAGGACCCCGCAGTGTAAGTAAGAGCCAATCCTCCCGATTAGCGCTCGCTTACTGAGCGTACTTATATATATATCTCAAGTTCATACTTACCTATTCATCCCGGTGTCCTGCAGCCTTTTGCCCATGTTCCCCGCTCACCACTGAGGCTTCTGGACCCATCTCTTCAGTCAGAGGCTGTTCATCCAATCACTGAACTAGATGGGACAGCACCATGACCACTGATTGGCTGAGCAGCCTGTCACTAAAGAGATTGGGCCAGAAGCCTCAGTGGTGAGCGGGGAACATGGGCAAAAGGCTGCAGAACATTGCGGGAGAATAGGTAAGTATGAACTTTACACATAGCGATACGCAGATGGCGGACAATGATATTTAAGCAAATTTAAACAACAATTGTTGATCAGCTGATGATCGGCTCTTCTGACCGTTGTCTTTATTAAGGGGTAGAGATAATCTACTGACTCTGCCTGATCTGCAGATTATTGCTCTGTATAATAGGGCCCTTAGGACCCTATTACATGGAGCGATAATGGGCCGAATCAGTCCGTGTACTAGAGACAACGACTGATGGTTTATTTAGGTTCAAACCTAAAATCATCGCGCACCGACCGTGCATCGCTGCATGGAATAGCAATGCGCAGCGGGTGACCAACAATTCCACAAGCACCATACTTTATATTCGAATATCTCACTATTCGATCAAACAGTATTCGCTCATCACTAGACGGTGACATAAATCTTACCGATCCCCAGTCTAAATGTACAGGACAATAACGTGCTATGATACGGATGTGCAGCTCTTTGCACATGTACTATAAGCATCGAAAAACGGAACGTATTGCAAGAAGAACGCAATTAATTGATGAACACAAAAAAACAAGGTTGGCCGTTTTCCCTTAAAATCCAAATGGGACTGGAAAAAAATCAGAAATGTGCAGTGTATGAAGTAAAGTTACTTCTGCAATACAAGAGTTCATTCCGGTATCACCACGTAGAAAATTGCTTCTTCCCTTTAGACGAGGTTAGTTACACCGAGGTTTTACTAAACAGTGTTGCCAAGTCAGATGAATAATTCCCTGTTATCGTGGAAATATTCCCCATCGCACCGGTTGTACATGGATAACTTTGCATTTTATCAAAACGAATTGGTAATTTGTTGAAACGGTGATTGACTTCAATATCTGTACACAAAGGGGTCTGCAATGCGGCTTCTCCCGAGGCCGCCAGCAAACACCTTATGTAAAGTAAGTATCACCGATGTTTACTGCTCTTCTGCTGTTGTCTCATGTTCTGCCTGTTAGGTCTACGCTGTGTGGACCAGATCGTGCCCTAACCAGACATCTAATATACCGGTGATCGTTACAGAGAAGCAAATCAGTTCTGGATAGAGATGAGTGAACCGAGTTACCCAAACCCAAATTCATTCTGGAAAGATGGCGTCACTCATGTAAAAAAAATAAATAAATAAACATATTCTCACCTGTCCATGGTCCCCCAGTGTCTCCTGGTGGCTCTCTGGTCCCATCCCAGTGTTTTCTACGGTGAAGGCCTACTCAGCCAATCACAGGCTCACTAAGATGGGGCAATACCGCAGCCTACTCAGCCAATCACAGGCTCACTAAGATGGGACAATACCGCAGCCTACTCAGCCAATCACAGGCTCACTAAGATGGGGCAATACCGCAGCCTACTCAGCCAATCACAGGCTCACTAAGATGGGACAATACCGCAGCCTACTCAGCCAATCACAGGCTCACTAAGATGGGGCAATACCGCAGCCTACTCAGCCAATCACAGGCCGCGGTGCTCTCCTGTCCTAATCAGCTTGTGATTGGCTGAGCGGGCCTTCACTGTAGATGACATGGACCAAAGAAGAAAGACATGTAAGTAAAAGAAACTTTAGAAACTGCACTAAAACAGCTAAAAACCTGCCTGAGTTTAGCGGTTTTACTGCTGTTTTTTTACAGTTTGGTGATTCAACACGAACCAGAACTTTACATTAAAGTTCAGCAAATCTGCCAAAACCAAATTTTTGAAAGGTTCACTTATGTTTGGTACATTTGCAATTCCTGTATAAAAATGAGGTTCAAGTAGGCACACGTATTACAATGCCCATGGGAGAAGACATGAAGCCAACTAATCCCAACCCCATAAGACCCAAAACCTCCCGCCATTCAGTCCCTAAGTTTTCTAAGACCATTTAACCATTCTAATAAGAAATACATTTCACGTTAACCAGCTATTAAAACACACGAGAAGCCGCGTAGTTTCCCATCTTGACGGCTGACGTCTTCTCTCAGGTCACCGTTATCAGCCTCGGCCACTCTTTGAAGTCTGGTGTATTATCTTGTACTGTTCGTAAAACACACTAGAAGAATGTTAAAGAGCATTTGTGGCCATACTTATCAATATTATATTACAAGATATCCTCACAGGACGGTTCAATCAAATGTTGTCTCCGACTAGTTGTTGTGTCCTGACGGCTCTCGAGTGCGGAGAAGGATTCGTGATCTCTGAGTCTACAGGCTGGATACGAACACATATGGGAGTAAAAACCACTGATCAGGAATCAGGATCAGGAATGGGGAACCTTCAGCCCTCCAGCCATTGCAAAACTACAATTCCTACCATGATGGCAATTATAGTTTTGTAAAAGCTGGTGTGCCGAAGGTTTCCTTTCCCTGGTATAGTGGAAGCTGTTAAAAGGAGAAGTCCTGCGCTCTCAAGAATTCTTCATAAGGCAGGGGAGGGCCATAATAATCTATCATAACTCAACTGTCCCTATGCCTGTCCAGCGCCGGATCACCGCCCCGGGACCCCGGCTTGACTCCGGATCTCTTCTGAGCCAAGGTCATGACCCGGCTGATGGACACCGCTCCAGTCACTGATTGGGTGAGTGCACAGTCTATCAGCTGGGATGGGCATTTACGTCATCAAAACTCTGGGTAAAATGCTTCCGGCGGGCATCCTGGAGCTAGTCAGGTGCCGCAACACGGGCACGGGAAGAGGTAGGTAAGGACTGGTTATTACATTCCCCCTCCATTTACCGGCTGCCAGTCTTTGAAAATAGCCGGACTAGCACTATTTTTCAATAAGTGTAATCACCGGTGAATATTTATCATTCAGGAAATGGATTCGGGATATTTTCTAACATGAAAACCATAGAGAGGAAACAATATGGGGACAGAAGCTTCTCATAAAGTAAAGAGCCATTTCTATGCGCTACCTGTCCCGGACCTGCCGGCGTATTCCTCCTCTCCCCATTCCGCCCCATTATGCTTGTTAGCTGAAATAACTTTCTCTGTGACTTGGGAACGGACTCTCATAAAATGGTAATTATTGGCCATAATGCTGAGACATCAGAAACCATGGCGGATGCGGGAGTCTGGTTGGATGGAGCACACATGCATTTTTCATCAGTAATTGATGGGACTGATGTTGTTGTGCTGCGGCTCCGCTACTCGTGATGAACTAGAACGTCAGATCAGATCAGAATCTGGAGGAAGCGATAAAAATCTTATTAACGTGTTCTTTATGACAGGAGTAAAAATGTCCATTCTCATTGTCAGTTCTTTCATTACTCGGCGGGTTTCCTGTATAATTAGAGGAAGAGACGTCTATGTAGCCTAGAACTTATACTATCAGATAGCGGGAAGGTTTCTTTGTTTTTATTGTTTTAATCTGAATATCTCCAGAATTTCTATTATTGTCGTCTATTCAGGGGGGTTCTGGCAGTGTGAAGCCTGGGGTCTCAGGTATGATGACTCCTCGACACATAAGTAGATGCAAGGATTATACATGATACAAGTCAGTCCAGATGAGAAACTTCTAAAGAATCCAATTACAGAAGATACAGAAGACAAACACAGCGGGAGATGAAGAAAAACGGACATTCTTAGGGTCCTATTACACGGGCCGATCATAAACTGTAAACAAGCGCCAATCTGCTAGATCAGCTCGTTTACTGAGTAAGTACACGGCCAACTACCGGGCAGCAAGGGCTGTGTGTGTGTGTGTGTATATATATATATATATTATTAGTGATGTCCGTGCAGTTCTTGCCTTTAGTGTAAAGTAATAAAGTAATAAAATACTTCACCATGTTCCCCCATCTCTGCAGCTGCAGCTCTATCTCCTGTTCCGGTCTCTGCAGCTGCAGCTCTATCTCCTGTTCCGGTCTCTGCAGCTGCAGCTCTATCTCCTGTCCCGATCTCTGCAGCTGCAGCTCTATCTCCTGTTCCGGTCTCTGCAGCTGCAGCTCTATCTCCTGTTACGGTCTCTGCAGCTGCAGCTCTGGCTTCTGTTTCGGTCTCTGCAGCTGCAGCTCTGGCTTCTGTTCCGGTCTCTGCAGCTGCAGCTCTGCCTTCTGTTACGGTCTCTGCAGCTGCAGCTCTGCCTTCTGTTCCGGTCTCTGCAGCTGCAGCCTTGCCTTCTTTTCCGGTCTCTGCAGCTGCAGCTCTGTCTTCTGTTCCGGTCTCTGCAGCTGCAGCTCTGCCTTCTGTTCCGGATTTTGCAGCTGCAGCTCTGCCTTCTGTCCTGGTCTCTGTAGCTGCAACTCTGCCTTCTGTTCCGGTTTTTGCAGCTGCAGCTCTGCCTTCTGTCCTGGTCTCTGTAGCTGCAGCTCTGCCTTCTGTTCCGGTCTCTGCAGCTGCAGCTCTGGCTTCTGTTCCGGTCTCTGCAGCTGCAGCTCTGGCTTCTGTTCCGGTCTCTGCAGCTGCAGCTCTGCCTTCTGTTCCGGTCTCTGTAGCTGCAGCTCTGCCTTCTCTTCCGGTCTCAGCAGCTGCAGCTCTGCCTTCTGTTCCGGTCTCTGCAGCTGCAGCTGCAGTTCTGCCTTCTGTTCCGGTCTCTGCAGCTCTGCCTTCTGATTTGGTCTCTGCAGCTGCAGCTCTGCCTTCTGTTCCAGTCTCTGCAGCTCCAGCTCTGCCTTCTGTTCCGGTCTCTGCAGCTGTAGCTCTGTCTTCTGTTCCGGTCTCTGCAGCTGCAGCTCTGCCTTCTGTTCCGGTCTCTGCAGCTGCAGCTCTGCCTTCTGTTCCGGTCTCTGCAGCTGCAGCTCTGCCTTCTGTTCCAGTCTCTGCAGCTGCAGCTCTGGCTTCTGTTCCGGTCTCTGCAGCTGCAGCTCTGCCTTCTGCTCCGGTCTCTGCAGCTGCAGCTCTGCCTTCTGTTCCGGTCTCTGCAGCTGCAGCTCTGCCTTCTGTCCTGGTCTCTGCAGCTGCAGCTCTGCCTTCTCTTCCGGTCTCTGCAGCTGCAGCTCTGCCTTCTGTTCCGGTCTCTGTAGCTGCAGCTCTGCCTTCTCTTCCGGTCTCTGCAGCTGCAGCTCTGCCTTCTGTTCCGGTCGCTGTAGCTGCAGCTCTGCCTTCTGTTCCGGTCTCTGCAGCTCCAGCTCTGCCTTCTGTTCCGGTCTCTGCAGCTGCAGCTCTGCCTTATGTTCCGGTCTCTGCAGCTCCTGCTCTGCCTTCTGTTCCAGTCTCTGCAGCTCTGCCTTCTGTTCCGGTCTCTGCAGCTGATTATCGCTCCATGTAATAGGGCCGTAAGATAAGTGTCCCCCACCTGTGGTTCTCCAGTTGTTGAACACTACTACTCCCATGATGACTGCCCGGGTCTTTTTGCCGCACCGGATAAGACATCAGTGTCGCCCTCTAGGCTGAAGTTACGACGTCTGCAGCAAAGATTAGAATTTTGACCTCCATTCTCCGTTCTGTGTTTGTCAGCTCTCCCTGCACCTTTGCTGTTCTCTTGTCACTTATTGTCTCTGCTGGGCTTTGATGGACAGGTCTCTCCTCCTCTGTCCTTCTGTGCTTTCTCTGCCTGGTTTTTGTGACTTTGCCTTTGTCTGACATCATTGTTCACCCTCTCTGTTGCTGACCCGGCCTGTCTGACCATACCGTTCTGTGTCTTGTCTTTTTGTCTGTACTTTGTCTGTGTTCCTGCTGGAGAAAGTGAACTGGACTGAACAGGCTGTACTGTGTTGGGCGTGTTCACATACAGGACTATATTAATGTGTGGAGGGAGAAGGAGTTACTGATGCACTGGCTTTACAAAGTGCTAGGTGAGCAGAGAGGAAAGAAACAGCAGCAGCACAATGACAGCAAAGAAGGGGTTACACTAAGCATTGGCCTGCAGTTCATAGTGACACTGCAGCACTGCGGACCCTGCGGTGGTCAGAGAGAAAAGCCTTGATTTACTCTTAAGGAAGAGGGTGGATCATGTTCAGCAGACAGACTCAGCTTGCAGGTACAGAGCCTAAGCTCTCTCCCCCTCATTCCTGCACATAGAACAAGCTAAACCCCTCCCCCACTTTCTGTAATTTGTCCTGAACAAGGAACAAGGCCCAAGTGTCCTAAACATTGTGTAAAACCCCTTTACAGTGAGGTGCTCGCCATACTGCCAGGTTTTGTGTGCAGATCTTTGCCTCGGGCTCTTCTTCTTATCTTCCCGCAGTTTCTTCATTTGTGCATCTAGCACTTTAATTGTATATTATGAGAATCAATGAAAAGGATTTGTAAAGCGCGCTGCCCCTCAGGAAGGTGAGACGCAGCGTAAAGACTACAGATGGACTCGTTTCATCTTCAAGCGTAAAAAAATGAAACTTTGATTCTATAAATATGAGGCTTAAAAGTGAACATGTAATGCAGAAAAAAATCACTATATAGAGCAAAAGCTCCAGAAGGGATTGAGCGGAGTGCAGCTCTGGGCAGATCAGGAAAATTCGGCTTTCACCCAGTTCTGCGCAGCTTTCTATCTTCTCCAAGTTTCACTTACCTGAATGTTGCTGTTCACAAGACTATCGGCTGCTCGTCCTCTATTACTATTGAATCAACTTCCCAAACTGATTGGCTTCAGCAACCTTCTCCGAACCTGAAAGCTCGATGTTTGACTCCCGGTGGCTGGAGCAGTTGGAGGCCATAATCAGGAGGCAATCATCAGGAGCCATCATCAGGAGCCATCATCGGGAGGCCATCATCGGGAGGCCATCATCGGGAGGCCATCTTCGGGAGGCTATTATCAGGAGGCCATTATCGGGAAGCCATCATCGGGAGGCCATCATCAGGAGTTTATCATCAGGAGGCCATCATCGGGAGGCCATCATCAGGAGGCCATCATCGGGAGTCTATCATCGGGAGGCCCTCATCGGGAGGCCATCATCAGGAGTCCATAATCGGGAGGCCATCATCAGGAGGCCATCATCGGGAGTCCATCATCGGGAGTCCATCATCAGGAGTCCATCATCGGGAGGCCATCATCAGGAGGCCATCATCACGAGGTCATCATCGGGAGGCAATCATCAGGAGGCAATCATCGGGAGGCCATTATCGGGAGGCCATCATCAGGAGGCCATAGGCTGTACCTATGTTTTCCTGGAAACCTTAGGGAGCCAAACTGCTCCAAAAGAAGGGAGTCAATACCGAGCTTTCAGGTTCAGAAAATGTTCTGAAGCCAAAGATTCACTCAGCACTATCCTCTAGTAAAAGCAGTCTGTCCACCAGACCTCCAAACTATCCACCAGACCTCCAAACTGTCCACCAGACCTCCAAACTATCCACCAGACCTCCAAACTGTCCACCAGACCTCCAAACTATCCACCAGACCTCCAAACTGTCCACCAGACCTCCAAACTATCCACCAGACCTCCAAACTATCCACCAGACCTCCAAACTGTCCACCAGACCTCCAAACTATCCACCAGACCTCCAAACTGTCCACCAGACCTCCAAACTGTCCACCACACCTCCAAACTGCTGCCATTATTATTATTATTGCTGTTATCATTATTATTAGATGATATTACTATTATTATATATTTCTATTATTGAATCATTTCCTGAAACGTCCATCTATCCAGTAGATTAGGGAGATGTAAGAACCTGCGAGATCTGTTAATACCTTTGTATTTATTCATATATTATAATCTTATAAAATACCTTGGACTGCAGACATAGTGACGGTTGCTAATCCAATATACACGACATACTGTGCTCATGCAAACGACTGGACACAACACGGAGACGCTACGGACGCTATGAGATCTGCCTTTGGTTACTGGGTCTGAGTCTATACTGAGCGGCAGATGATGGACACAACGAGTAGAAGTGCTCAGGATATCAGTCTAACATTTGGTAAATAAGAGATGGAGGTCGGGAGAACATAAAGCTTCTGTGCTGCAATGCTGAGAACACGGCTCCTGAACGTCCGTTTCCGCTCCCGTATTCCTCCCAGGTCCTCTCCTCCTCATCTCCTGACTTGTTTGGGTAGTGGAGACCCTGGGTGGGAGGAGGCATAGATGACTGAGGATGGTGGACTCTCTCCTCCGCCAGGTCTCTCAGGTCAGCGGCAGATGCACCGGCTCCCCGATATCCGGTGGATGGAGCGACAGCCAGTTAGTTCTAGACCTGTTCTCCTCCGCTTCTGGGTCCCGACACGTACACTCATCCTTCTCACACTCCACCCCGAAAGGGATGACCTGTCCCTGCAACAAAGATGGAGGACAATAGTGTCTACACAGTATAAGGATGATGGAGACCCCGCTACAATAATGATGGAGACCTCACTATGATGATGATGGGGACCCTGCTATAATGCTGATCCCGCTATAATGATGATGGGGACCCTGCTATATATCTAATCATCAGCCGCTCTCCCTTAGGGCACAGGGGGCTGAGGAAGGAGGTTTGTTTCTTACCTTTATCCTCAGCTCTATTTTCCATAAATGTTGACTTAATACAATATGCAAATGATGTGGTTTGGTGCCCTGGGGGCGGGGCTGTCCTGAATAAGCAACCACATCATGCATGGTCCATTGGTGTGAAGGCCATTTTATATGGCAGGATGATAATCCCCGACCTGCTCCGCCTAGCTCCGCCCCCAGTGCACAAAACTGCTTATTTACATATTAAATAAAGTCAAAATCGTTGAAAAAAAACTTTTGGTGAGTTACAGAGACACATGGAAAGTATTCTGGTCTGAATTAGAGAGGAGCGAATTTACAGTACAATGAAGCGAATCACTGCCAGCCCGTGCCGCTCCACCCTGGGTGCCTGGAAAAGCTGGATCCAGTCCTGGGAGAAGTATCTCTATAAAGGATTTGTGGGGCCCCGTACAGTTTTTTGCTATGGGGCCCCATGAATCATATCAGCGATCCTAACTGATATGAAGAATACGAGAGGCAGCAATCCCGACTCTACGTATCTGTAACACAGGAAGCCATTCTCCTGCTCAGCGGCTACATTGATGCAATTGTGCGGATACAGAATCATTGTGGGATCGGATCTGACCCGCTGGCTGAATTGTTTCCTTACCTTGTGTGAGGACAATGTGGAAGCACAGCAGTCCCCTCCGTCATACTGACAATACGCCCGGTTATTAATTGTGTCGCACCAGCCATCTGCTTGAAAGGGCTAAACAGGAACACAGAGAATCAGTCACCAAAATACACCAAGAAATCAATAGAAATACAGAACCTTTACAGCTCCGACTCTGAGGGGACCGGGAAAGAACAATATTAGCTTCATGGTTGGCAGAAAATTGTTGGATGAAAAGCTTTGTGTGTTACGATAGATTCCTGATGTGTAGGTGGATAAATGGGAGACGCCGCCGGGCGCAGATGAAGAGGAGCGAATGCTGCGCCGGACGCCGCCATTTACTCAGCGCCCAAACAATAGGCAAATCCACGTCAAAGGGAAACGGCTGGACGTGGCGGCATCCAACGCTCAGTCTGGTCTGATACAGATAACAGGAGACTCGGAAAACACTGGATATAATGAGGATATATGTATCCCAAAGACCTCACAAAGCTCCCATTGTACTAGAAGGCTGTATACATGATATAACAGGAAGCTGTATACATGATATAACAGGAAGCTGTATACATGATATAACAGGAAGCTGTATACATGATATAACAGGAAGCTGTATACATGATATAACAGGAAGCTGTATACATGATATAACAGGAAGCTGTATACATGATATAACAGGAAGCTGTATACATGATATAACAGGAAGCTGTATACATGATATAACAGGAAGCTGTATACATGATATAACAGGAAGCTGTATACATGATATAACCATAATATTTATGGATTCACAAGGAACTATTAACTATTCTTCAGTAAGCCGATATTAAAGTGTCCCTGATGTTATAACTTTCACCGTCTTGATCAGAATTAGATGTGATATAAAGCAAGTTTGCAATATATATACTGTATATATTTTTTTAGTTATTCTGTAAAACAAAGCTATAGTTACCAGGAATCTAGGTCCAGTCTCCTGAAGGCTGCTATATAGCAGCTATACTTACTGTATCCAGGTCCAGTCTCCTGAAGGCTGCTCTATAACAGCTATACTTACTGTATCCAGGTCCAGTCTCCTGAAGGCAGCTATATACCAGCTATACTTACTGTATCCAGGTCCAGTCTCCTGAAGGCTGCTATATAACAGCTATACTTACTGTATCCAGGTCCAGTCTCCTGAAGGCTGCTATATAACAGCTATACTTACTGTATCCAGGTCCAGTCTCCTGACGGCAGCTATATAACAGCTATACTTACTGTGTCCAGGTCCAGTCTCCTGAAGGCAGCTATATAACAGGTATACTTACTGTATCCAGGTCCAGTCTCCTGAAGGCTGCTATATAACAGCTATACTTACTGTATCCAGGTCCAGTCTCCTGAAGGCAGCTATATAACAGCTATACTTACTGTATCCAGGTCCAGTCTCCTGAAGGCTGCTATATAACAGCTATACTTACTGTATCCAGGTCCAGTCTCCTGAAGCAGCTATATAACAGCTATACTTACTGTATCTAGGTCCAGTCTCCTGAAGGCAGCTATATAACAGCTATACTTACTGTATCCAGGTCCAGTCTCCTGAAGGCTGCTATATAACAGCTATACTTACTGTATCCAGGTCCAGTCTCCTGAAGGCAGCTATATACCAGCTATACTTACTGTATTAAGGTCCAGTCTCCTGAAGGCTGCTATATAACAGCTATACTTACTGTATCCAGGTCCAGTCTCCTGAAGGCAGCTATATAACAGCTATACTTACTGTATCCAGGTCCAGTCTCCTGAAGGCAGCTATATAACAGCTATACTTACTGTATCCAGGTCCAGTCTCCCGAAGGCTGTTGTATAAAAGCTATACTTACTGTATCCAGGTCCAGTCTCCTGAAGGCAGCTATATAACAGCTATACTTACTGTATCCAGGTCCAGTCTCCTGAAGGCAGCTATATAACAGCTGCACTTACTGTATCCAGGTCCAGTCTCCTGAAGGCAGGTATATAACAGCTATACTTACTGTATCCAGGTCCAGTCTCCTGAAGGCAGGTATATAACAGCCATACTTACTGTATCCAGGTCCAGTCTCCTGAAGGCTGCTATATAACAGCTATACTTACTGTATCCAGGTCCAGTCTCCTGAAGGCAGCTATATAACAGCTATACTTACTGTATCCAGGTCCAGTCTCCTGAAGGCAGCTATATAACAGCTATACTTACTGTATCCAGGTCCAGTCTCCCGAAGGCTGTTGTATAAAAGCTATACTTACTGTATCCAGGTCCAGTCTCCTGAAGGCAGCTATATAACAGCTATACTTACTGTATCCAGGTCCAGTCTCCTGAAGGCAGCTATATAACAGCTGCACTTACTGTATCCAGGTCCAGTCTCCTGAAGGCAGGTATATAACAGCTATACTTACTGTATCCAGGTCCAGTCGCCTGAAGGCAGGTATATAACAGCCATACTTACTGTATCCAGGTCCAGTCTCCTGAAGGCTGCTATATAACAGCTATACTTACTGTATCCAGGTCCAGTCTCCTGAAGGCAGCTATATACCAGCTATACTTACTGTATCCAGGTCCAGCCTCCTGAAGCTTTTTAGTCTTTTGCTGGTTAATATAAGAGACTAAACACATGAAGTCCCGGCCAGTAGACAGAGTCACGGCTCTTACCGACTACCTTCTCTGTGAGTGCAGAGGACCTGGGAGACTGCCTGTGTTTAGATTCTTTGGAAAAAAAAAGGGTCCAAACACAGGAAGTGACGTGTTTTCCATAATAATAATAATAATAATAAATGTAAATTGCAAACTCGTTTTATTTCATATCTATTGTTGATTTAGGTTTTGAAGATTATAATGACAGGGACACTTTAAGCATAGACTCATAGCCAAAATATAGAGAGGTGTAAGGACCAGCACCCATATCCCTCCAGACACTTCAGCAGTAAGAGTAAAAAAGAGTTCTTATCACATAACTTTTTGACACATAACAGAGATATCACTTCCAAATGAAAGAATCTCAACAGCACCAAGAATCTGTATCCAGAGGACGGCCAGAAGAAGAAGGTGAACACACACTGGAGAAGCTTACCATGAAAGAGTAGGCATGGGTATACGGAAGGACGAGGGTCCAGCAGCATCCATAGTACCATTGAAAAGCTTTATTAGTATAGCCCGGTACAGTAAATGCAATGTTTTAACCCTACATGGTTGAGAAAGAACCACATAGGGTCAAAATGTTGCATGTACAGTACTGGATGATGCTGCTGGACCCTCTTCCTTCCATGTTACAGAGATTTGTGCTGAAATGGGATTGGTCAGAGCTGGGGTGTTCACTAGATCAGCTGATCACCTCTCCAAGCTGGACTCCAAGCAAAGATGGGGATCGGGTTGGGGGAGGGTGAGTCACTTCCGCTTGCAACAACTTTGTACTAGAGAGTAAAAGAATTTTCTATGTTCTAGAAGCACAGACAGGATTATGACAGGTCCCATGTGTCTCCTGACCTCTATATAACAGTGTCAGCAGTCTGGAAGCACAGACAGATATATGAGGGGTCCCATGTGTCTCCTGACCTCTATATAGCAGTGTACGCAGTCTGGAAGCATAGACAGATATATGACAGGTATCATGTGTCTCCTGACCTCTATATAACAGTGTCAGCAGTCTGGAAGCACAGACAGATATATGACAGGTACCATGTGTCTCCTTGTCCTAACAGTGTCAGAAGTCTGGAAGCACAGACAGATATATGACAGGTCCCATGTGTCTCCTGACCTCTATATAACAGTGTCAGCAGTCTGGAAGCACAGACAGATATATGACAGGTCCCATGTGTCTCCTGACCTCTATATAACAGTGTCAGCAGTCTGGAAGCACAGACAGATATATGACAGGTACCATGTGTCTCCTTGTCCTAACAGTGTCAGCAGTTTGGTGTGTGAATTACAGATGACAGATTCACTTTATAGCAGCTATCCAGCCTGTAAGAACTGTGGTGGCCTATCCTCTGAATATGTCATCAATATTAAATTGGTGGGGATCCAGCCCATGGCCTCCGCGCTGATCAGCTGTTCAGGGCACAGGGCCTATACAAGCAGCACGGCCTCCTCACTGTATACTGGCACCGGTCCGTATCGCTGGCAGCAATGTGTAAGGGGGCACAGGGCCTATACAAGCAGCACGGCCTCCTCACTGTATACTGGCACCGGTCCGTATCGCTGGCAGCAATGTGTAAGGGGGCACAGGGCCTATACAAGCAGCACGGCCTCCTCACTGTATACTGGCACCGGTCCGTATCGCTGGCAGCAATGTGTAAGGGGGCACAGGGCCTATACAAGCAGCATGGCCTCCTCACTGTATACTGGCACCGGTCCGTATCTCTGGCAGCAATGTGTAAGGGGGCACAGGGCCTATACAAGCAGCATGGCCTCCTCACTGTATACTGGCACCGGTCCGTATCTCTGGCAGTAATGTGTAAGGGGGCACAGGGCCTATACAAGCAGCATGGCCTCCTCACTGTATACTGGCACCGGTCCGTATCTCTGGCAGCAATGTGTAAGGGGGCACTGCTGCAGCTGCTGGCATAAACAATGCCACATAGGGCATAGAGCATCACATCTTACAGGCTAGATCTAGTCTCCGTATGTGTGCACTACTAACCAGCCTGGATCCAATCCTTTACGGATGGGAGAGTTTCTTAGGCATGCTCTGTGACCTGTCACAAATCTCAGGACCCCCTAACTCTTATTTCAGAAATAAATAAAAAATTACATCTGATTAAAGGGGTTATCCAGCGCTACAAAAACATGGCCACTTTCCCCCTACTGTTGTCTCCAGTTTGGGTGGAGTTTTGAAACTAAGTTCCATTGAAGTAAATGGAGCTTAATTGCAAACTGCACCTGAACTGGAGACAACAGTAGGGGGAAAAGTGGCCATGTTTTTGTAGCGCTGGATAACCCCTTTAACCCAGCAGGTAATGAGCAAGGGGGGCTATCTTTTAGGTTATGTCTGGAACATGGCCCTCACCCTGAAGTTGGATCAAGGGCGATTTTTTTTTACCAATGGGAAGGTGTTCCTTCGACATTTCAGAGAAGAGATATGTATGTAGGACGACAATGTTATTTCTTTATTTCAGGGTTTTATCTATAGGACTGGGGACTGCATGTATCTGTGTTTTCCACTATAAGCTCTTCAGCAGGTTTGTGCAAGGGTTAATTATTGTCTGTGACTAAACACTTTCTGTCAGCCACCTCCCTGCCTCTAGGCCTATCACAGCCCTGTAAAAACTTTCCCTCCAGTTCTGTCCAATCCTGTATCAAGCTACCTCAGGCTTCTCTTCACCAATAGGGAGCCATCCAGAAGTCTATAAGTTATGTTGGAAAAGGCCATGTGCTCAGTTTGTTCTGGTCTAGAGTTCAGCACAGTTCCGGCTAAAGTATCCAGTTACCCTATAAGGCCAGAGAGTGTGCTGTACACGGGGCCTGGCCAGGTGGCCAGAGCCTGATGCTGCATCCCTGGAGTGTATTCTGAGTATCCTGTGTTCTTGTCTACTAGCTATGGATGGCTAAACCGCCTGGGGTACGACTGCTACTGAGGAGGGACCCAGACTTGTCGATGCTAAGGGGGTTATTAGAGTCATCTTTTAAGTCCTGCGAGTCTGCAGAGGTCCTATCACAGTAAGACAGTGGATGGAGAAGTGCTTCTCGCCTGCATGCCCTGCTGCAGTTTGCTCGACCTTCTCTGCCTAGGTTGAGGGTTTAACTCCTCCCAGTAGTTGAACCCCGGTGACTGTACTTCTGGAATGTACCGCTCCACATTCTCTTCTAGCAGTGCCAGATTCTCTTTATCCTATACTGTGAATACTGGGTATTCTTCAAGCATTCAGTCAAAGTTGCTAGAACCCCATACAGCGGAGTGCCATGCTATTTGGACAGATCCACCTCTAGGTAGTCCACCTTGTCATCACTAAGCCATAGTCTATTTAAAGTATTCCCAAGTATTCCTCAGTTCATACTGCCTGCTAAAGCAGAGATTCCAAAGACCAGTGTCGGACTGGCTCACCAGAGCCCCAGAGAATCCTCCGGTGGGCCCCCGGCTTTAGAACCTGCATTAACACTGACTGGCATGTTGTTTCTCACTGGTCCTTTATTGGTGGTCCCCCAGGATCATTTCTACTTGTGGGCCCCATATACCCCAGTCCGACACTGCCAAGGACCAAGGGAAAGCCAACAAACCAGATTCTCAAGTGATAAAAACCGCACCTTAGTGTACTGTACCTATGAAATCCATTAAGAATTATCTGCAGAGAGGCTACCACCAATAGGTGGCACTAAGGAGCTTCCTACCTTCTGGACTATATCTAATTTGCATATATAAATAACCGTCCACCCCCTCTATAATCTGTGGGATCGGGACGTTGAATATGGAAGCTCATCCTACCCCCAGCTGACTGGCTGCATGGAAACCATTAGAATTCGTATCACGATTGCAGTAAATGGGATTCAGCTGCTTATAATATATCGGAGAACTTCACAAAGTAGAATTTCCGGATATTTTAGCCAAAGGACTCGAGAAGTGTACAAATAACGTAATAAAATAAAAATGCCGATAAAAACTTCATAACCCATTAACACGGCCGTGTAGTTCAGTTGTTTATTGAGCGGCAGACACAGTAAATATCTAGAAAAGCGCAGAACTGGAAAAGAGCAGAAAAGATTCCCAAACTGAAGCTTCTGTAATGGAAGGGACTGAGGCGAACAGGAAAGACGTTAATGAAGCTAATCTATCGGATCTGTATGCCGCTCACGCAGGGGAACACAATGATTCCGCTTCAGGCTACAGATGTAGAAAATATGGCCGCACCAGCGAGGACACCAGTGGATTCCAAACAAAAAATTCTTTTATCGCCATTTCTACAATTAAACTTGTTTACTTAGATTAGTGGTGAAGTAAAGGAGAATTAGAGCGCGCACGCTGGCTGCTCGGGAACAAAGACTCAAAGCCAACAGTGAGAAGTTTCTGTAGTTTGAGAGAAATTCAGACCTACACAGAGCGTGCAAGAAAACCATGGCGTCTTACTATGTCAACATAATTATAGACCCACAAGGACTGCAGGATGACAGGAGGACAAATGACCTGCGAGTCACCAGACGATCGCCAGGTATTGCAGTTACAATTTGGCTGTAAAAAAATAAAAGAACACAAACCACAAGCAGGTCGTAGTTGGCAGGTCATGGTTGTCAAATTATTTGTCAGGTAAGAGTTGTCAGGTAGAAGTTGGTAGGTCGGAGTTGGAAATTTGGAGTTGTCAGGTCAGAGTTGTCAGGTCAGAGCTGCCAGGTCAGAGCTGCCAGGTCGGAGTTAGTAGGCCGGAGTTGGCAGGTCATATGCAACGTGCAATCAAATTTGGATTTTAGGTGAGTGTTGTGATAGGGACATCACGACAGTCATTAGATTCAACCCTGTGATAACAAGTGAAGAAAGGTCCAACAACGCCAGATACCAGGTCCGATTATAGATGCAGATTGATCAGCTTATAATCACAGATGGAGACAAATGGACTTGAAGGGAAAGAAGATCATCCGCCTCCACAGTGAACTCTAAGTCAGGCTTTTATTGTAGGATCAGGTAAAGCAGAATTGCGACGTTTCAACCCCAAGGGTTTTCTTTAAGCATCCTGAGACCCTGAGGGACAAAACGATGCACTTCTGTACCTGATCCTACGATAAAAGCCAGATCTGGAACGCACTACGGATGCCGCTGATCTTCCTTTCTTGCAAGTCCATTGCGATACCATGTGCCAGGACACCATGCAGCCCTAACCCAAAGGGAATGTTTTACTTTAAAAACTTATGACATCATCATCTCTTATGCTACAAATATCTGCTGGGAGAGAGTCCCAAATCTGTTACCCCCATCCATGGTGAGAGCACATGTGCGGCCACACCTTCATTCAGGCTTCTCCTGACCCCCTGTCCTATCTATTAGATGTTTTACCCCTTCCTGACATTTAACAAACTATTACATCATAATGTCAGGAAGGTTGTGCATCCCTGCGAGCGCTGCTGAGATCTGGAGCTTGGTAAGTATGTATATTACTGCTGAGATGACGCAGTGTGCACATAGTGTGAACATAGCTAAAAGTGAATTTGCTTAATTCTAACAACTAGAAAAGTTAATTTCTCCATAACATATCTCCTCCTTCGACACCTCTTCTTGGATTGGTATCACATTGACTGCACAGAGAAGCCCCGGCTTTCATACTGGATTCCCCCCAACTATGGCGACCGTGATGTTCTTAGCCGTAGCCTTGGTCCCACCACTCACTCGCTGACCATCTCTAGATAAGTTTTCTATTTGCATTGACTGATTGGACGCCATCAATAACAATCTAACCTAGACCGGTGTCTGCTTCTCCGGTCCCACCTGACACCCCCACTCCAGCGCTATGGCCGACTGACATTTAGAAAGGAGGGAAGTTACGGATGAGCCGGACACAACGTCCCATCAATCTGATGTGAAGCTTTTTAATCCATTCCCTGCTCTTGCATAAAATTCTATATAAAAATATTATATATGGCACAAGTCAAATCCAATGATCCCCCAATCAAAATCTCCACTAATGTTCTCCATTTCCCGGGAATTTATACTCTCTAAAAATGTTGCCGGATTTTACTTAAGCAGGACGGTTGTGTTTAATTTCCTTTTGAAAGATCATTGGACTCTGAGCAGAAGTAAATCACTCTCGGCGGAGCGGATTCACCAGGCACTAATGAGAGATATCACACCCTGATTTGGAAATAAATTGCCGCTGAAGTCATTGACACTTAGTAAATCCCAGAACATGTGCTTATAAAGCCGTCAGTTCTGCTGACATATGGCTCCGCACTCTCAGAGCTGTATCACTGCCAGCAAGGCTCCGCTTTGTCACTACAGAAGGGGTTTTTTTTTCGAGTTCAGCAGCTTTGAGAGCACAAAAACAAAAGACTTTGCGGTGATCTCATTCTGCCCGAATTATCAAAACCCAAAACCTGCACAAAAATATGAAGAAGAAATGTAGTGTAATAGACAGGAGAGCGTGTGCCGGCTTAGAGGGGGTGTTCAAGGGGGATGTTTTTGAGGGAAAAAAAAATGTTCTCATATGATGGAAATACCAGTCAGTGCGGATTATTGTCGCCTATGACTGAGATCATTTCATCGTATCTGAGTGTACACATAAGAGAGGACATTTTCTTGTAGTCCAAAACCGAAACTGAATTGTAATGTCCAGTAGTAAGTGATACGTCCTCTAGGTCCAGTAGTGAGTGGTACGTCCTCTAGGTCCAGTAGTGAGTGGTACGTCCTCTAGGTTTAGTAGTTAGTGGTACGTCCTCTAGGTTTAGTAGTTAGTGGTACGTCCTCTAGGTCCAGTAGTGAGTGGTACGTCCTCTAGGTCCAGCAGTAGGTGGTACGTCCTCTAGGTCCAGTAGTGGGTGGTACGTCCTCTAGGTCCAGTAGTAAGTGGCACGTCCTCTAAATCCAGTAGTAAGTGGTACGTCCTCTAGGTCCAGTAGTAAGTGGTACGTCCTCTAGGTTTAGTAGTTAGTGGTACGTCCTCTAGGTTTAGTAGTTAGTGGTACGTCCTCTAGGTCCAGTAGTTAGTGGTACGTCCTCTAGGTTTAGTAGTTAGTGGTAAGTCCTCTAGGTCCAGTAGTAAGTGGTACGTCCTCTAGGTCCAGCAGTAGGTGGTACGTTCTCTAGGTCCAGTAGTGAGTGGTGCGTCCTCTAGGTCCAGTAGTAAGTGGTACGTCCTCTAAATCCAGCAGTAAGTGGTACGTCCTCTAAATCCAGTAGTTAGTGGTACATCCCCTAGGTCCAGTAGTAAGTGGTACATCCTTTAGGTCCAGTAGTAAGTGGTACATCCTCTAGGTCCAGTAGTAAGTGGTACATCCTCTAGGTCCAGTAGTAAGTGGTACATCCTCTAGGTCCAGTAGTTAGTGGTACATCCTCTAGGTCCAGTAGTAAGTGGTACATCCTCTAGGTCCAGTAGTGAGTGGTACGTCCTCTAGGTTTAGTAGTTAGTGGTACGTCCTCTAGGTTTAGTAGTTAGTGGTACGTCCTCTAGGTCCAGTAGTGAGTGGTACGTCCTCTAGGTCCAGTAGTGAGTGGTACGTCCTCTAGGTCCAGCAGTAGGTGGTACGTCCTCTAGGTCCAGTAGTGGGTGGTGCGTCCTCTAGGTCCAGGAGTAAGTGGTACGTCCTCTAGGTCCAGCAGTAAGTGGTACGTCTTCTAAGTCGCAAGTGGTGTAAGAATCATCTATCATGTGTTGTGGCCTCAGGACATTGGTCATCCTCTAGGTCCAGTAGTGTGTGCTACGTCCTCTAGGTTTAGTAGTTAGTGGTACGTCCTCTAGGTTTAGTAGTTAGTGGTACGTCCTCTAGGTCCAGTAGTGAGTGGTACGTTCTCTAGGTCCAGTAGTGAGTGGTACGTCCTCTAGGTCCAGTAGTAAGTGGTACGTCCTCTAAATCCAGTAGTAAGTGGTACGTCCTCTAGGTCCAGTAGTTAGTGGTACGTCCTCTAAATCCAGTAGTAAGTGGTACGTCCTCTAGGTCCAGTAGTTAGTGGTACGTCCTCTAGGTTTAGTAGTTAGTGATACATCCTCCAGGTCCAGTAGTAAGTGGTACGTCCTCTAGGTCCAGCAGTAGGTGGTACATCCTCTAGGTCCAGTGGTTGGTGGTACATCCCCTAGGTCCAGTAGTGAGTGGTAAGTCCTCTAGATCCAGTAGTAAGTGGTTCGTCCTCTAGGTCCAGTAGTGAGTTGTATATCCTCTAGGTCCAGAAGTAAGTGGTACATCCTCTAAATCCAGTAATTAGTGGTACGTCCTCTAAATCCAGTAGTGGGTGGTACGTGCTCTAGGTCCAGTAGTGAGTGGTATGTCGTCTAAATCCAGTAGTTAGTGGTACGTCCTTTAGGTCCAGTAGTGGGTGGTACGTCCTCTAAATCCAGTAGTTAGTGGTACGTACTCTAGGTCCAGCAGTTAGTGGTACGTCCTCTAGGTCCAGTAGTGAGTGGTACATCCTCTAGGTCCAGTAGTTAGTGGTACGTGCTCTAGCTCCAGTAATTAGTGGTACGTCTTCTAAATCCAGTAGTGGGTGGTACATCCTCTAGGTCCAGTAGTGAGTGGTACGTCCTCTAGGTCCAGTAGTAAGTGGTACGTACTCTAGGTCCAGCAGTTAGTGGTACGTCCTCTAGGTCCAGTAGTAAGTGATACATACTCTAGGTCCAGTAGTTAGTGGTACATACTCTAGGTCCAGTAGTTAGTGGTACATTCTCTAGGTCCAGTAATGAGTGGTACATTCTCTAGGTTTAGTAGTTAGTGGTACGTCCTCTAGGTCCAGTAGTGAGTGGTACGTTCTCTAGGTCCAGTAGTGAATGGTACGTCCTCTAGGTCCAGTAGTTAGTGGTACGCCCTCTAGGTCCAGTAGTAAGTGGTACGTCCTCTAGGTCCAGTGGTTGGTGGTACATCCCCTAGGTCCAGTAGTAAGTGGTACATCCTCTAGGTCCAGTAGTTAGTGGTACGTCCTCTAGTTCCAGTAGTTAGTGGTACGTCCTCTAGGTCTAGTAGTGAGTGGTATATAATCTAGATCCAGTAGTAAGTGGTTTATACTCTAGGTCCAGTAGTGAATGGTACGTCCTCTAGGTCCAGCAGTAAGTGGTATATCCTCTAGGTCTAGTAGTAAGTGGTACGTGCTCTAGGTCAAGTGGTTGGTGGTACATCCCCTAGGTCCAGTAGTGAGTGGTGCGTCCTCTAGGTCCAGTAGTTAGTGGTACGTCCTCTAGGTCCAGTAGTTAGTGGTACGCCCTCTAGGTCCAGTAGTAAGTGGTACATCCTCTAGGTCCAAGAGTAAGTGATATGTCCTCTAGGTCCAGAAGTAAGTGGTACGTCCTCTAGGTCCAGAAGTAAGTGGTACATCCTCTAGGTCCAGTAGTGAGTGGTACATTCTCTAGGTCCAGTAATGAGTGGTATGTCCTCTAGGTCCAGTGGTTGGTGGTACATCCTCTAGGTCCAGGAGTAAGTGGTACGTCCTCTAGGTCCAGAAGTAAGTGGTACGTCCTCTAGGTCCAGAAGTAAGTGGTACGTCCTCTAGGTCCAGTAGTGAGTGGTACATTCTCTAGGTCCAGTAATGAGTGGTATGTCCTCTAGGTCCAGTGGTTGGTGGTACATCCTCTAGGTCCAGGAGTAAGTGGTACGTCCTCTAGGTCCAGGAGTAAGTGGTACGTCTTCTAAGTCGCAAGTGGTGTAAGAATCATCTATCATGTGTTGTGGCCTCAGGACATTGGTGAAATGATGAAGTACAACTAAATGCAGGAGGGATCTAAATATCGCTGCCAAAATGCCATACAGGGTCAAAAGGGTCAAAAGGGCAAAAGACATATCTGATACCCCAGCATGTAATTCGTGAGGGGTCGATCTTCTAGGTCAAGTACGTAGCCGCCATCTTGGATCACAATGGTGCTGAATATGGATCCAATTATTATGAAGTTTTGATGGCTCTTGGACTTATGATAACTTTCAAGTCACAAGAGATATTGCAGATGTGAAGGCAGCAGCGATCCATTTCTGAGACGACTCTCATCTTCTCTAACGCTACATGACCACCCTCCCATTGGAAAAACTTGCCCTTGATCCAATATGGCGGCTTTCAAGATGGCAGCCATGTGCTGGACAAAACCTAAAAAATTGAAGCCCCCCCACCCACACACACACACACACGCACACACACACACACACACACGCACACACACACACACACAACACGATTATTACTTGCAGAAGTATTCAGATATGTCCATTGTGAAGCAACATGGCGTCTTACCTCACAGGATGGGATACAGTGCAGAGTAGAAGGATCCGGATACCACTGCAGAGTTCCTGTGCACATAATATCCTGACAGGGGAAACAACAGATAGTCACACACCATACAAACAATGAGACACCAGACTGCTGACACTGCTATATAGAGGTCAGTAGACACATGGGACCTGTCATATAACTGTCTGTGCTTCCAGACTGCTGACACTGTTATATAGAGGTCAGGAGACACATGGGACCCCTTATATATCTGTCTGTGCTTCCAGACTGCTGACACTGTTATATAGAGGTCAGAACACATGGGACCTGTCATATATCTGTCTGTGCTTCCAGACTGCTGACACTGTTATATAGAGGTCAGGAGACACATGGGACCCCTTATATATCTGTCTGTGCTTCCAGACTGCTGACACTGTTATATAGAGGTCAGGAGACACATGGGACCTGTCATATAACTGTCTGTGCTTCCGAAAGATGAAAGTGTCTCCTTGTCCTAACAGCATGTAGCAGTGTCAGAGGTCTGGAACATGAATTACAGCTAACAGATTCAATGTAAAACCTGACCTAAAGAACCATAATAATGTCAGCCAGGATCTATATACATCTGTATGCAGCAGAATAGTCAGTGAGGATCTATATACATCTGTATACAGAAGAATAGTCAGAGAGGATCTATATACATCTATATACTGCAGAATAGTCAGTGAGGATCTATATACATCTATATACAGCAGAATAGTCAGTGAGGATCTATATACATCTATATACAGCAGAATGGTCAGTGAGGGTCTCTATACATCTATATACAGCAGAATAGTCAGCCAGGACCTATATACATCTATATACAGCAGAATAGCCAGCAAGGATCTATATACATCTATATACAGCAGAATGGTCAGTGAGGGTCTCTATACATCTATATACAGCAGAATAGTCAGCCAGGACCTATATACATCTATATACAGCAGAATAGCCAGCAAGGATCTATATACATCTCTATACAGCAAAATAGTCAGCGAGGATCTATATACATCTATATACTGCAGAATAGCCCCCGCCCGGCATCCACATCATACCTGCACCTTGGTTGGGTTCATCCAGTGTTCCACAGAATCCGCTGTCATGCCTTCAGGTAGTATTACTGGTTCATTCGTGGGGTAGTTGCAGTACGCCGTGCAGTTCGCCCCTATAGGAACAAGGTTAGAGATGAGCAAACTGAATCTTACGAGGTTTGTTAAGAACTTTGCAAAAAATTTAGTTTGGTAGTGAACCAAACTTTTTGCAAAGTTTGTAACAAATTAGTAGAGATGGCGGCTGCACAATTTAATAGGTGTGCTCACCTCTCTATACTCCCCTCAAGTGTCTCCAGCCGCCTCCAGCCCGCTCAGCCAATCACTGATAACTGTGCTGTCCTGTCTCAGTCAGTGATTGGCTGAGCGGGTTGAATACAGCTGCAGGGGACACCGGAGAAAAAGGGGGACACCAGGGAAAAATGGGAAAGGGGGGACACCGGAGGGAAGGGGGGACACCAGGGGAAAGGGGGGGACACCAGGGAGAATGAGAAAGGGGGGACACCGGAGGGAAGGGGGGACACCAGGGGAAAGGGGGACACCGGAGGAAAGGGGGGGACACCAGGGAGAATGAGAAAGGGGGGACAGCGGAGGGAAGGGGGGACACCAGGGGAAAGGGGGACACCGGAGGAAAGGGGGGGACACCAGGGAGAATAAGAAAGGGGGGACACCGGAGAAAAGGGGGGACACCAGGGGAAAGGGGGACACCGGAGGAAAGGGGGGGACACCAGGGAGAATGAGAAAGGGGGGACACCGGAGGGAAGGGGGGACACCAGGGGAAAGGGGGACACCGGAGGAAAGGGGGGGACACCAGGGAGAATGAGAAAGGGGGGACACCGGAGGGAAGGAGGGACACCAGGGGAAAGGGGGACCCCGGAGGAAAGGGGGGGACACCAGGGAGAATGAGAAAGGGGGGACATTGGAGGGAAGGGGGGACACCAGGGGATTGAGGGGACACCGGAGGGAAGGGGGGGACCCTGGAGGGAAGGGGGAACACCGGGGGAAAGCAGAACACTGGAGGGAAGGGGGGACACCAGAGGTAAGGGGGGACACTAGGGAAAAATGGGAAAGGGGGGACACCGGAGGGAAGGGGGGACACCAGGGGAAAGGGGGGGACACCAGGGAGAATGAGAAAGGGGGGACACCAGGGGAAAGGGGGACACCGGAGGAAAGGGGGGGACACCAGGGAGAATGAGAAAGGGGGGACAGCGGAGGGAAGGGGGGACACCAGGGGAAAGGGGGACACCGGAGGAAAGGGGGGGACACCAGGGAGAATGAGAAAGGGGGGGCACCGGAGGGAAGGGGGAACACCAGGGGAAAGGGGGACACCGGAGGGAAGGGGGGGACACCAGGGAGAATGAGAAAGGGGGGACACCGGAGGGAAGGGGGGACACCAGGGGAAAGGGGGACACCGGAGGAAAGGGGGGGACACCAGGGAGAATAAGAAAGGGGGGACACCGGAGAAAAGGGGGGACACCAGGGGAAAGGGGGACACCGGAGGAAAGGGGGGGACACCAGGGAGAATGAGAAAGGGGGGACACCGGAGGGAAGGGGGGACACCAGGGGAAAGGGGGACACCGGAGGAAAGGGGGGGACACCAGGGAGAATGAGAAAGGGGGGACACCGGAGGGAAGGAGGGACACCAGGGGAAAGGGGGACACCAAAGGAAAGGGGGGGACACCAGGGAGAATGAGAAAGGGGGGACACCGGAGGGAAGGGGGGACACCAGGGGAAAGGGGGACACCGGAGGAAAGGGGGGGACACCAGGGAGAATGAGAAAGGGGGGACAGCGGAGGGAAGAAGGGACACCAGGGGAAAGGGGGACACCGGAGGAAAGGGGGGGACACCAGGGAGAATGAGAAAGGGGGGACATTGGAGGGAAGGGGGGACACCAGGGGATTGAGGGGACACCGGAGGGAAGGGGGGGACCCTGGAGGGAAGGGGGAACACCGGGGGAAAGCAGAACACTGGAGGGAAGGGGGGACACCAGAGGTAAGGGGGGACACTAGGGAAAAATGGGAAAGGGGGGACACCGGAGGAAAAGGGGGACACCAGGGAAAATGGGGGACACCGGAGGGAAGGAGGGACACCAGGGGGAGCAGGGACAGGTAATGATGGGTGAACTTGCTGAACGCCTGCAATCATTTAGCTGCTTTAGCGCGATTCCTTTAAGGTTTTTTAACCTCAGCAAATCTGCCGAACCCGAGAAAAGTTCTCTTATCTCTAAACAAGGAACCAAAATATCATCTACTTCTTTATTATTATTTATATTAAACCAAAACTGCAGCTAATGATGAGAGGAGGATCGGCAGTGATTCATCCTGCATAGGCGTCTTCTTCTCTGTTATTCTCTGATTTCGGTTCTGGCAGCAGACGCCGCTCTGACGCACAATCACCGCGTTACATGAAAAATGAAAGAACGTGATACGGAATATGAGTCAACTATGTAAAAATAATCTTCCAGCACGAGGCTTGTTATGGAGAGGAGCGGCGGAGGACTCCTGTGTGTATCTCCTTACCGATGGCATGACCACGGTCACACATGTAGTGGATACCATTGAGCTCGGACGGGGGAGGACAACTGCCGGTCAGATCCGTGCACAGGCTCAGCCGTTCGCTCCAGGCGCCGTCTTTACTGCAGACTGTGGAAACCTGAAGAATAGAAAAGAGGTAAAAATGGGAAAATTAAGAAAGAAGAACTGATTTAACTAGAGATGAGCGAATCTCCAGCACACTCGGTCCAAACCCGATCACTCTGCATCGGAACATTAGTGGCAGGAGAAGTTGAGGAGTCCTAAGGAGTCCTGGACAATATGGAAACAGCCATAGGCCACAGGCTCCCTCCCTATTGTGGTATCCAACTTGTTCAGGCTCCGGTAATCAAATGCAGAGCGTTCGGGTTTGGATGAACCAAAGTGGGCTCAAGATCTGTTTGTCTCTAGATTCAACCAGTAGGATCCAAGAACATTTGTACATTAAGGCTATGTTCACACTGCGTATGAGTCCGTCCGCATTTCGGCATTACATGTGCGGCTGAAACTACGGGCGTGGGAAAATTTGACATGCGGGCGGATTGCGAACATACGGGGCGAACCGCGAACGCCTGTAGTAGAGTTCTGCTTCCCTAGCTTGTTTTGAAGCGATCTGAGGCAGCTCATTTACTTGGAAATCTTCGCCCAGCCCAGTAAAACTCACAGAACCTTTTGGATCGAAAAATCAAGTTCGATTTGGCTGAAATAAGTACTCCGTACGGGACCGCATGGACATCCACGGCCGTGAGTTTCAACATTTCCGTCCTCAAACAATGGTCGTGTTCATTTTTCATTTTACGATCCGGCCGTAAGCTCATACGTAGTGTGCACTGTGCGGGCGTATATCGTATACTTTCAAGCGAACGCATCAACCTCAAAACTACGTGCGTATATTCGCAGTTCACACTACGGCCGGACTCATACGCAGTGTGAACATAGCCTAAACATTCATGATTAGTACCTGACTGATTACTAAACTCTGACACCTTAAAGGGAAACTATCAGCAGGTTTGTGCATAGAAACCTGCTGATTGTTCCCAGTAGGGCGGGGGAGGGGTGCGGCAAGAATCCTATTCTCCTGCATATTAGGAGAACGGCTGAGCAGAATGATGTAAGTAATACACCGATCTGTTCAGCATTTCTGTCACTAGTTTTCGCTGCCCTCATTTAAGGCGGAATAAACCTAGTTTATCCCCTTTAAATTCCTTACTGTGAGATATAATTATTCTTGTTGTTGTTATTATTATTATATTGTTAGCATCATTTTTCTTGTTATTATTGTTTGCTAACACCAAACGTATCAGCTGAGGCGCAGACTCCTTACAGATAGCAGTATCGCTGCCCTGTGCTCTATATAGCAGTATCATCTGTGAAGCAGAGAGCCGGGTTGTATAAACATCAATATCATCTCATATAAGTCTTCACTTCCTTTAGTTGACAGGATGATAAAACTGCAGTAAATTATCCCACAGTTCAGACATGTCAGGCAGCGGTGACACTTGAGTGCTAAAACTGTGATATTAAAATCCTCTCCTTGTGACGCCTCCCTCCTGCTGTTATTAAGTGGTCCATGTCAGAGCGGCGCCATCACTAGATGTGACAGTCAGACAGCGGCGTGCCCGGCCGCCCGCACCAGCCTTCCGACCTTCACTCCTCGGCCACCGCGTCTGTTTACATTCCCATTATAACCGTTTTCTATCAATAATGTTTATTTATAATTTACATCAGAAGATTAAAGCTGCCACATTGAGGGGATTTTAATGGCTCATTGAGTGAAGTGGGATCTGAAGCTATTAGACGCGCCAACACCACCCACCGCTTTCCTGTCGTGAGAAGATCAAACGCAATCTTCAGAAAAATTAGCTTCCAATTAGCAGGTCGTCTTCATTTAGGTAAAATATCATTGTTCTTCCAGACTAAATACATTGAAATTGGATTTTTTCCCCAGTTTCCATATGAGTAATTTCATTGTGTTACATGAGACACATATATAGATGCAGCCGCCCATTGTAAGTCTAGCTATAATATGTTATAATAAGGGTGATGGTGCACGGGCAGGTGGGAAAGGCGAGACATCCATACACAAGGGGACGTTTATTGACATTCTAATGCCGGTTTATAGGGTGACAAAACAAGTATCTTGTGCAAAAATGTGCATTATTTCCACTTGGGACTATGCCATAGACTGCCACATTTACTATACAGGGGTATACCCATCTAAGCTCCACCCTATCCATAGGAGAGGAGATAACAAGCTGATCACTAGAAGTCCGACCACTAGAATCCATAATGATCCTGAGATTGTCCTTGCAATGAATAGAGCGACCACTCCTTTGTGTGGTCACCACCGCCTGCTCGCTATCCATACTCCACCATACAGAATGAATTGAGCGACCTCTGTGCCTGTGTGGCCACCACCGCCTGCTCGCCATCCATAATCCACCATACAGAATGGAGCGACCCCTGTGCCTGTGTGGCCACCACCGCCTGCTCACCATCCATACCCCACCATACAGAATGGAGCGACCTCTGTGCCTGTGTGGCCACCACCGCCTGCTCACCATCCATAATCCACCATACAGAATGACTGGAGCGACCTCTGTGCCTGTGTGGCCACCACCGCCTGCTCGCCATCCATACTCCACCATACAGAATGAATGGAGCGACCTCTGTGCCTGTGTGGCCACCACCGCCTGCTCGCCATCCATACTCCACCATACAGAATGAATGGAGCGACCCCTGTGCCTGTGTGGCCACCACTGCCTGCTCGCCATCCATAATCCACCATACAGAATGACTGGAGCGACCTCTGTGCCTGTGTGGCCACCACCGCCTGCTTACCATCCATACCCCACCA
Organism: Dendropsophus ebraccatus; assembly: GCF_027789765.1. Lineage (NCBI taxonomy): Eukaryota > Metazoa > Chordata > Amphibia > Anura > Hylidae > Dendropsophus > Dendropsophus ebraccatus. The sequence continues at coordinate 124,759,420 of NC_091461.1, read as the reverse complement.
TACAGAATGGAGCGACCTCTGTGCCTGTGTGGCCACCACCGCCTGCTCGCTATCCATAATCCACCATACAGAATGAATGAAGCGACCTCTGTGCCTGTGTGGCCACCACCGCCTGCTCACCATCCATAATCCACCATACAGAATGAAGCGACCTCTGTGCCTGTGTGGCCACAACCGCCTGCTCACCATCCATAATCCACCATACAGAATGAAGCGACCTCCGTGCCTGTGTGGCCACCACCGCCTGCTCGCTATCCATAATCCACCATACAGAATGACTGGAGCGACCTCTGTGCCTGTGTGGCCACCACCGCCTGCTTACAATCCATAATCCACCATACAGAATGACTGGAGCGACCTGTGTGGCCACCACCGCCTGCTCACCATCCATACCCCACCATACAGAATGACTGGAGCGACCTCTGTGCCTGTGTGGCCACCACCGCCTGCTCGCTATCCATACTCCACCATACAGCAGATCGCTGCTATCACAGTCGCTTGTTTTTCAACATGTTTGAAAAACAAGTGACACAATGATCAGCCGATATGAACATTGTTGCCCTCTATTCCATGGGATAATCGTTCCATGGAATAGCGCCTTAAGTTTTTGTGCCTTGATTGAAAATTGCAACCACTAAGATAGCGGTGTTATTATAAATAAAACAGCTCGGTAAAGTTACCAGTTTAGATTACAATGGTGGCGACTGTCTTACACTATGAGCATCGATATGTAATCTCTTAGATACGAACTGCCTGAGATTGGCAAAGTTCTCCGAAGCCGAAGGCTCAGCGTTTGACTTTCAGCATCTGAAGAAGTTGGATGGAAAACATGGATATAGTCTTGGGTCATAGATTGTACCCAGGTTTTTCTCCCTAGAGCGGCGTCCAACTTGTCCAGATGCCAGAAGTCAAATGCCGAGTGTTCTGAGAACATTGCTGAAACTGAACAGCTCGGCAACTCCATTGGTGTTTTAGCCAGTCCCTTAGATACAACTAGCTCTGCCAATCCCTTAGATACAACTAGCTCTGCCCGTCCCTTAGATACAACTAGCTCTGCCAATCCCTTAGATACAACTACCTCTGCCAGTCCCTTAGATACAAATAGCTCTGCCAATCCCTTAGATACAAATAGCTCTGCCAATCCCTTAGATACAACTACCTCTGCCAGTCCCTTAGATACACCTACCTCTGCCAATCCCTTAGATACAACTTGCTCTGCCAGTCCCTTAGATACAACTTGCTCTGCCAGTCCATTAGATACAACTAGCTCTGCCCGTCTAATAGATACAACTTGCTCTGCCCGTCTAATAGATACAACTTGCTCTGCCCGTCTAATAGATACAACTTGCTCTGCCAGTCCAATAGATACAACTTGCTCTGCCAGTCTAATAGATACAACTTGCTCTGCCAGTCTAATAGATACAACTTGCTCTGCCCGTCCATTAGATACAACTAGTCTGCAGCTATGGGGTCTATCAGGATTTTTCTCCATCTACTTGCATCAGACATAGCTGCCATAGATCTGGTGAAAGAGAACGGAGCTGAAATCCTACATGACAGAAAGAGAATCAGCAAAGTTAAGGGTGTACGGAGGGTGTTAATCACCACGGTGTCTGACAAGAACTGGCAGAGCGGAGCGTTTAGCGAGATGATTGAGCCGAGCAGCGGCATCCGGTGTAACCTACAGAGCGGCTGCCAGATATCGATACGGCGTGATAAGCCCGACCAGGGAGACGCGCTTCCCGACAACTTGTAAGTTTTATTGAAAACACTTTCACAACAGGAAACAATTTCCCTTCCTGCACATAGAGCTGCGTAATGTCCACATGAGTCCTCCGCCATCCGCCACTCATCGATATTCTATGGATCTATCCCACAGCTGGGATGATCTAATGGCTCAGCCGCCACCGCCTTCTCCCCCCACAATGGAGAAGTAAATACAGAATATACAAGACCGTTTCAATGCATCGAATCCGATTGGATTCCAAACACGTATCCTGGAATCAATACTCCGCCAGAGGGATGCACAGATGGAGAGGTGAAACCAGTTCGCTTGTGCCCGGTCTTTAATTGGTCCCATTATAATTTCTGGTATTTGTGCACAGACAACGGGCTCGGCTGATGGGGTTTGGGGTTCGGTTTGGTTACATTCTACAAAATCTTTACATCGTGGAGAACTCGCTGCGAATCTCAAAGCGTTTGTTTAACTATCTTGAAGCGTTGAGCCTCGGGATGCACAATTACCACACTACACGGCTTCTATGGAAATCGGGATCTCTTACCATACCGGCATAGCTGGAAGCTGCTTTATGGAAATGAATGGAAACTCTTAGAGGAGAGAATTGCAGGGATAACTTCTAGGACCCATGCAGGCAGCCATTTACGCCTTCCTGTCTCACTGTAGGACACTTCGCTTTATCTACTTATCCAAGTCAGATCCTAAGGCACAAAGCCAATTTATCATGGACGTCGTGTCCCTTATTCATCTATCACTATGCGGCTCTTCCGATGCCCATACACCTGTAATAGGTTCAGCCAACATCTACCTCTTACACATGGACCCCTACTGATCCTGAGAACAGGGGAGACTCCTACTGATTCCAAGAACTAGGGGGGGCCCTACTGATCCTGTTAAGGGGGGGCTACTGATGCTGATAATGGGGGTACTCCTATTGATCCTGAGAATGGGGGAGAGCCCTACTGATTCATCGAATGGGGGGACCTCTACTACTCCTGAGAACGGGGAAACCCCTGCCGATCCTGAGAACAGGGGTACCCCTACTTATCCTGAGAACGGGGAAACCCCTACCGATCCTAAGAAAAGGGGTATCCCTACTTATCCTGAAAACAGGGGGGGACCCCTACTAATCCTGAGAATGGGGAAACCCCTACCGATCCTGGGAACAGTGGTACCCCTACTTATCCTGAAAAGGGGGGGGGCCCTAGTAATCCTGAGAATGGGGAAATCCCTATCGATCCTGAGAACAGGGCTACCCCTTCTTATCCTAAGAATGAGGAGGACCCCTACTTATCCTGAGAAAGAGGGTGACCATACTGATCCTGAGAATAGGGGGAGGGACCCCTACTGATCCTGAGAATGGGGATTCAATCATAGAGCGTTCCATTCATTGCGGGGTGATTGTGCCCCTGTTCTCCTGATCGTGTGGACCCTCATAATCAGCTCCTAAAGCAGAAGTCTGGTCTCAGACATTTTTTCAAAAGGGGAGGAGGTGGCTGAACATAACACTATGCACCTACCTCCCCGGCGTCAACTCTGAGGTCCGCTGTCCTCTGATCCAGTTCCCGGTTCCTCGGCCGTTGACTGTGTGAGTGGGTTGACACTTCACAATCCAGGTCCCTACTCAGACCAGGAAGTGGCCGCGGGACCAGGAACCTAAGTGAAGGACAGCGGACCCCAGCGCTGGAGCCAGGGAGGTAGGTGCATGGTGTTATGTTCTGCCACCTTCTCCCAGGCTCTTTGTCCGACCCTGGACTTCTCCTTTAAGCCCTATCCATAATAAGCTGAGACAGGAATACCCCTGGAGGCTGGGTTCACACTACGTATATTTCAGTCAGTATTGTGGTCCTCATATTGCAACCAAAACCAGGAGTGGATTGAATACACAGAAAGGATCTGTTCACACAATGTTGAAATTGAGTGGATGGCCGCCATATAACAGTAAGTAATGGCCATTATTTCAATATAACAGACGTTGTTTTAAAATAACAGCAAATATTTGCCATTAAATGGCGGCCATCCACTCAATCAACATTGTGTGAACAGAGCCTTTCTGTGTATTTAATCCACTCCTGGTTTTGTTGGCAATATGAGGACCACAATACTGACTGAAATATACGTAGTGTGAACCCAGCCTATAGCTGCACTGTTCTTATACCATATATCTGTGTATTTCTCTAAGGAAATCAGAAGCATTTTAGTTATCCAAAAAAACGTATCCACAGTAAATTAAAGCAGAAGCCACGATACAAGAGTAAGAGTCCCCGAATCTCCAGAGCCAGAATCGCGCACTGGAAGCCGTTGTGGGGTTTTTGGCAGCAGATCAGCAGCGTCCTCCTGTCCCATCCTGCAAGCTGAAGGGCTCTACACGGACAAGGAGACGTCTTTCCTCCATGCGCCAAAGTATCACTAGATGAGCAGAGAAGATGAGTCAGTATGATAGCGCAGCCGCCATATGACAGCGCTCTAGAGGAGGCAGGAGGACTCGATGGATGAGGAACATGGGATCTCTCCAGATGAGATGGATTCATTGCTTCTCTCCATACAAAATATACAGAAAAACAAAGCACAAGACCTGCAAATATAATACAAGTGCTGCCGAGCAGATAACGTGACATGGAGGTGCCACAATTCTACCAAGCAATATCAAGCAATACCAAGACACTATTGTAAGAATACCATCACCAAGTGAGCCAGGGTCACATGTACTATGGCCGCTGCACCAGAATACTGGATCTAACTCTACATAGCGAGATATAGTCAGGGGCCCCGAAAAGGATAGAGGCAAAAGGCACTGATGGGGCACAATGCTGGTAAGCCGGCTACCAGTGGATGTAAACCTAGACTAGACAGTCTAAACACACAATTTATCAATGAAGAAGAAGATCATAAGAATATTTGGACCATGCATGAGGTTTGTCCTGGACGCGGCCCCTTAGAGATGTTAGTGAACTTGGCAGCAGAGTAAGCGGCCGGGATCCATCAACAAACTCCGAAGACTAAGTAACCCAATCCCATGGATGAGGTCCACCGCACCGAGAAGGATACTAACCCACAGACAAGATAAGACGCTAAAGGACCCCATACACTTCATACTGATCCCAGAGCCTCCCCATCGAGAACATACATGGCCATGTGTATGGGGAGGTATCGGCACCATCACAGCTCTTGCAGGTTTATGGGCATCTTCGCTCTCTGATACACTGCGGCTCAGCTGAAGCTTTTGTATATTTCTCCTATATACCTTTCTGTTATTTATAGCCCTATAGAGATGGAGCATCCAACAGGACATACAGCAGCTGATAAGTACTGGAAGACTGGAGATTTTTAAATAGAAGTAATTTACAAATCTGTATAACTTTCTGACACCAACTGATATGAAAGAAAATATTTTGTGCGAGAGTTCCCCTTTAAGGGGTTAAGCTGGTGCTACATGACTATCAGTAACAGGACAGTATTACTGGAAATCATCATAAACTTGAATCTACTTTGATCTTATTTGTAGCTAAGACGTCTTACACATTGAGCAAACAGCAGAGGAGAGCAGCAAGTTTGGGCGATGCAGTGAGCGGAGGAGGCTGCGGCGGTGCACCTGCTCGCCAACCCATGAAGGTCGCTGGAAGGTCGGCCGCCACTTTAATGAAGGATAAAAGGGACGGAGATCTGAAGTCAAAGCTTCCGCCGGCTGATGAAAGGAGGAAGGTCCATATGCTGAACGGTGCGCCAGACTTCCCTTTGTGAGTCCCTACCTCTTGTAATCCAATTTAGAAGATTTAAATGACTGATGGTTTTAACGCAGATGAGGGACACAAAGTTCAATTAAAAATCTCGTTCGGCACATTGTGAACTAAGCACTTCTAGCAAAGGTGCGAAAAACAAATTTATTCCAGCACTCTCATCACTGTCACAGATAATCAACTTAATTAGGTGTTAATTATGTTTCCCTGTTAGAATGAGATGTGACTCTATGAGGAGACAATGCGAGCGGCTTCTCCGCCATCCGCCATTCCTGCCTCCACTATATATATATGGAGCCGCACACCGCGGCGGACTCCATCACAGGAGCCGCCTCCTAAGAAGAAAAAATCCCACTTTGTGCTGGATGAGCAATTTGAGAAAGTAACACGTTCTGTATTATTCTATCTTCCGCACCTGCAGAATTGCTGATACTCCGGAGGCCGCAGAGCTCATCCCTGCTGGAGAGCGAGAATATTAGGTTACCGGCCGGGGTTACCGGGTCAATGGAAGAGAGCCGAGCTGTTATCTCAGCAAAAGGAGAACATTAGAGCCGAGCTGATCAGCACCCGCCTGACACTGACCCTTAAGGTTACGACCTGACACCGACCCTCAGGGTTACAACCTGACACCGACCCTCAGGGTTACAGCCCGACACCGACCCTCAGGGTTACAACCTGACACTGACCCTCAGGGTTACGACCTGACACCGACCCTCAGGGTTACAACCTGACACCGACCCTCAGGGTTACAACCTGACAACGAACTTCAACATTACAACCTGACACCGACCCTCAGGGTTACAACCTGACACCGACCCTCAGGGTTCAACCTGACACCGACCCTCAGGGTTACAACCTGACATCGAACTTCAACATTACAACCTGACACCGACCCTCAGGGTTACAACCTGACACCGACCCTCAGGGTTACAACCTGACACCGACCCTCAGGGTTACAACCTGACACCGACCCTCAGGGTTACAACCTGACATCGAACTTCAACATTACAACCTGACACCGACCCTCAGGGTTACAACCTGACACCGACCCTCAGGGTTACAACCTGACACCGACCCTCAGGGTTACAACCTGACACCGACCCTCAGGGTTACAACCTGACACCGACCCTCAGGGTTACAACCTGACACCAACCCTCAGGGTTAATACCTGGCACCAACCCTCAGGGTTACGATTAAGGATGAGCGAACCGTCGGACCAAAAGCATCTTCGCTCAGTTAGTATGCCTGCAATGCCTGCGATCCCGGGTGCATAGTTGCGCTACCGGGAATCTGCAGGCAGGATCTTCCAGGATATGTATCTTGAATTCCCTGGAAGATCCCGGCCGCAGATTTCCGGGAGCGCAATTATGCACCAGGCATCGCACTGGAGTGAGCGGCTGCCGGACCAAAAGTCTCGCTCATTTCTAGTTACGACCTGACACCGAACCTCAACATTACAACCTGACACCAACCCTCAGGGTTACGACCTGACACCGACCCTCAGGGTTACGACCTGACACTGACCCTCAAGATTAAGACCTGACACCGACCCTCAAGATTAAGACCTGACACCGACCCTCTGGGTTATGACCTGACACCAACCCTCAAGGTTACAACCTGACACTAAACCTCAAGGTTACGACATGACACCGACCCTCAAGGTTACAGCCTGGCACCGACCCTCACGGTTAGAGATGACCCCTGGAAATCCCAGAAACCTTATAAGCTAATATCTGCCAACTGGTAAAGCTGCTTGGCTTGTAGATTACTGAACTACGGTGACAAATGACAAGATCAGCTCGGTCAGTATCACGTACAATGTTACATACATAAAAAAAGTGCAAAGTGAGGCATCAAATAGAACGCAGGTGGTAAGTGAGGCGGAATTAGAAGTGTTTGAGCCCATGTGCACAGGATGGTGAGAACACTATATACTGGATATAGAATTATAAACTGGTTGTCTTTTATGGATTGGTATAGTTATATTTATATGAATTGTTTTTTATGAATCATATGGACTAGTATGTATATGTGGATTGGTATTCTATGGATTTTTTAATTATTTTTTTATGAATCTAATGTGAATTATGCTGTCGATACCACCATTATTGTGTAAACTTTGCACTGATGTGTATAGGGTTAACTATCCTGGAGTAGGAAGTGGGCCGCCTCTTCCTTTGCCCAATTGTCATTCCTTGTTGTATTTAAGTATGGTTTGTGTCATGAGCAAACTATGTATGTCCTGAATCTGACGAAGGGGCGCCATTGCCCTGAAACGCGTTGTTATTGGACTGAATAAATTGTGTTTTAGTGAGAACATTGGTATCCATAATATCTTTCTGTGGTGAGCGCAATCTATTGTCGTCTATGTCCATGAGTCTTGCTGTAAAGCATGTCACTAAATGCTGTTAAGAACAGCCCAGGCAATATGGCCGCCCCTATAACAATATAGAAAAAGGGGAAAGAAAATGTAAATTACTGTCAGAAAATAGAAACAGATTAGAATAAAAGAACAAGTTTAAGGATCTGACTCTGATCAGTAACAGAAAATCTAGGCGACACCTTCCCTTTAAAGTCATAAACTTTGCTGTTTTAGAAAGTAAAAGGATTATTCAGCTTTTTTTCCCAACCCAGTTTCATGACCCAATGTCGATGAAGGTGCCGGCGCTGGGCGGGGCCAGTCAGTGGATTGTGATGAGATGCTGTGTGGGTGGATCTGGGTTCTGGGGGGGGCGGCTGTGAATAGAATCATCCGGATTAGCATAGCCTCAGCACTGTGCTAACTGAATTATTACTGATCATTAATTCTGCTACAATATTAATACAGCACAATATCCGCATTACTGGCGCACAAGCTGCCGATCTATCACATAGAGAATGAGAAGGAAGAGAAATCTCCATTACTGTGTAGGACGTGCAGTACAGTGTGCAGCGGCTGTCCACCTCCACGCCGCGGGTGCAGTTATACAGGCCCCGGAGGATGAGGGGCAACGGGTCACATGTGATGGGGATGCACCGCCCGGCCGCCCACACGCCCGTCTGCAGACAGTGAATCTTCAGGAACTTCCTGCAAAACATAAACAGGAAAATAATGGAGCCGCAGGGTAACATCGGCCATAGACACCGGCCGTCAGATGGCCAAGTAGCCATTGGTTTGTAGTATCTGTATGTCGACGAAAGAAGAATCCACATATATATATTTATCCAGTCCATGTTATAGTGTTACTGTGGTGGGTCTCGGCAATACAAAAGAGAAGCAATGGTGACTGTAGATGTGATATCTGATGATCCAGCATGGTTCCCTAGGGTACAGCCCAGCAATCAGGGGGCCCGGGGGCCCACTCCTGCAATACACTGGGCAATGCACTTGCAGCACCCGGTGGTCAGGTCGGCCTTCTTGATGCTACAAATGTCCTTTTAGCTTCCAGCTTTCCTGATGAGCCCTTGCATTTAAATGTTAAAGGTCATGACTACACTTGAAGGGGGAGATTTATCAAAGGGTGTAAAATTTAGACTGGTGCAAACTGCCCACAGCGACCAATCACAGCTCAGCTTTAGGCAGTGCTGAAAGGAAAGAGGAGCTGTGATTGGTTGCTGTGGGCAGTTTGCACCAGTCTAAATTTTACACCCTTTGATAAATCTCCCCCGAAGTGTTTGTGGTCAGTCGGTTGGGGCCCAATTGAAAGTTTGCTAAGGGGCCCGGCCATGTCTAGTTACACCCTTGTAGCCGCATATATATTTGCATCTGGGGCCTTCGTGTCTATAGATTCTTATGGATCCCCAGAGGAGATGATGACTACAACCATCTTGGTGCCGCCGGCATTCCCACCCCCAGGCGTATGTGACCTATATGCCTGATATGGATGTATAATACGGGGATGATGGGTCATGTTACATAATAGATGACCATGGATCACATGATAACATGATACAGGATCCCAATCCTCTACTAACCTCCTAGGACGCCTCTCTGACACCTCCGCCACGTGGTATCCCAGCTTACATCTGTATCTGCAGGTGGAGCCCACGTCATGGTTACCCAGATGGCAGCGAGGGCTGAGGAGCCGGGCATTGGCGATGGCTGGTGGAGAATCACACTCGATCTTACAGTAACCTTCCGGAAGAGACCAATGGCCGTCCCACATACACGTCACCCACCGGCTCAGACCTGAAACCCAAAGAGATGCCTGTAGAGACGTGTAACACCGTGTATTGTCCTAAAGCTTTACCCAGTGACATCACAATCTACTATGGAGATGATACTGCGTTCCCGCTGACATCACCGATGGTGACAATACTCATCCATCTTATTTTATACTATCTCCCTCCATAACTATGTGCAGAGCAGCCAATCTCTGATTGTAAGAGCTCCGACCGCCGTCACCCTGGTCAGTCAGCGGTACGGCGTCCATACTATACAGCCGTTGGCTCTGATTACATGTGTAGAGATGGTGACTGGTTACTGCAGATCAGCGACCGTCCAGGGAAGATGAGTGACAGTAACTCGGTATAACGGGGCCATCTGCTTATTGGCAGCAAAACCCCTTTAACTCAATCCTCCGGTCCATCTCCTCGCTGCGGTCGCTGACAGTCTCATTCCTTTATTACCTGGCAAGTTTTGATTGGTCAGACGCTGACTGATCGCTATAACGAGTGAGGAGAGAAGCGAACAGCTGACTCTTCTATCCCCACTCTTCTTCTATCCCCACTCTTCATTGACATTGAGATTTCCAGCTTGGTACGTAGGGTCGAGGAGAAGGAGCTCCTCATTGAGATCTCTTTTAAGTTGAGTTTATGCTGTCTACTCCGCTTGAAATTCTGCCTGTCCCATTAATTCAATGGGATTTCTCAAGCTCAATCCACCATCCGCCAAACGAACTGAATCAATGGGACAGGCTGAATTTCAAGGGGAGTACACAGCGCTAATTCTGCTTAAAATTTCTGCCTGTAGTGTGAACATACTCTCAGGGTCTGGATACCCTTTACAATACAGATGTAGTCAGGGTAACTTGTTCCCTGATACAACAATTGTGGGAGCTATGTTAAGTCAATTAGAAAGTCAAGTTAAACGCGTTAACACCGAGCATAGGAGGGAACGGGACCAAACACTGATCATACGAGGGAACGGGACCAAACACGAGAGTAGGAGGGAACAGGACCAAACACGAGAGTAGGAGGAAACAGGACCAAACACTGATCGTGGGAGGGAACAGGACCAAACACCGAGGGTAGGAGGGAACGGGAGCAAACACAGAGAGTAGGAGGGAACGGGAGCAAACACAGAGAGTAGGAGGGAACGGGACCAAACACTGAGGGAAGGAGGGAACGGGAGCAAACACTGTTCGTAGGAGGGAACGGAACCAAACACCGAGCATAGGAGGGAATGGGGCCAAACACTGATCGTAGGAGGGAACGGGACCAAACACGAGAGTAGGAGGAAACAGGACCAAACACTGATCGTAGGAGGGAACGGGACCAAACACTGATCGTAGGAGGGAACGGGACCAAACACTGATCGTAGGAGGGAACAGGGCAAAACACTGATCGTAGGAGGGAACGGGACCAAACACTGATCGTAGTAGGGAACGGGACCAAACACTGAGGGAAAGAGGGAACGGGACCAAACACTGAGGGAAGGAGGGAACGGGAGTAAACACTGAGGGAAGGAGGGAACGGGAGCAAACACAGAGAGGAGAAGGAAACAAGACCAAACACTGAGCGTAGGAGGGAATGGGGCCAAACACCGAGCGTAGGAGGGAATGGGGCCAAACACCGAGCGTAGGAGGGAATGGGGCCAAACACCGAGCGTAGGAGGAAACAGGACCAAACACAGAGCCTAGGAGGGAATGGGGCCAAACACCGAGCGTAGGAGGGAACGGGAGCAAACACCGAGCATAGGAGGAAAAAGGACCAAACACAGAGCGTAGCAGGGAACGGGACCCAACACCGAGCGTAGGAGGGAATGGGACCAAACACAGAGGGTAGCAGGAAACGGGACCAAACACCGAGCGTAGGAGGGAACGGGACCAAACACCGAGCGTAGGAGGGAACGGGACCAAACACCGAGCGTAGGAGGGAACGGGACCAAACACCGAGAGTAGGAGGGAACGGGACCAAACACCGAGAGTAGGAGGGAACGGGACCAAACACAGAGCGTAGGAGGGAACGGGACCAAACACCGAGAGTAGGAGGGAACAGGACCAAACACCGAGAGTAGGAGGGAACGGGACCAAACACCGAGAGTAGGAGGGAACGGGACCAAACACTGAGAAAAGGAGGGAACGGGACCAAACACCAAGAGTAGGAGGGAACGGGACCAAACACCGAGCGTAGGAGGGAACGGGACCAAACACCGAGAGTAGGAGGGAACGAGACCAGGCAGAAAGATTCCACGGCCTAATGTTCCCTGGGTCAGTGCTGACACTTAGGATCATGACCTTATTATAGGGCAGCGTATAGATTTAGGTTTATTCGGTTTGGAGTATGGACGCCACATAATGAGAATGTCCTGGAATCTACAGGAATTATAGTAATGAGAATATGTCGCTGTCTACATTAAGAGAACAGGATGGTGTTCCGTATTCAGCAATTAGTCCTCAGAAATGGTTCTATATCAGGTATATATATATATATATATATATATATATACAGTATATATATATATATATATATATATATATATATATAAAATTGTTGGTGTGACTGTAATCGCTGTCACTGTTATATAACAGGATATAAAAATAGAGGATATCATTAAGCTTCCGCCTCCGCCGCCTCGCTGACCTTTCCCACCTTCATCCTATAACGATGTTTATTTTCTATTTCTTCATATATTTCCTTATTTGTATATAACAATTATACTATAAATGTAACTATGGAAACAGAGCTCCACCAATCAGATGACAGCAGGGACGGATCTGTCAGAAGACGGACGATAATGCCGCCTGACAGATCCTACTAACTACAATCAGCTTTGCTGCCTTTCCGCCATATTACTTTATGCTTTTTTTTCCAGAATTCTTGACAGAATCTGCAACGTTGGTTTCAAACAGAACGTCCAACCAATATGTGTCCATAGCCTCAGTGTGGGGGGAGCAGCAAACCATATCGGAGCTAACAAGGAGTCCTCCACTAATACAATCAGCAGAATTTATCATCACCTGTCTCTCCCCTCCAAATTCTTCTTCTTTCAAATCAACTGGTGTCAGAAAGTTAAACAGATTTGTAAATTACTTCGCTATAAAAATCTCCAGTCTTCCAGTACTTATCAGCTGCTGTATGTCCTGCAGGAAGTGGTGTACTCTCTCCAGTCTGACACAGTGCTCTCTGCTGCCACCTCTGTCCATGTCAGGAACTGTCCAGAGCAGGAGAGGTTTTCTATGGGAATTTGCTGCTGCTCTGGACAGTTCCTGACATGGACAGAGGTGGCAGCAGAGAGCACTGTGTCAGACTGGAGAGAATACACCACTTCCTGCAGGACATACAACAGCTGATAAGTACTGGAAGACTGATTTTGATATAGAAGTAAATTACAAGTCTATATAACTTTCTGACACTAGTTGACAAAAATAAAAAAGATTTTTGCCGGAGTACTGCTTTAAAATAGTTAATGATGCATAAACAGTGAGGTGGATGCTGACGCCGGCCCTGGATCCATAAACAGAGAGGCAGGATTACGGGAGACCTCTGGGAGTACGGGAGACCTCAGACCCCCTACACAACCGCAGCGCCTCCAGAATCTTTCTCTCAATCACTGCGGCGGTATTGGAGGAATGAGGTGAGTAATTCTGCTTGTGTGCGTGGTTGTATATAAGTATGTGTGGTTGTAGATAAGTGTGTGTAGTTGTAGATAAGTGTGTGTGGCTGTAGATACGTGTGTGGTTGTATCTAAGTGTGTGTGGTTGTAGATAAGTGTGTGTGGTTGTAGATAAGTGTGTGTGGTTGTAGATAAGTGTGTGTGGCTGTAGATACGTGTGTGGTTGTATCTAAGTGTGTGTGGTTGTAGATAAGTGTGTGTGGTTGTAGATAAGTGTGTGTGGTTGTAGATAAGTGTGTGTGGCTGTAGATACGTGTGTGGTTGTATCTAAGTGTGTGTGGTTGTAGATAAGTGTGTGGCTGTAGATACGTGTGTGGTTGTATATAAGTGTGTGTGGTTGTAGATAAGTTTGTGTGGTTGTAGATAAGTGTGTGTGGTTGTAGATAAGTTTGTGTGGTTGTAGATAAGTGTGTGTGGTTGTAGATAAGTGTGTGTGTGGTTGTAGAGCAGTGTGTGTGGTTAGAGATAAGTGTGTGATTGTATATAAGTGTGTGTATGGTTGTAGATAAGTGTGTGTGGTTGTAGATAAGTGTGTGATTGTATGTAAGTTTGTGTATTGTTGTAGATAAGTGTGTGGATGGCTGTAGATAAATGTGCATGGTTGTAGATAAGTGTGTGTGCTTGTAGATAAGTGTGTGTGGTTGTAGATAAGTTTGCATGGTTGTATATAAGTGTGTGTGGTTGTATATAAGTGTGTGTGGTTGTAGATAAGTGTGTGTGTGGTTGTAGAGCAGTGTGTGTGGTTAGAGATAAGTGTGTGATTGTATATAAGTGTGTGTATTGTTGTAGATAAGTGTGTGGATGGCTGTAGATAAATGTGCATGGTTGTAGATAAGTGTGTGTGCTTGTAGATAAGTGTGTGTGGTTGTAGATAAGTTTGCATGGTTGTATATAAGTGTGTGTGGTTGTATATAAGTGTGTGTGGTTGTATATAAGTGTGTGTGGTTGTATATAAGTGTGTGTGGTTGTATACTGTATAAGGCTGCGTTCACACTACGTATATTTCAGTCAGTATTGCAACCAAAACCAGGAATGGATTAAAAACACAGAAAGGCTCTGTTCACATAATGTTGTAATTGAGTGGATGGCCGCCATTTAATGGCAAATATTTGCTGTTATTTTAGAACAACGGCTGTGGTATTGAAATAATGGCCGTTATTTACTGTTATATGGCGGCCATCCACTCAATTACAACATTATGTGAACAGAGCCTTTCTGTGTTTTTAATCCACTCCTGGTTTTGGTTGCAATATGAGGAGAATACTGACTGAAATATACGTAGTGTGAACCCAGCCTAAGTGTACATGGTTGTAGATAAGTGTGCGTGGTTGTATATAAGTGTGTGTGTGGTTGTAGATAAGTATGTATAGCTGTAGATAAGTGTGTGTGGTTGTAGATAAGTAAGTATGGCTGTAGATAAGTGTGTGTGGTTGTAGATAAGTGTGTGTGGTTGTAGATAAGTGTGCATGGTGGTAAATAAGTGTGTGGTTGTAGATACATGTGTGGTTGTATATAAGTATGTGTGGTTGTAGATAAGTGTGTGGTTGTATATAAGTGTGTGTGGTTGTAGATAAGTGTGTGTGGTTGTAGATAAGTGTATGGCTGTAGATAAGTGTGTGTGGCTGTAGATAAGTGTGTGTGTGGTTGTAGATAAGTGTGTGTGGTTGTAGATATGTGTATGTGGTTGTAGATAAGTGTGTGTGGTTGTATATAAGTTTGTGTGGTTGTAGATAAGTGTGTGTATGGTTGTAGATAAGTGTGTGTGGTTGTATATAAGTGTGTGTGGCTGTAGATAAGTGTGGGTGGTTGTATATAACTGCATGTGGTTGTATATAAGTGCGTGTGGTTGTATATAAGTGTGTGTGGTTGTAGATAAGTGTGTGGTTGTAGATAAGTGTGTGTGGTTGTAGATATGTGTATGTGGTTGTAGATAAGTGTGTGTGGTTCTATATAAGTGTGTGTATGTAGATAAGTGTGTGTGGCTGTAGATAAGTGCGCGTGGTTGTGGATAAGTGTTTATGGCTGTGGGTAAGTGTGTGTGGCTGTAGATAAGTTTGTGTATGGTTGTAGATAAGTGTGTGTGGCAGTAGATAAGTGTGTGTATGGTTGTAGATAAGTGTGTGTATGGTTGTATATAAGTGTGTCTTTGGTTGTAGATAAGTGTTTGTGGTTGTATATAAGTGTGTGTGGTTGTAGATAAGTGTGTATGGCTGTAGATAAGTGTGTGTATGGTTGTAGATAAGTGTGAGTGGTTGTAGATAAGTGTGTGTGGCAGTAGATAAGTGTGTGTATAGTTGTAGATAAGTGTGTGTGGTTGTAGATAAGTGTGTGTGGTTGTATATAAGTGTGTGTATGGTTGTAGATAAGTGTGTGTATGGCTGTAGATAAGTGTGTGTGGTTTTAGATAAGTGTGTGGTTGTAGATAAGTGTGCGTGGTTGTAGATAAGTGTGTGTGGTTGTAGATAAGTGTGTGTGGTTGTATATAAGTGTGTGTATGGTTGTAGATAAGTGTGTGTATGGCTGTAGATAAGTGTGTGTGGTTTTAGATAAGTGTGTGGTTGTAGATAAGTGTGCGTGGTTGTAGATAAGTTTGTGTGGTTGTAGATAAGTGTGTGTGGTTCTATATAAGTGTGTGTGGCTGTAGATAAGTGTGTGTGGTTGTATATAAGTGTGTGGTTGTAGATAAGTGTGTGTTGTTGTATATAAGTGTGTGGTTGTAGATAAGTGTGCGTGGTTGTAGATAAGTGTGTGTGGTTCTATAGTAGTGTGTGTGGTTGTAGATAAGTGTGTGTGGTTGTATATAAGTGCGTGGTTGTAGATAAGTGTATGTGGTTCTATATAAGTGTGTGTGGTTGTAGATAAGTGTGTGTGGTTGTATATAAGTGTGTGCGGTTGTAGATAAGTGTGTATGGCTGTAGATAAGTGTGTGTGGTTGTAGATAAATGTGTGTGGTTGTATATAAGTGTGTGTGGTTGTAGATAAGTGTGTGTGGTTGTATATAAGTGTGTGTGGTAAGTGGTTGTAGATAAGTGTGTGTGTAGTTGTAGATAAGTTTGTGTGGTTGTAGATAAGTGTGTGTGGTTGTAGATAAGCTGTATGTATATATATATATATATATATATATATATATACATAATGGTACGCTGGGCTGTATATATAATGGTATGCTGGGCTGTATATATATATATATATATATATATATATAAAATGGTATGCTGGGGTGTATATACATATATATATATACAATGGTATGCTGGGCTGTAAATATATAATGGTATGTGGGTGTGTATATATATATATATATATATATATATATATATATATGTGTATATAATGGTATGCTGGGCGGCTGTATATATATATATATATATATATATATATAATGGTATGCTGGGCTGTATATATATAATGGTATGCTGGGCTGTATATATGTATATATAATGGTATGCTGGGATGTATATATATATATATATATATATATATATACATATATATAATGGTATGCTGGGCTGTATATATATAATGGTATGTTGGGCTGTATATATGTATATATAATGGCATGCTGGGGTGTATATACTGTATATATATATATATATATATATATATATATATATATATATATATAATGGTATAATGGTATGCTGGGCTGTATATATATAATGGTATGCTGGGGTGTATATATATAATGGTATGCTGGGCTGTATATATGTATATATATAATGGTATGCTGGGGTGTATATATATATATATATAATGGTATGCTGGGCTGTATATATGTATATATATATAATGGTATGCTGGGGTGTATATATATATATATATAATGGTATGCTGGGCTGTATATATGTATATATATATAATGGTATGCTGGGGTGTATATATATATATATATAATGGTATGCTGGGCTGTATATATATAATGGTATGCTGGGGTGTATATATAATGGTATGCTAGGCTGTATATATATGCTGGGCTGTATATATATAATGGTATGCTGGGCTGTATATATATATATAATGGTATGCTGGGGTGTATATATATATATGCTGGGTAGTATATATATAATGGTATGCTGGGGTGTATATATATAATGGTATGCTAGGCTGTATATATATGCTGGGCTGTATATATATAATGGTATGCTGGGCTGTATATATATATAATGGTATGCTGGGGTGTGTATATATATATGCTGGGTAGTATATATATAATGGTATGCTGGGGTGTATATATATAATGGTATGCTAGGCTGTATATATATGCTGGGCTGTATATATATATAATGGTATGCTGGGCTGTATATATATATAATGGTATGCTGGGCTGTGTATATATATATATAATGGTATGCTGGGCTGTATATATATATAATGGTATGCTGGGGTGTGTATATATATATATATATATATATATATATATATATATATATATATATATAATGGTATGCTGGGCTGTATATATGTATATATAATGGTATGCTGGGCTGTATATATATATATACATATATATAATGGTATGCTGGGGTGTATATATATATATAATGGTATGCTGGGGTGTATATATATATATATATATATATAATGGTATGCTGGGGTGTATATATATATAATGGTATGCTGGGGTGTATAGCTAGAGGTATAACCAGTAGGAAGAGAGAGATTGTGATCCCGCTGTATAGAGCTCTGGTGACATCACATCTGTATACTGTGTACAGTTCTGGAGACGTCATCTAACAAAGGACATTGATAAAATAGAACGGGTCCAAAGACGGCTACAAAAATGGTGGAGGGTGCGATGGATAAACCATATCAGGAAAGACTGAAGGATTTGTATCTGTATAGTCTGGAGGGAAGAAGGGAAAGGGGGGACATGATGGAAACCTTTATATATGTTAGAAGGGAAAGGAGGACATGATGGAAACCTTTATATATGTTACTGGAGGAAGAAGGGAAAGGGGAGGACATGATGGAAACCTTTATATATGTTACAGGAGGAAGAAGGGAAAGGAGGACATGATGGAAACCTTTATATATGTAGGAGGAAGAAGGGAAAGGGAGGACATGATGGAAACCTTTATATATGTTACAGGAGGAAGAAGGGAAAGGGGGACATGATGGAAACCTTTAAGTATGTTACAGGAGGAAGAAGGGAAAGGGAGGACATGATGGAAACCTTTATATATGTTACAGGAGGAAGAAGGGAAAGGGGGGACATGATGGAAACCTTTATATATGTTACAGGAGGAAGAAGGGAAAGGGGAGGACATGATGGAAACCTTTATATATGTTACAGGAGGAAGAAGGGAAAGGGAGGACATGATGGAAACCTTTATATATGTTACAGGAGGAAGAAGGGAAAGGGAGGACATGATGGAAACCTTTATATATGTTACAGGAGGAAGAAGGGAAAGGAGGGACATGATGGAAACCTTTATATATGTTACTGGAGGAAGAAGGGAAAGGGGAGGACATGATGGAAACCTTTATATATGTTACAGGAGGAAGAAGGGAAAGGGAGGACATGATGGAAACCTTTATATATGTTACTGGAGGAAGAAGGGAAAGGGGAGGACATGATGGAAACCTTTATATATGTTACAGGAGGAAGAAGGGAAAGGAGGACATGATGGAAACCTTTATATATGTAGGAGGAAGAAGGGAAAGGGAGGACATGATGGAAACCTTTATATATGTTACAGGAGGAAGAAGGGAAAGGGAGGACATGATGGAAACCTTTATATATGTTACAGGGGGAAGAAGGGAAAGGGAGGAGATGATGGAAACCTTTATATATGTTACAGGAGGAAGAAGGGAAAGGGGGACATGATGGAAACCTTTAAGTATGTTACAGGAGGAAGAAGGGAAAGGGAGGACATGATGGAAACCTTTATATATGTTACAGGAGGAAGAAGGGAAAGGGGGGACATGATGGAAACCTTTATATATGTTACAGAAGGAAGAAGGGAAAGGGAGGACATGATGGAAACCTTTATATATGTTACAGGAGGAAGAAGGGAAAGGGAGGACATGATGGAAACCTTTATATATGTTACAGGAGGAAGAAGGGAAAGGGGGGACATGATGGAAACCTTTATATATGTTACAGGAGGAAGAAGGGAAAGGGGGACATGATGGAAACCTTTAAGTATGTTAGAGGAGGAAGAAGGGAAAGGGAGGACATGATGGAAACCTTTATATATATGTTACAGGAGGAAGAAGGGAAAGGGAGGACATGATGGAAACCTTTATATATGTTACAGGAGGAAGAAGGGAAAGGGGGACATGATGGAAACCTTTATATATGTTACAGGAGGAAGAAGGGAAAGGAGGACATGATGGAAACCTTTAAGTATGTTAGAGGACTAAATAAGGTTCAGGAGGGAAGTGTTAAGTGTCAAGAACAAGAGGAGACAGTGAGAGGTTAGTTGGGGGAAAGATCAGAAGCAATGTGAGAAAATATTATTTTACTGAAAGAGTAGTAGATACTGTACCTGGAACAAACTTCCAGCAGAGGTGGTTGGTAAATCTACAATAACAGAATTTAAACACGCCTGGGATAGACATACATCTATCCAACGATAATAACAAAGAAAATACTAAAAGGGCGACTAGATGGACCCAGTGGTCTTTTTCTATCTTCTATGTTTCTATATTTCTATGTGGCAGAAAGATCCATAGTCTCACTGCTCTTACAGTAAAGAATATAGAGAGTACCATAGTCTCACTGCTCTTACAGTAAAGAATATAGAGAGTACCATAGTCTCACTGCTCTTACATAGTCTCACTGCTCTTACATAGTCTCACTGCTCTTACAGTAAAGAATATAGAGAGTACCATAGTCTCACTGCTCTTACAGTAAAGAATATAGAGAGTACCATAGTCTCACTGCTCTTACATAGTCTCACTGCTCTTACATAGTCTCACTGCTCTTACAGTAAAGAATATAGAGAGTACCATAGTCTCACTGCTCTTACATAGTCTCACTGCTCTTACATAGTGTCACTGCTCTTACAGTAAAGAATATAGAGAGTACCATAGTCTCACTGCTCTTACATAGTCTCACTGCTCTTACATAGTGTCACTGCTCATACAGTAAAGAATATAGAGAGTACCATAGTCTTACTGCTCTTACAGTAAAGAATATAGAGAGTACCATAGTCTCACTGCTCTTACATAGTCTCACTGCTCTTACATAGTGTCACTGCTCATACAGTAAAGAATATAGAGAGTACCATAGTCTCACTGCTCTTACAGTAAAGAATATAGAGAGTACCATAGTCTCACTGCTCTTACATAGTCTCACTGCTCTTACATAGTGTCACTGCTCATACAGTAAAGAATATAGAGAGTACCATAGTCTCACTGCTCTTACAGTAAAGAATATAGAGAGTACCATAGTCTCACTGCTCTTACATAGTCTCACTGCTCTTACATAGTGTCACTGCTCATACAGTAAAGAATATAGAGAGTACCATAGTCTCACTGCTCTTACAGTAAAGAATATAGAGAGTACCATAGTCTCACTGCTCTTACATAGTCTCACTGCTCTTACATAGTGTCACTGCTCATACAGTAAAGAATATAGAGAGTACCATAGTCTCACTGCTCTTACAGTAAAGAATATAGAGAGTACCATAGTCTCACTGCTCATACAGTAAAGAATATAGAGAGTACCATAGTCTCACTGCTCTTACAGTAAAGAATATAGAGAGTACCATAGCCTCACTGCTCTTACAGTAAACACATATACACAGACCATATATACATATATAACCACATAGACACACACACAATTCCGAGACAGTTGTAGGTATTTACCTTGGAATATGGCAGGTGGGAGGCAGGTGAAGTAGCAGCGGTTTCCTAGACCTGTTCCATCTGGGCAAAAGAAATTAGTGTGGAATACGAGCGATGTAGGCGGAGGTCCACAATCCAATAATCCGCATGTTACACTCAGATTCCAGTGCCCCCCCGAGCACTTTAAGGAGGCGTCCTGATTTAGTGAAGACAGCATGGAAGTAAAGGGCTTCCTTATACAGTATGACTCATATACATTTATCTATACACACATACTACCTGCATAGTGTATTATATAGAGTGTACTAGTGTATTATACCGGGGGGGGGATGTGAGTAAGGGGGGGTGTAATGCTATCCAGTAATGCCATCTTTGTTTTCTCTTAATCGCATAGATGTTTTTTAAGATTTTTGAAGCTAATCCGCCATTGGTGATGATGGTGCAGCTACTCAGAGACCGGTCATTGGGACGTATAGAATAATCAGCTACATCTGCAGGAATGAAGCTAATCCGCCATTGGTGGTGATGGTGCAGCTACTCAGAGACCGGTCATTGGGACGTATAGAATAATCAGCTACATCTGCAGGAATGAAGCTAATCCGCCATTGGTGGTGATGGTGCAGCTACTCAGAGACCGGTCATTGGGACGTATAGAATAATCAGCTACATCTGCAGGAATGAAGCTAATCCGCCATTGGTGGTGATGGTGCAGGATCTGGTCTATGAGTGCTCCATCCCCAGGATAACAATGAACTGAGAAAACTCACAAGAACAAGATCCACATATCGCTGTGACGGAGGATAACATATTGTGAATGTCATGTCCGTGTTTAGTCAGACCTCGGCACGGCCCTCTGTAAGGTACGACCGAGACTGCATTTTTACCAATGAATTAGTGCTTATTCTGTGCTTTATCTGCTCCTGTCTGAACACTGCTCTAATCCTTCTGCTCTGGTGATTGAATTATCTGCCACACCCGTCTCTTCCTCTCACTTCCCTCTGGCCGCTTCACAGTTAGAAAGGAGTCCGGGATCAGACTTTTTTGCATCTACCTCCCCGTCTCCATCGCTGGGGTCCGCTGTCCTCCGCTACGGTTCCCGGTTCCCCGGCTGCTTCCTGGTTTGAGAGGGACTGACAGCCTCAGAACTGGAGCAGGGGACAGAGGGCCGGATAATTGACGGGTGTAATACGGTCTTTACTCTTGCTGGATTCTGGATCTCTAGTCCAATCAGGTGCTGGACCCTGTTAACCCTTCGCTAGCATGATGGGCATTGTAGTTGGGCCGGAGGTTCCCCATCCCTGCAGTAAATGATTGATAGCTGAGGTTCTCTCTTACCTGTACAATGTTATGTCCTGTCTTACTGACTGTATGGAGAACGAAGCCCTGGTCACACGTCACCCAACACAGGGTCTCTCCATCCACATCTGTGGAACATTGGGTGGTCCCATGTAGGACGTGCAGAGCAGGACATGAGCTGGAGGATTATAGAGACACTATTAATGATAACATCCTATATATCTAGAACCCTGAGAGTCCCCGACAAGAACCAACAGAACCTTATCAATTACCTGCAATTCCTTCCATTATGGGGCCCCCCGACAGGTGACTCCCTGATGCCGGCTGGAGACCTGAGCGCCACTCCATGAACCCCGACGGATGGGGAGGAGAACCTGAGCGTGAGCGACAGCGCTCTGCGCATTGGGTTTTTTGGACAATTTATGACCAGAGGATTATAGCGACATGAAAGTCTGTGCGTCCCTGGGAAAACACACGAGAATGGCTTTAGCTGGTTGTTCTGTGCAAATCTGTGACAATATCAAAGTGTCCAGATACACATGCTGGGGCCCTAACACATACTGGGGCCCTAACAGGTGCTGGTGACATAACACATACTGGGGCCCTAACAGGAGCTGGTGATGTAACACATACTGGGGCCCTAACAGGTGCTGGTGACGTAACACATACTGGGGCCCTAACAGGTGCTGGTGACGTAACACATACTGGGGCCCTAACAGGTGCTGGTGACGTAACACATACTGAGGCCCCAACAGGTGTTGGTGACGTAACACATACTGGGGCCCTAACAGGTGCTGGTGACGTAACACATACTGGGGCCCTAACAGGTGCTGGTGACGTAACACATACTGGGGCCCTAACAGGTGCTGGTGACGTAACACATACTGGGGCCCTAACAGGAGCTGGTGATGTAACACATGCCGGGGCCCTAACAGGTGCTGGTGACGTAACACATACTGGGGCCCTAACAGGTGCTGGTGACATAACACATGCCGGGGCCCTAACAGGTGCTGGTGACGTAACACATACTGGGGCCCTAACAGGTGCTGGTGACATAACACATGCTGGGGCCCTAACAGGTGCTGGTGACGTAACACATACTGGGGCCCTAACAGGAGCTGGTGATGTAACACATGCCGGGGCCCTAACAGGAGTTGGTGACGTAACACATACTGGGGCCCCAACAGGTGCTGGTGACGTAACACATACTGAGGCCCCAACAGGTGCTGGTGACGTAACATATACTGGGGCCCTAACAGGTGCTGGTGACATAACACATGATGGGGCCCTAACAGGTGCTGGTGACATAACACATACTGGGGCCCCAACAGGTGCTGGTGACATAACACATACTGGGGCCCTAACAGGTGCTGGTGACGTAACACATACTGGGGCCCTAACAGGTGCTGGTGACGTAACATATACTGGGGCCCTAACAGGAGTTGGTGACGTAACACATACTGGGGCCCCAACAGGTGCTGGTGACGTAACACATACTGGGGCCCTAACAGGTGCTGGTGACGTAACACATACTGGGGCCCTAACAGGTGCTGGGGACCTAACACATACTGGGGCCCTAACAGGTGCTGGGGACCTAACACATACTGGGGCCCTAACAGGTGCTGGGGACCTAACACATACTGGGGCCCTAACAGGTGCTGGTGACGTAACACATACTGGGGCCCTAACAGGTGCTGGGGACCTAACACATACTGGGGCCCTAACAGGTGCTGGGGACCTAACACATACTGGGGCCCTAACAGGTGCTGGTGACGTCACACATACTGGGGACCTAACACATACTGGGGCCCTAACAGGTGCTGGTGACGTAACACATGCTGGGGCCCTAACAGGTGCTAGGGGCCCTAACAGGTGCTGGGGCCCTAACACACGCTGGTGACGTAACACATACTGGGGCCCTAACACATGCCGGGGCCCTAACACATTCTGGGGCCCTAACACATGCTGGGGCCCTAACACATGCCAGGACCCTAACACATGCCAGGACCCTAACACTTGCTGGGGCCCTAACACTTGCTGGGGCCCTAACACATGCCAGGACCCTAACACTTGCCGGGGCCCTAACACATGCCGGGGCCCTAACACATGCTGGGGCTGTAACACATGCTGGGGCTGTAACACATGCTGGGGCTGTAACACATGCTGGGGCCCTAACACATGCCGGGGCCCTAACACATGCCAGGGCTGTAACACATGCTGGGGCCCTAACACATGCCGGGGCCCTAACACATGCCGGGCCCTAACACATGCCGGAACCCTAACACATGCCGGGGCCCTAACACATGCCGGGGCCCTAACACATGCCGGGGCCCTAACACATGCCGGGCCCTAACACATGCCGGGACAGTAGCACAACGTAGCACAATGATCAGGAGCCGTAACACTGAGATTATTGTTGTCATCAATAGGAAGATACAAGAAGCTTCGGAAACACAATACAAGAGAATTAGCGGCACAGGTTATTATGTGTGATGTAGAAAAGTAACGGCCGGACGGGCTGCTTCCTGTGCCGGGTGACCTGTGTAATGAGAGGGCCGCTGTACAGAATGGGCCTCCATGCAGAGCGGATGGCGCTGTACCCGCAGAGCGTTCACTCCCATTCCCCACCTCCGGGACGTTCTCTGCAGACGCTACAGGCATCATTTCCAATGTATCAAACGTAACACGGACTCCACCTCAAATTGCTGTCACTGGAGGGACGGTGTCACCTAAACGTTCTGTTACTGATCAGTCAGATACTAAAACTTCTTCCTTTATTCTCATCTGTTTCTATTTTCTGACTGATTTTTTTTTATTTCCCATTTTTTATTTTCTAATTTCCCATTTTTTCTCTCTATATTATATAATAATCCTGATATCGCGCAGTTCTCATTCTCACCAAGATAAAACCAGTCTGTGGTGATAAGAGGAGGCTGCAGTAAAGTGATCTGTACAGCATTGCAGCATCATGTGACACCAGTAGATAGAGGAGACAATAGCAGCTCCCTGTGGAATGACCTCTTCACAGGTCACAGAGCGCGCTCAGTAATGTCTCACATTCATCTCAAGGGACAGAGTCTGTCTATTCTATTGTCATTTATGTCCATGAGCCTAGCTGTAAAGCATGTCACTAAATGCTGTTAACAGCAGCCCAGGCAAGATGGCCCCCCCCATAACTATAAAGTGAGGAAATAGAAACAGATTAGAATAAAAGAAGAAGTTTTAGTATCTGACTCTGATCACATTCCCACTAAATAACCCAAATAATGAGCGGCCATCATCTCTCGCAGCCTGTAGGGGGCGCCTTTCACTCCCAGGAATCCTCCTTTATCCATCATCTTTCTGCTTCTGTATGTCGGAGAATCAGATGCATAATACCGCTGTGTCGCGTTCGCCGAGCGCCACCGCCCCGTATGATTTATTGTAGAATCTCAGGATATTGATGTCTATAATGTAAGATGGTGACATCAGGGGGCAAAAATAACACAAATGCCCCCGTCCAGAGAAGAGTCAGAGGAGGAGGAGAACAGAACTGAGCTCACCCGCCAATCATAGAGAGAGCCAAAGAACTGCAAAATAACATAATGCACTGATAGAGAGCTGGGAAGGGCACCCCCTAGCTGTGGGGCAGGGGAATACAAATACAGTCTGACACAGTGCTCCCTGCTGCCACCTCTGTCCAGAACAGGAGAGGTTTTCTATGGGGATTTGCTGCTGCTCTGGACAGTTCCTGACATGGACAGAGGTGGCAGCAGAGAGCACTGTGTCAGACTGCAGAGAATACACCACTTCCTGCAGGACATACAACAGCTGATAACTACTGGAAGACTAGAGATTTTTATATAGAATTAAAAATCTCTATAACTTTCTGACACCAGCTTATTTGAAAGAAAATTATTTTTGCCAGAGTACCCCTTTAAATGATGGACGTCTTTTGAGGCTGACATCAAACAATGCTCATGACAAATATTTTCGGACTTCTTTTGCAAACACTGGACTTTATTTTTTGGGTTGGTCACACAGTTTTTTTTTTCTCACCGTCTTCACAGTTAGATTCAATGGACTTTTTAATTAAAGACAAAGGGCGACTCGTCCACCTGACCAAGAATAACATACCGACGGCCGTCACTGCATTTTAAGGAATTATAGATGGACAAGAAAAAAAAGTGGTGGGAACATAACCCATATAACCCATATAACTTATATAGCCCATATAACCCGTATAACCCATATAACCCGTATAACCCATATAACCCGTATAACCCATATAGCCCATATAACCCGTATAACCCATATAACCCGTATAACCCGTATAACCCATATAGCCCATATAACCCGTATCACCCATATAGCCCATATAACCCATATAACTCATATACCCCATATAACCCATATAACTCATATAGCCCATATAACCCGTATAACCCATATAACCCGTATAACCCATATAGCCCATATAACTCATATAATTCATATAGCCCGTATAACCCGTACAACCCATATAGCCCATATAACCCGTATAACCCATATAGCCCATATAACCCGTAAAACCCATATAGCCCATATAACCCGTATCACCCATATAGCCCATATAACCCATATAACCCATATAACTCATATACCCCATGTAACCCATATAACTCATATAGCCCATATAACCCGTATAGCCCATATAACCCATATCACCCATATAGCCCATATAGCCCATATAACCCATATAACCCATATAACTCATATAGCCCATATAACCCATATAACCCGTATAACCCATATAGCCCATATAACCCGTATAACCCATATAGCCCATATAACTCGTATCACCCATATAGCCCATATAACCCATATAGCCCATATAACCCATATAACTCATATAGCCCATATAACCCATATAACTCATATAGCCCATATAACCCATATAGCCCATATAACCCGTATAACCTATATAGCCCATATAACCCGTATCACCCATATAGCCCATATAACCCATATAACTCATATAGCCCATATAACTCATATAGCCCATATAACCCATATAACCCCTATAGCCCATATAACCCGTATAGCCCATATAACCCATATAGCCCATATAACCCGTATAACCCATATAACTCATATAGCCCATATAACCCATATAACTCATATAGCCCATATAACCCATATAACTCATATAGCCCATATAGCCCATATAGCCCATATAACCCATATAACTCATATAGCCCATATAACCCGTATAGCCCATATAACCCATATCACCCATATAGCCCATATAGCCCATATAACCCATATAACCCATATAACTCATATAGCCCATATAACCCGTATAACCCATATAGCCCATATAACCCGTATAGCCCATATAACCCATATAGCCCATATAACCCGTATAACCCATATAGCCCATATAACTCATATAATTCATATAGCACATATAACCCGTATAACCCATATAACCCGTATAACCCATATAGCCCATATAACCCGTATAACCCATATAGCCCATATAACTCGTATCACCCATATAGCCCATATAACCCATATAGCCCATATAACCCATATAACTCATATAGCCCATATAACCCATATAACTCATATAGCCCATATAACCCATATAGCCCATATAACCCGTATCACCCATATAGCCCATATAACCCATATAACTCATATAGCCCATATAACTCATATAGCCCATATAACCCATATAACCCCTATAGCCCATATAACCCGTATAGCCCATATAACCCATATAGCCCATATAACCCGTATAACCCATATAACTCATATAGCCCATATAACCCATATAACTCATATAGCCCATATAACCCATATAACTCATATAGCCCATATAACCCATATAGCCCATATAACCCATATAACTCATATAGCCCATATAACCCGTATAACCTATATAGCCCATATAACCCATATAGCCCATATAACCCATATAACTCATATAGCCCATATAACCCATATAACTCATATAGCCCATATAACTCATATAGCCCATATAACCCATATAACCCCTATAGCCCATATAGCCCATATAACCCATATAACTCATATAGCCCATATAACCCGTATAACCCATATAGCCCATATAACTCATATAATTCATATAGCCCATATAACTCATATAATTCATATAGCCCATATAGCCAATGTATGAAATAAGAGGCACGTGAAGATACAGTCCACCCTTTGGACATCTATGGATCCCACATTATGTCATAATAAATGTCGACAATCTTTATTATAAATAATATATTATGAAAACAAACAATAATAATACTAATAATAATACTACAGGAAGTGTCCCTAATCCCTGCTCCAGGTAGGGGTTACATCACATTTTGAGGTACATCAGTACCAAATTCCACAAGGAGGGGCTAAGTGCCCGCAGGGAGGGACTTGATCTCCACAGGGAGGGGCTAAGTGTCCACAGGGAGGGGCTAAGTGTCCGCAAGGTGGAGCCAGACACCTCAAGTGCCCAGCACCTCCCCCTATGGCTTGTCTCTTCCTCCTGCATTTGACTGACAGCCCCTGTGATTTGCTTTATTATACATTTTCTTAGGTCCAGATTATTGTCTTCAATCCCTCAAATATACAGATATAATTTCCGAGAATCCAGCAAACGTCTGTTATATAATCATCATCTGCCAGTGGAGGGATGTGAATTAATTATCCCTGTGAGGAGAAGACTTGGTATAATAACAAACCACAACCCTCTTCATCCCATGTAAGGTCAAAAATCTTATTGTACTTGGACATTTCCAGCTGAAAGAGGTAAAACCGATCACTTCAGGAAGGAGAGAGAAAGTGATTGTATTATCATGTTTTATATGAAGTTTAGGAGGGCTCCAAACCTAATACTATACAAGGAGGCTCCAAACTATACGAGGGGGCTCCAAACCTAATACTATACAAGAAGACTCCAAACTATACGAGGGGGCTCCAAACCTACTACTATACAAGGAGGCTCCAAACTATACGAGGGGGCTCCAAATCTACTACTATACGAGGGGGCTCCAAACTATATGAGGGGGCTCCAAACTTAATACTATACAAGGGGGCTCCAAACCTAATACTATACAAGAAGACTCCAAACTATACGAGGGGGCTCCAAACTTAATACTATACAAGGGGGCTCCAAACCTAATACTATACAAGAAGACTCCAAACTATACGAGGGGGCTCCAAACCTAATACTATACAAGGGGGCTCCAAACCTAATACTATACAAGAAGACTCCAAACTATACGAGGGGGCTCCAAACCTAATACTATACAAGAAGACTCCAAACCATACGAGGGGGCTCCAAACCTAATACTATACAAGAAGACTCCAAACTATACGAGGGGGCTCCAAACCTACTACTATACGAGGGGGCTCCAAACTATACGGGGGCTCCAAACCTAATACTATACGAGGAGGCTCCAAACCTAATACTATACAAGAAGACTCCAAACTATACGAGGGGGCTCCAAACCTAATACTATACGAGGAGGCTCCAAACCTAATACTATACAAGAAGACTCCAAACTACACGAGGGGGGCTCCCAACTTTATACTATACAAGAAGACTCCAAACTATATGAGGGGGCTCCAAACCTAATACTATACAAGGGGCTTCCAAACCTAATACTATACAAGAAGACTCCAAACTATACGAGGAAGCTCCAAACCTAATACTATACAAGGGGACTTCAGACTATACAAGGGGGCTCCAAACTATATGAGGGGGCTCCAAAGCTAATACTATACGAGGGGGCTCCAAACCTTATTCTATACAAGGGGACTTCAGACTATACAAGGGGGCTCCAAACTATACAAGGGGCTCCAAACCTAATACTATACGAGGGGACTCCAAACTATACGAGGGGGCTCCAAACCTCATACTATACGAGGGGACTCCAAACTATACGAGGGGGCTCCAAACCTAATACTTTAAGAGGGGGCTCTTTATTATACAAGGGGGCTCCAAACCTAATACTATACGAGGGGACTCCAGACTATACGAGGAGGCTCCAAACCTAATACTATACGAGGGGACTCCAAACCTAATACTATACGAGGGGACTCCAAACTATACGAGGAGACTCCAAACCTAATACTTTACAAGGGGACTATAAACTATACGAGGGGGCTCCAAACTATATGAGGGAGCTCGAAACCTAATACTATACGAGGGGGCTCCTAACTATACAAGGGGGCTCCAAACCTATTACTATACGAGGGGGCTCCTAATTATAAAAGGTGGCTACAAACCTTATACTATACGTGTGGACTCCAAACTATATGAGGGGGCTCCAACCTAATACTATATGAGGGGGCTTCTTACTATACAAGGGGGCTCCAAACCTAATACTATACAAGGGGACTTCAAACTATACAAGGGGGCTCCAAACTATACAAGGGGACTCCAAACCTTATACTATATGAGGGGGCTCCAAATCTAATACCATACAAGGGGACTCCAAACCTAATACTATACAAGGGGACTCCAAACTATACAAGAGGGTTCCAAACCTACTACTATACAAGGGGGCTGCAAACCTAATACTATACAAGAAGACTCCAAACCTAATACTATACAAGGGGGCTCCAAACTATACGTGGGGCTCCAAACCTAATACTATACAAGGGGGCTGCAAACCTAATACTATACAAGGGGGCTCCAAACCTAATACTATACAAGGGGGCTGCAAACCTAATACTATACAAGGGGGCTCCAAACCTAATACTATACAAGGGGGCTCCAAACTATACGTGGGGCTCCAAACCTAATACTATACGAGGAGTCTCCAAACCTAATGTTATACAAGGGGGCTCCAAACCTAATACTATACAAGGGATCTCCAAACTATACGAGGGGTCTCCAAACCTAATATTATACGAGGAGGCTCCAAACCTAATACTATACAAGGGGACTCCAAACTATACGAGGGAGCTCCAAACCTAATACTATACAAGGGGACTCCAAACTATACGAGGGGGCTCCAAACCTAATACTATACGAGGAGGCTCCAAACCTAATACTATATGAGGGGGCTCCTAACTATACAAGGGGGCTCCAAGCCTAATACTATACAAGGGGACTCCAAACTATACCAGGGGGCTCCAAACTATACAAGGGGGCTCCAAACCTTATACTATATGAGGGGGCTCCAAACTTAATACCATACAAGGGGACTCCAAACTATACGAGGGATCTCCAAACCTAATACTATAAAAGGGGGCTCCAAACCTAATACTATACAAGGGGGCTCCAAACCTAATACTATACAAGGGGTCTCCAAACCTAATACTATACAAGGGGGCTCCAAACTATACAAGGGATCTCCAAACCTAATATAAAAGGGGGCTCCAAACCTAATACTATACAAGGGGGCTCCAAACCTATAAAAGGGGGCTCCAAACCTAATACTATACAATGGGGCTCCAAACTATATGAGGGGGGCTCCAACCCTAATATTATACGAGGAGGCTTCAAACCTAATACTATATGAGGGGGCTCCAAACCTAATACTAAACGAGGGGGCTCCAAACTATACGAGGGGGCTCCAAACCTAATACTATACAAGGGGGCTCCAAACCTAATACTATACAAGGGGGCTCCAACCCTAATATTATACAAGGAGGCTCCAAACCTAATACTATACAAGGGGGCTCCAAACCTAATACTATACAAGGGGGCTCCAAACCTAATACTATACAAGGGGACTCCAAACTATACGAGGGAGCTCCAAACCTAATACTATACAAGGGGACTCCAAACTATACGAGGGGGCTCCAAACCTAATACTATACGAGGAGGCTCCAAACCTAATACTATATGAGGGGGCTCCTAACTATACAAGGGGGCTCCAAGCCTAATACTATACAAGGGGACTCCAAACTATACCAGGGGGCTCCAAACCTTATACTATATGAGGGGGCTCCAAACTTAATACCATACAAGGGGACTCCAAACTATACGAGGGATCTCCAAACCTAATACTATAAAAGGGGGCTCCAAACCTAATACTATACAAGGGGGCTCCAAACCTAATACTATACAAGGGGGCTCCAAACCTATAAAAGGGGGCTCCAAACCTAATACTATACAATGGGGCTCCAAACTATATGAGGGGGGCTCCAACCCTAATATTATACGAGGAGGCTTCAAACCTAATACTATATGAGGGGGCTCCAAACCTAATACTAAACGAGGGGGCTCCAAACTATACGAGGGGGCTCCAAACCTAATATTATACAAGGAGGCTCCAAACCTAATACTATACAAGGGGGCTCCAAACCTAATACTATACAAGGGGGCTCCAAACCTAATACTATACAAGGGGACTCCAAACTATACGAGGGAGCTCCAAACCTAATACTATACAAGGGGACTCCAAACTATACGAGGGGGCTCCAAACCTAATACTATACGAGGAGGCTCCAAACCTAATACTATATGAGGGGGCTCCTAACTATACAAGGGGGCTCCAAGCCTAATACTATACAAGGGGACTCCAAACTATACCAGGGGGCTCCAAACCTTATACTATATGAGGGGGCTCCAAACTTAATACCATACAAGGGGACTCCAAACTATACGAGGGATCTCCAAACCTAATACTATAAAAGGGGGCTCCAAACCTAATACTATACAAGGGGGCTCCAAACCTAATACTATACAAGGGGGCTCCAAACCTATAAAAGGGGGCTCCAAACCTAATACTATACAATGGGGCTCCAAACTATATGAGGGGGGCTCCAACCCTAATATTATACGAGGAGGCTTCAAACCTAATACTATATGAGGGGGCTCCAAACCTAATACTAAACGAGGGGGCTCCAAACTATACGAGGGGGCTCCAAACCTAATACTATACAAGGGGGCTCCAAACCTAATACTATACAAGGGGGCTCCAAACCTAATACTATACGAGGGGGCTCCAAACCTAATACTATACAAGGGGGCTCCAAACCTAATACTATACAAGGGGACTCCAAACTATACGAGGGAGCTCCAAACCTAATACTATACAAGGGGACTCCAAACTATACGAGGGGGCTCCAAACCTAATACTATACGAGGAGGCTCCAAACCTAATACTATACGAGGAGGCTCCAAACCTAATACTATATGAGGGGGCTCCTAACTATACA
Source organism: Dendropsophus ebraccatus (assembly GCF_027789765.1). Classification (NCBI taxonomy): domain Eukaryota; kingdom Metazoa; phylum Chordata; class Amphibia; order Anura; family Hylidae; genus Dendropsophus; species Dendropsophus ebraccatus. The sequence continues at coordinate 124,725,888 of NC_091461.1, read as the reverse complement.
AGGGGGCTCCAAGCCTAATACTATACAAGGGGACTCCAACCCTAATATTATACAAGGAGGCTCCAAACCTAATACTATACAAGGGGGCTCCAAACCTAATACTATACAAGGGGACTCCAAACTATACCAGGGGGCTCCAAACTATACAAGGGGGCTCCAAACCTTATACTATATGAGGGGGCTCCAAACTTAATACCATACAAGGGGACTCCAAACTATACGAGGGATCTCCAAACCTAATACTATAAAAGGGGGCTCCAAACCTAATACTATACAAGGGGGCTCCAAACCTAATACTATACAAGGGGGCTCCAACCCTAATATTATACAAGGAGGCTCCAAACCTAATACTATACGAGGGGGCTCCAAACCTTATCCTACTGTGCTGTATGAGTTCAATAAAGAAATAGCATTTTATGGCCAGGTTCCCGCTATGTAAAGAGAACGGCCATCTTTTATAATTGTGGACGTCATTCATTTTGCAAATAACGTTAATTTTTAAACAAAAATAACGGGAGTTATTTGCACAATGGCGGGCGTTATAATGGTGAGAACCTAGCCTATTGGGGTAAGTAGCCCTTTTACAGGGGATTCTAAGATGTGCAAGTAAATCGATTCACAGGCGACAAGAGACGAGGAAGAGAACAGAGAAATCTTTGCTGATTCTTTCCGTCTGCTAATACCGTCAGTAAACTATAAGCCAGGTACGCCCCGTGGTAATGAGCGACCCAAAGGAAGGAACGTGGCCTCCAATCAGTAAGATAAAGTGTCCACCTGTGACTAGAACACTTACACGTTTTTGTAATACTGCGTTTACACAGACAGATTTATCTGACAGATTTTGGAAGCCAAAGCCAGGAATGGATTTGAAAAGAGGATAGATCCCAGTCTTTCCTTTATGACCTGATCCCTGTTTATTGTCTGTTCCTGGTTTGGGCTTCAAAGATCTGTCAGATAAATCTGTCTGTGTAAACCGCCATAACGCAATTCCATTGAAGTAAATTGAGCTTAATTGCAACCTGACCTGGAGACAAGAGTGGGTGCTGTCTCTGGAAGAAAGCGGCCAGGTTTTTGTAACGCTGGATAATCCCTTTAAACAATCTCAAGGAAATGAACGTTTTTTTATAGTTCCAGCTCGAGTTGTGGAAATAATTATGGAATCACTCGATATTAAGGAAAAAACTATGGAATTCAGAATCATATGGAGGAAGAAATGTCATCATAACTTTTCTGCTCTTCACATGTGATTCCTATGACTTCTCCGATAATCCTACATCACTGGCTCCAACGTTCTCAATGACTGATCAGTTCTCCTGGATGGAACTTTTGCCATTTTTTATTTCCATGATAAATTTTCAGTTGGAGGTTGTGTGACCATTAGGAGGGAGGGCAGCGATACGGAGGCCCCTCCTACCATCTACATCCACCCAATAGGGAGGCTGGGAGCCGGAAATAGGAAATACACATGGAAATACATTCCAAGTACAAGAGGAACCGGACACTATCCAGATCTTGGGAATGGTGGAGACATAGAGAGTGAGGTATAGATGGAGGGGACCCCTTTAAAGATCCCCCTTAAAAAAGATCCTTTATATTCTTCAGCCAAGTGTATCCTCACGGAACGTTCCATCATGTACATGTAGAGGGCTGGGTGCCAGGCGCAGCGAGGAGCCGCAACACTGTTCCTATACGGTTATACTGTAAGTGATAGAGCGCAGAGTTCTCGGTATATCGGGAGACATCAGCTAATAGGGTGATAACATAAGAGACTTTACTCAAATGTTCATCATGTGACTGTAAAGACGTTGCTGGACTCCTCCGAGGAGCAGATGTCTCCGGTATCCGCGATTGGCTGGCGGTGACACAATGTTTTGTTTTTGTGGTTACTTCTATAAACACCTTCACGAGTTGTTAAGTAATAAGTAACGTGACAGCAATGAAGCCAAAATAACTCCGGCAGATGGCGTGACTTAATGATTAAAAATACCGGAGAGATCATCTGATAACACCTATGACACGCCGAGAGCGCCGGGGAGGTTGCTACGCAACAGTCTCCGCTCTTACTTATGGGTGCTACGCCTGGAGTTGTCTGCTACTACATTCGGGACACTGTATATATATATACCTAGTATACATAACAGGTTATCCTTAGATGACTCCTACGGATATATAGAAGTAAATACTGCAGCTGCTGCTTTATACCGTGCCCAGGTCTCTATGACACAATATACAATGGATGTGCTGCCTCCCTGCAAAGAGCAAGTAAGGTATCGGGAGGGATTTCTCATACCCTGTATACTCTTGTATGCCAGGAAATTGGTATACACTAATAATAACTGGTGTGAATAGCATATGAAACCTACTCCAGCTGGTATCTGATGGTGCACGGATGACCAAAGTCGGGACGAAGGTACAACAAGGCATGCACCAACTAATATATCCAAGTGCACCTCTTCCTAATACATCCAGTGCACCTCCTCCTAATACATCCAGTGCACCTCCCTCCTAATACATCCAGTGCACCTCCCTCCTAATACATCCAGTGCACCTCCCTCCTAATACATCCAGTGCACCTCCCTCCTAATACCTCCAGTGCACCTCCCTTTTAATACATCCAGTTCACCTCCCTCCTAATACATCCAGTGCACCTCCCTCCTCATACCTCCAGTGCACCTCGCTCCTAATAACTCCAGTGCACCTCCCTCCTAATACATCCAGTGCACCTCCCTCCTCATACCTCCAGTGCACCTCCCTCCTAATACATCCAGTGCACCTCCCTCCTAATACATCCAGTGCACCGCCCTCCTGATACATCCAGTGCACCTCCCTTTTAATACATCCAGTGCACCTCCCTCCTCATACATCCAGTGCACCTCCCTCCTCATACATCCAGTGCACCTCCCTCCTAATACCTCCAGTGCACCTCGCTCCTAATAACTCCAGTGCACCTCCCTCCTAATACATCCAGTGCACCTCCTTATTAATACATCCAGTGCACCTCCCTCCTAATACATCCAGTGCACCTCCCTCCTAATACATCTAGTGCACCTTCCTCCTAATACATCCAGTGCACCTCCCTCCTAATACATCCAGTGCACCTCCCTCCTAATACATCTAGTGCACCTCGCTCCTAATACATCCAGTGCACCTCCCTCCTAATACATCCAGTGCAGCTCGCTCCTAATACATCCAATGCACCTCCCTTCTAATACATCCAAAGCACCTCCTTATTAATACATCCAGTGCACCTCCCTCCTAATACATCCAGTGCACCTCCCTCCTAATACATCCAGTGCACCTCCCTCCTAATACCTCCAGTGCACCTCGCTCCTAATACCTCCAGTGCACCTCCCTTCTAATACATCCAAAGCACCTCCTTATTAATACATCCAGTGCACCTCCCTCCTAATACCTCCAGTGCACCTCCCTCCTAATACCTCCAGTGCACCTCCCTCCTAATACATCCAGTGCAGCTCGCTCCTAATACATCCAATGCACCTCCCTTCTAATACATCCAAAGCACCTCCTTATTAATACATCCAGTGCACCTCCCTCCTAATACATCCAGTGCACCTCCCTCCTAATACATCCAGTGCACCTCCCTCCTAATACCTCCAGTGCACCTCGCTCCTAATACCTCCAGTGCACCTCCCTTCTAATACATCCAAAGCACCTCCTTATTAATACATCCAGTGCACCTCCCTCCTCATACATCCAGTGCACCTCCCTCCTAATACATCCAGTGCACCTCCCTCCTAACACATCCAGTGAACCTCCCTTCTAATACATCCAGTGCACCTCCCTCCTAATACATCCAGTGCACCTCCCTCCTAATACATCCAGTGCACCTCCCTCCTAATACATCCAGTGCACCTCCCTCCTCATACATCCAGTGCACCTCCCTCCTAATACCTCCAGTGCACCTCGCTCCTAATAACTCCAGTGCACCTCCCTCCTAATACATCCAGTGCACCTTCTTATTAATACATCCAGTGCACCTCCCTCCTAATACATCCAGTGCACCGCCCTCCTGATACATCCAGTACACCTTCCTCCTAATACATCCAGTGCACCTCCCTTCTAATACATCCAGTGCACCTCCCTCCTAATACATCCAGTGCACCTCCCTCCTAATACATCTAGTGCACCTCGCTCCTAATACATCCAGTGCACCTCCCTTCTAATACATCCAGTGCACCTCCCTCCTCATACATCCAGTGCACCTCCCTCCTAATACCTCCAGTGCACCTCGCTCCTAATAACTCCAGTGCACCTCCCTCCTAATACATCCAGTGCACCTCCTTATTAATACATCCAGTGCACCTCCCTCCTAATACATCCAGTGCACCGCCCTCCTGATACATCCAGTACAGCTTCCTCCTAATACATCCAGTGCACCTCCCTCCTAATACATCCAGTGCAACTCCCTCCTAATACATCTAGTGCACCTCGCTCCTGATACATCCAGTGCACCTTGCTCCTAATACATCCAGTGCACCTCCCTCCTAATACCTCCAGTGCACCTCGCTCCTAATACATCCAGTGCACCTCCCTCCTAATACATCCAGTGCACCTCCCTCCTAATACCTCCAGTGCACCTCCCTCCTAATACATCCAGTGCACCTCCCTCCTAATACCTCCAGTGCACCTTGCTCCTAATACATCCAGTGCACCTCCCTCCTAATACCTCCAGTGCACCTCGCTCCTAATACATCCAGTGCAGCTCGCTCCTAATACATCCAGTGCACCTCCCTCCTAATACATCCAGTGCAGCTCGCTCCTAATACATCCAGTGCACCTCCCTTCTAATACATCCAAAGCACCTCCTTATTAATACATCCAGTGCACCTCCCTCCTAATACATCCAGTGCACCTCCCTCCTAATACATCCAGTGCACCTCCCTCCTAATACCTCCAGTGCACCTCGCTCCTAATACCTCCAGTGCACCTCCCTTCTAATACATCCAAAGCACCTCCTTATTAATACATCCAGTGCACCTCCCTCCTAATACATCCAGTGCACCTCCCTTCTAATACATCCAGTGCACCTCCCTCCTAATACATCCAGTGAACCTCCCTTCTAATACATCCAGTGCACCTCCCTCCTAATACATCCAGTGCACCTCCCTCCTAATACATCCAGTGCACCTCCCTCCTAATACCTCCAGTGCACCTCCCTTTTAATACATCCAGTGCACCTCCCTCCTCATACATCCAGTGCACCTCCCTCCTAATACCTCCAGTGCACCTCGCTCCTAATAACTCCAGTGCACCTCCCTCCTAATACATCCAGTGCACCTCCTTATTAATACATCCAGTGCACCTCCCTCCTAATACATCCAGTGCACCTCCCTCCTAATACATCCAGTGCACCTCCCTCCTAATACATCCAGTGCACCTCCCTCCTAATACATCTAGTGCACCTCGCTCCTAATACATCCAGTGCACCTACCTCCTCATTCATCCAGTGCACCTCCCTCCTAATACATCCAGTGCACCTCCCTCCTAATACATCCAGTGCACCGCCCTCCTGATACATCCAGTACACCTTCCTCCTAATACATCTAGTGCACCTCGCTCCTGATACATCCAGTGCACCTTGCTCCTAATAGATCCAGTGCACCTCCCTTCTAATACCTCCAGTGCACCTCCCTCCTAATACCTCCAGTGCACCTCCCTCCTAATACATCCAGTGCACCTCCCTTCTAATACATCCAAAGCACCTCATTATTAATACATCCACTGCACCTCGCTCCTAATATATCCAGTGCACTTCCCTTCTAATACATCCAAAGCACCTCCTTATTAATATATCCAGTGCACCTCCCTCCTAATACATCCAGTGCACCTCCCTCCTAATACATCCAGTGCACCTCCCTCCTAATACCTCCAGTGCACCTCCCTCCTCATACATCCAGTGCACCTTCCTCCTAATACATCCAGTGCACCTCCCTCCTAATACATCCAGTGCACCTCCCTTCTAATACATCCAGTGCACCTCGCTCCTAATACATCCAGTGAACCTCCCTTCTAATACATCCAGTGCACCTCCTTATTAATACATCCAGTGCACCTCGCTCCAAATACATCCAGTGCACCTCCCTCTTAATACATGCATTGCACCTCCCACCTAATACCTTCAGTGCACCTCGCTCCTAATACATCCAGTGCACCTCCCTCCTCATACATCCAGTGCACCTCCCTTCTAATACATCCAGTGCCCCTTACTCCTAATACATCCAGTGCACCTCGCTCCTAATACATCCAGTGCACCTCGCTCCTAATACATCCAGTGCACCTCCCTCCTAATACATCCAGTGCACCTCACTAATACATCCAGTGCACCTCCCTCCTCGTACATCCAGTGCACCTCCCTTCTCATAAATCCAGTGCACCTCCCTCATAATACCTCCAGTGCACCTCGCTCCTAATACATGCAGTGCACCTCCCTCCTCATACATTCAGTGCACCTCGCTCCTAATACATCCAGTGCACCTCCCTCCTCATACATTCAGTGCACCTCCCTCCTCATACATCCAGTGCACCTTTCTTCTAATACATCCAGTGCACCTCCCTCCTAATACATCCAGTGCACCTCGCTCCTAATACATCCAGTGCACCTCCCTCCTAATACATCCAGTGCACCTCCCTCCTAATACATGCATTGCACCTTCCACCTAATAGCTCCAGTGCACCTCGCTCCTAATACATCCAGTGCACCTCCCTCCTAATACCTCCAGTGCACCTCGCTCCTAATACATCCAGTTCACCTCCCTCCCAATACATCCAGTGCACCTCCCTCCTACTACATCCAGTGCACCTCCCGCCTAATACATCTAGTGCACCTTGCTTCTAATACATCTAGTGCACCTCGCTTCTAATACATCCAGTGCACCTCCCTCCTAATACATCCAGTGCACCTCCCTCCTAATACATCCAGTGCACCTCCCTGCTAATACCTCCAGTGCACCTCGCTCCTAATACCTCCAGTGCACCTCCCTCCTAATACATCCAGTGCACCTCCCTCCTAATACCTCCAGTGCACCTCGCTCCTAATACATCCAGTTCACCTCCCTCCCAATACATCCAGTGCACCTCCCTCCTACTACATCCAGTGCACCTCCCGCCTAATACATCCAGTGCACCTTGCTTCTAATACATCCAGTGCACCTCCCTCCTAATACATCCAGTGTACCTCCCTGCTAATACCTCCAGTGCACCTCGCTCCTAATACCTCCAGTGCACCTCCCTCTTAATACATCCAGTGCACCTCCCTCCTAATACATCCAGTGCACTTCGCTCCTAATACATCCAGTGCACCTCCCTCCTAATACATCCAGTTCACCTCCCTCCTAATACATCCAGTGCACCTCCCTCCTAATACATCCAGTGCACCTCCATCCTAATACATCCAGTGCACCTCCCTCCTAATACATCCAGTGCACCTCCCTCCTAATACATCCAGTGCACCTCCCTCCTAATACATCCAGTGCACCTCCCTCCTAATACCTCCAATGCACCTCGCTCCTAATACATCCAGTTCACCTCCCTCCCAATACATCCAGTGCACCTCCCTCCTACTACATCCAGTGCACCTCCCGCCTAATACATCTAGTGCACCTCGCTTCTAATACATCCAGTGCACCTCCCTCCTAATACATCCAGTGCACCTCCCTGCTAATACCTCCAGTGCACCTCGCTTCTAATACCTCCAGTGCACCTCGCTCCTAATACATCCAGTGCACCTCCCTCCTAATACATCCAGTGCACTTCGCTCCTAATACATCCAGTGCACCTCCCTCTTAATACATCCAGTGCACCTCCCTCCTAATACATCCAGTGCACTTCGCTCCTAATACATCCAGTGCACCTCCCTCCTAATACATCCAGTGCACCTCGCTCCTAATACATCCAGTGCACCTCGCTCCTAATACATCTAGTGCACCTCCCTCCTAGTGCATCTAGTGCACCTCGCTCCTAATACATCCAGTGCACCTCCCTCCTAATACCTCCAGTGCACCACGCTCCTAATACCTCCAGTGCACCTCCCTCCTAATACATCCAGTGCACCTCCCTCCTAATACCTCCAGTGCACCTCCCTCCTAATACCTCCAGTGCACCTCCCTCCTAATACATCCAGTGCACCTCGCTCCTAATACCTCCAGTGCACCCCGCTCCTAATACCTCCAGTGCACCCCGCTCCTAATACCTCCAGTGCACCTTGCTCCTAACTCCTACAGTGCACCCCGCTCCTAATACCTCCAGTGCACCTCGCTCCTAATACCTCCAGTGCACCTCGCTCCTAATACATCCAGTGCACCTCCCTCCTAATACATCCAGTGCACCTCCCTCCTAATACATCCAGTGCACCTCCCTCCTAATACATCCAGTGCACCTCCCTCCTAATACATCCAGTGCACCTCCCTCCTAATACCTCCAGTGCACCTCGCTCCTAATACATCCAGTGCACCTACCTCCTCATTCATCCAGTGCACCTCCCTCCTAATACCTCCAGTGCACCTCGCTCCTAATACGTCCAGTGCACCTCCCTCCTAATACCTCCAGTGCACCCCGCTCCTAATACATCCAGTGCACCTCGCTCCTAATACCTCCAGTGCACCCCGCTCCTAATACATCCAGTGCACCTCCCTCCTAATACATCCAGTGCACCTCCCTCCTCATACATCCAGTGCACCTCCCTCCTAATACATCCAGTGCACCTCCCTCCTAATACATCCAGTGCACCTCCCTTCTAATACATCCAGTGCACCTCGCTCCTAATACATCCAGTGCACCTCGCTCCTAATACGTCCAGTGCACCTCCCTCCTAATACCTCCAGTGCACCTCCCTCCTAATACCTCCAGTGCACCCCGCTCCTAATACATCCAGTGCACCTCGCTCCTAATACCTCCAGTGCACCCCGCTCCTAATACCTCCAGTGCACCTCGCTCCTAATACCTCCAGTGCACCTTGCTCCTAATACCTACAGTGCACCCCGGTCCTAATACCTCCAGTGCACCTCGCTCCTAATACCTCCAGTGCACCTCGCTCCTAATACATCAAGTGCACCACGCTCCTAATACATCCAGTGCACCTCGCTCCTAATACCTCCAGTGCACCCCGCTCCTAATACATCCAGTGCACCTCCCTCCTAATACATCCAGTGCACCTCCCTCCTAATACATCCAGTGCACCTCCCTCCTAATACATTCAGTGCACCTCGCTCCTAATACCTCCAGTGCACCTCGCTCCTAATACATCCAGTGCACCTACCTCCTCATTCATCCAGTGCACCTCCCTCCTAATACATCCAGTGCACCTCGCTCCTAATACCTCCAGTGCACCCCGCTCCTAATACCTCCAGTGCACCTCCCTCCTAATACCTCCAGTGCACCCCGCTCCTAATACCTCCAGTGCACCTCCCTCCTAATACCTCCAGTGCACCCCGCTCCTAATACCTCCAGTGCACCCCGCTCCTAATACCTCCAGTGCACCTACCTCCTAATTGTCATCCTGATAGAAGGAGATACTGCAGGAATTATTAACAAACTGCATACCTCCCAAGTCTCCCTCTTTTGGAGGGACAGTCCCTACTTTTGACCCACGTCCCCCTGTCCCTCTTTGCCCCTTACATGTCTCTCTTTTTGATCTAGGAATTAGATTTGCATTAATAAACTTGCTATGTACCTCTATGGATCCTAAAAATTGTTATATTCAGATAAATCATGTGACATGATGGCCCCTGTCACACATGAAGTTCATATGGTCCCATACACATATCTGTAGATGTTAAAGATTTGTTTTGGGGTCACGTTCTGTGCTGCAAAACAATGATTAAAGGGGTTGTCCAGTGCTACAAAAACATGGCCACTTTCTTTCAGAGACAGCACGACTAGAGATGAGCGACCCTGGAGCAGCTGGAGTCCATCCGAACCCGAACGTTCGGTATGTGATTAGCGGTGGCTGCTGAAGTTGGATAAAGCCCTAAGGTTGTCTGGAGAACATGGATACAGCCAATAACTATATCCATGTTTTCCACATAGCCTTAGGGCTTTATCCAACTTCAGCAGCCACCGCTAATCAAATGCCGAAAGTTCGGGTTCGGATGGACTCCAGCTGCTCCAGGTTCGCTCATCTCTAAACACGACTCTTGTCTCCAGCTCAGGGGCGGTTTGCAATTAAGCTCTGTTCACTTCAATGGAACTGAGCAGAAAAACCCCACGCAAGATGGAGACAAGAGTGGGGCTGTCTCTGGAAGAAAGTTGCCATGTTTTTGTAGCGCTGGATTACCCCTTTAAGCCATTGTGCGTCCGTGTCACCTATCTAAAATGTAGGTCGCTGCAAATGCGACAGTTACTTAAACACATAGTAATCCGGTTTGCAGTTGCCGGTCCCCAATTACAGACAGGGTTACTGATGTGTGACTGCGACCTAAGGATACAGTAACATACAGTACACAGGATCTGCAGCAGATCTGCAGATATTAATGTAACTAAATGCATCAATCTGCAGCAGATCCTAGATGTGTGAATGCATCAATCTGCAGCAGATCTTGGATGTGTGATGCATCAATCTGCAGCAGTTCCTGGATGTGTGATTGCATCAATCTGCAGCAGCTCCTGGATGTGTGATGCATCAATCTGCAGCAGATCTTGGATGTGTGATGCATCAATCTGCAGCAGATCCTGGATGTGTGATTGCATCAATCTGTAGCAGATCCTGGATGATCTGCAGCAGATCCTGGATGTGTGAATGCATTATTCTGCAGCAGATCCTGGATGTGTGATTGCATCAATCTGCAGCAGCTCCTGGATGTGTGAATGCATTAATCTGCAGCAGCTCCTGGATGTGTGATTGCATCAATCTGCAGCAGCTCCTGGATGTGTGAATGCATCAATCTGCAGCAGCTCCTTCATGTGTGAATGCATTATTCTGCAGCAGATCTTGGATGTGTAAATGCATCAATCTGCAGCAGCTCCTTCATGTGTGAATGCATCCTTGAATAAGAAAGTATAGAAATGTCTGTAAAAGTTTCCTAGAGTGAACCGCAAGTGTCCCTCTTTGGCCGTCCAAAATGTTGTGAGGTCTGCAAACTGGTCGGGGAATATCAGAGACCGAAGATCAAACTGATCAAAACTGAGCCTCCTCCCCCAATTTTGACACCCAGAACACAGGTCCCTATTTATATGCCCCTCCTCCTCTCCCTGACCCTCCCCAACCTTTCTTCCTCACACCATCTCCACATCCAAGAATAAAGGGGACAGGGCACCTAGAGCTTCCTCCCCTCCCTCCATGCACCTAGAGCTTCCTCCCCTCCCTCCATGCACCTAGAGCTTCCTCCCCTCCCTCCATGCACCTAGAGCTTCTTCCCCTCCCTCCATGCACCTAGAGCTTCCTCCCCTCCCTCCATGCACCTAGAGCTTCCTCCCCTCCCTCCATGCACCTAGAGCTTCTTCCCCTCCCTCCATGCACCTAGAGCTTCCTCCCCTCCCCCCTCCATGCACCTAGAGCTTCCTCCCCTCCCCCCTCCATGCACCTAGAGCTTCCTCCCCTCCCCCCTCCATGCACCCAGAGCTTCCTCCCCTCCCCCCTCCATGCACCCAGAGCTTCCTCCCCTCCCCCTCCATGCACCTAGAGCTTCCTCCCCTCCCCCCTCCATGCACCTCGAGCTTCCTCCCCTCCCCCCTCCATGCACCTAGAGCTTCCTCCCCTCCCCCCTCCATGCACCTAGAGCTTCCTCCCCTCCCCCCTCCATGCACCTAGAGCTTCCTCCCCTCCCTCCATGCACCTAGAGCTTCCTCCCCTCCCCCCTTCATGCACCTAGAGCTTCCTCCCCTCCCCCCTCCATGCACCTAGAGCTTCCTCCCCTCCCCCCTCCATGCACCTAGAGCAATCTATTTCTCTTCCCCTTCACTTTACTCACCGAGCGAATAGTCGCGTCCTGTCACATCGGTCAGATGAGCAGTGACTGTTGTCTTCAGGGCGCTGTTAGGACGGTCGCCATCAGAGGACAGGTAGACGAGGAATGAATGTGCAGGACTGGGGCTATCAAAGCTCACCTGAGGGCAGATTAATAGTGAGAAGGTAATGTGTATCACAATGTATCATGTAGGAGGCGGATAACACTAAGTGACACCCGTCATACAGTCAGGGTAACCCATCAGTCAGGGACACCCGTCATACAGTCAAGGACACCTGTCTTACAGTCAGGGATACTCGTCATACAGTCAGGGACACCTGTCATATAATCAGGGACATCCATCATACAGTCAGGGACACCCGTCATACAATCAGGGACTCCCATCATACAGTCAGGGACACCTGTCATACAATCAGGAACACCCATCATACAGTCAGGGACACCTGTCTTACAGTCACGGGCACCCATCATACAGTCAGGGACACCCATCATACAGTCAGGGACACCTGTCTTACAGTTAGGAACACCCATCATACAGTCAAGGACACCCGTCATACAGTCAGCGATATTGTCAACTGTATCGAGGGAATGAAATGACCCCATTACACAGATATAATAGAGGATCGGTAATTGCGTATTCCTTTGTGAATGAATGATCATATTATACACATATTATAGAGGATTGGTAAAATCTTTTTCTTTCAAATCAATTGGTGTCAGAAAGTTATATAGATTTATAATTTACTTCTATTACAAACTCTCCAGTCTTCCAGTACTTATCAGCTGCTGTATGTACTGCAGGAAGTGGTGCATTATCTCCAGTCTGACACAGTGCTCTCTGCTGCCACCTCTGTCCATGTCAGGAACTGTCCAGAGCAGCAGAGGTTTTCTATGGGGATTTGCTGCTGCTCTGGACAGTTCCTGACATGGACAGAGGTGGCAGCAGAGAGCACTGTGTCAGACTGGAGAGAATACACAACTTCCTGCAGGACATACAGCAGCTGATAAGTACTGAAAGACTTCAGAAGTAAATGACAAATCTATACAACTTTCTGACACCAGCTGATTTGAAAGAAAAAGATTTTCGCCGGAGTTCCCCTTTAATGCTGCCCGTCTGTTCATTTCCAGGACTAGCTCTGACTTCTGTTGTAGACCAGCAGACCCCCGATCACCATACTGTCATCTCTGTGAACATGCAGATCCCCTTTAAGCCCAGTTCTTGTACCTTTAACCATAGTGAATGTTCGGGGTTGTCGGTGCAGGGGGCCCAGGACGCCATCTTGTTTCCAGCTATCGGACTGAGACAATTCTACAACAAAACACAAGACAAATACACTGACGTTTCCTGATTTCTTCCTTTTTCACCTCATTTGCAGATAGTTTAGTTGCAGGGACTCCGCTCCTGTACAGAAGCATCCGAGCATATAATGAGCTGCATTATCTGGTGACGGCCGCAGGACGCGCTCTACCCACCGCAGCTTTTCTGCATTGTAAATAATTCCATGGAATAAATATTCTCAGAAGCCAAAATATTAGAATAACAGAAGTGCAGCCGCAATACAGGAGAACGGGAATCCTGCACCAATTCTAGAGAAACAGAGGTGGCAGCAGAGAGCACTGTGTCAGACTGGAGAGAATACACCACTTCCTGCAGGACATACAGCAGCTGATAAGTACTGCAAGACTGGAGAGAATACACCACTTCCGGCAGGACATACAGCAGCTGATAAGTACTGGAAGACTGCAGATTTTTAAATTGACTTAAATTACAAATTTGTATATTTTCTGAAACCAGTTGATTTGAAAGAAAAAGATTTTCACCGGTGTACCCCTTTAAGATGAGTCTAACATCTGATTAAACTTTTATTAATTATAAATAATTGGAGAATATATAATACCAGGTCCAAATGCTGCTGATCCACAGGGTGCAGGGATCTGCAGAGTCCTCCAGGGTGCAGGGATCTGCGGAGTCCTCCAGGGTGCAGGGATCTGCGGAGTCCTCCAGGGTGCAGGGATCTGCGGAGTCCTCCAGGGTGCAGGGATCTGCGGAGTCCTCCAGGGTGCAGGGATCTGCGGAGTCCTCCAGGGTGCAGGGATCTGCGGAGTCCTCCAGGGTGCAGGGATCTGCGGAGTCCTCCAGGGTGCAGGGATCTGCGGAGTCCTCCAGGGTGCAGGGATCTGCGGAGTCCTCCAGGGTGCAGGGATCTGCGGAGTCCTCCAGGGTGCAGGGATCTGCGGAGTCCTTCAGGGTGCAGGGATCTGCGGAGTCCTCCAGGGTGCAGGGATCTGCAGAGTCCTCCAGGGTGCAGGGATCTGCAGAGTCCTCCAGGGTGCAGGGATCTGCGGAGTCCTCCAGGGTGCAGGGATCTGCGGAGTCCTCCAGGGTGCAGGGATCTGCGGAGTCCTCCAGGGTGCAAGGATCTGCGGAGTCCTCCAGGGTGCAGGGATCTGCGGAGTCCTCCAGGGTGCAGGGATCTGCGGAGTCCTCCAGGGTGCAGGGATCTGCGGAGTCCTCCAGGGTGCAGGGATCTGCGGAGTCCTCCAGGGTGCAGGGATCTGCGGAGTCCTCCAGGGTGCAGGGATCTGCGGAGTCCTCCAGGGTGCAGGGATCTGCGGAGTCCTCCAGGGTGCAGGGATCTGCGGAGTCCTCCAGGGTGCAGGGATCTGCGGAGTCCTCCAGGGTTCAGGGATCTGCGGAGTCCTCCAGGGTGCAGGGATCTGCGGAGTCCTCCAGGGTGCAGGGATCTGCGGAGTCCTCCAGGGTGCAGGGATCTGCGGAGTCCTCCAGGGTGCAGGGATCTGCGGAGTCCTCCAGGGTGCAGGGATCTGCGGAGTCCTCCAGGGTGCAGGGATCTGCGGAGTCCTCCAGGGTGCAGGGATCTGCGGAGTCCTCCAGGGTGCAGGGATCTGCGGAGTCCTCCAGGGTGCAGGGATCTGCGGAGTGCCTCCGAGGAATCAATCGAAACTTGTGGCTCGGAGTTCTCGGCTCTGCGATACGGGTGAGAAGTGTTTGTTGTGCCTCATCCGGCTGTTTTTCATCTTTAGTGTTTGTTTAGGTTTATCAGTTACTTCCATGCGGTTTCCAATGATATAAACATGTGTGAGGAGTCGGGAAATCCAGCGCAACGTCCGGGAACGGCCACTTCTGACAAATGAATGAGGATTCCTAACATATCAGTAGAGTAAAACCATTGCTTCCCACCATCCCACCAACTGTCCAGAGCAGGAGAGGTTTTCTATGGGGATTTGCTGCTGCTCTGGACAGTTCCTGACATGGACAGAGGTGGCAGCAGAGAGCACTGTGTCAGACTGGAGAGAATACACCACTTCCTGCAGGACATACAGCAGCTGATAAGTACTGGAAGACTGGAGATTTTTAAATAGAAGTAAATTGCTAATCTATAGAACTTTTCTAAAACCAGTTAATCTAAAAGAAAGAAAAAATCCACTGGAGTTCCCCTTTAAGGTCTCCTCAGTCCAGCAGTACCGTCCCTCCAGCTACACTTCATACACGGCCACTTGTATTATTACTATAGAAACACACAATAGTTTGTCCGTCCTTGAGAACTATGACTCAATTTCTGTATCTACGCTAAATAAATTGTCAGCAAACTCGCAGCTGGAGAGCGAAGCCGCCAGACGACTGATGCAGAAACCTGCGTGGCTGGTCGGTCTCCTCGTTTATGTCTCTTTATCTCCTCTGATCTGCGCTATTATTGCTGCGTTCAGCCTCCATGTCCGGCGTCTCTCCTTCAGGGTGATATACCGTATACTTAGTGACTCCATAGCATCCAGTGCCATATACTCCATGATAATCCGTGATACAGACAGTGGTCACACAGTATCCCCCCCCCGGCTGTAGTCTGACGTTATAGATGGCGGCATCACTGTGGGATCAGCCAGAAGGATGAAGCTCCTCTCCGATACTTCAGGATTTGTGACAAGATGAAAGATTCTACATCTGTGGCGGAAATATTTCCCAGGGATCTAAAGTTCTAGATAAATATTGTAAGAAAATAAATCCTGCTCCCTGGCGCAGACTCAGCCGTCAGAGTGTTTGGATTGTGCCGACCGACGAATGTATCCAATGTGTACACTCACAACTTACTATTTATTTCTGGATGCAGTTATATTAAACGCTGCAGGTATATTAGTTGCTGAAGGTATATTAGATGCTGCAGGTATATTAGTTGCTGCAGGTATATAAGTTGCTGCAGGTATATTAGATGCTGCAGGTATATTAGTTGCTGCAGGTATATAAGTTGCTGCAGGTATATTAGACGCTGCAGTTATATTAGATGCTGCAGTTATATTAGTTGCTGCAGTTATATAAGTTGCTGCAGGTATATTAGTTGCTGCCATTATATCAGACGCTGCAGGTATATTAGGTGCTGCAGTTATGTCAGACACTGCAGGTATATTAGATGCTGCAGTTATATTAGTTGCTGCAGGTATATTAGTTGCTGCAGTTATATTAGTTGCTGCAAGTATATTAGTTGCTGCAGGTATATTCGAAGCTGCAGTTCTATCAGACGCTACAGATATAATAGTTGCTGCAGTTATATTAGACGCTGCAGGAATATAAGTTGCTGCAGGTATATTAGACGCTGCAGGTATTTTAGTTGCTGCAGTTATATCAGTCGCTGCAGGTATATTAGTTGCTGAAGGTATATTAAATGCTGCAGCTATATTAGTTGCTGCAGGTATATTAGTTGCTGCAGTTATATCAGACGCTGCAGGTATATTAGATGCTGCCATTATATTAGACACTGCAGGTATATTAGATGCTTCAGTTACATTAGTTGCTGGAGGTATATTAGTTGCTGCAGTTATATTATTTGCTGCAATTATAATAGATGCTGCAGTTATATTGGTTGCTGCATTACACTTCACAAGGTCCATAAAGTCTCAGGTTTTAAACACCTAACCGGAATACATGTTGTGTAGCGGCAATGTTAGTGGTAAGTGTCCCAGTGTGCTGCCTCCATGTGTCCCGGTGTGCTGCCTCCATGTGTGCTGCCTCCATGTGTCCTGGTGTGCTGCCTCCATGTGTGCTGCCTCCATGTGTCCTGGTGTGCTGCCTCCATGTGTGCTGCCTCCATGTGTCCTGGTGTGCTGCCTCCATGTGTCCTGGTGTGCTGCCTCCATGTGTGCTGCCTCCATGTGTCCTGGTGTGCTGCCTCCATGTGTGCTGCCTCCATGTGTCCTGGTGTGCTGCCTCCATGTGTGCTGCCTCCATGTGTCCTGGTGTGCTGCCTCCATGTGTGCTGGTGTGCTGCCTCCATGTGTCCCGGTGTGCTGCCTCCATGTGTCCCGGTTTGCTGCCTCCATGTGTCCCAGTGTGCTGCCTCCATGTGTGCTGCCTCCTTGTGCGCTGCCTCCATGTGCGCTGCCTCCTTGTGCGCTGCCTCCTTGTGCTCTGCCTTCTTGTGCGCTGCCTCCTTGTGCCCTGCCTCCTTGTGCGCTGCCTCCATGTGCGCTGCCTCCTTGTGCGCTGCCTCCTTGTTCCCTGCCTCCTTGTGCGCTGCCTCCATGTGCCCTGCCTCCTTGTGCGCTGCATCCTTGTGCGCTGCCTCCTTGTGCCCTGCCTCCTTGTGCGCTGCATCCTTGTGCGCTGCCTCCTTGTGCCCTGCCTCCTTGTGCGCTGCCTCCTTGTGCGCTACCTCCAAGTGCGCTGCCTCCTTGTGCGCTGCCTCCTTGTGCGCTGCCTCCATGTGCGCTGCCTCCATGTGCCCTGCCTCCTTGTGCGCTGCCTCCTTGTGCCCTGCCTCCTTGTGCGCTGCCTCCATGTGCCCTGCCTCCATGTGCGCTGCCTCCTTGTGCCCTGCCTCCTTGTGCGCTGCCTCCATGTGCCCTGCCTCCATGTGCGCTGCCTCCTTGTGCGCTGCATCCTTGTGCGCTGCCTCCATGTGCGCTGCCTCCTTGTGCGCTGCCTCCATGTGCCCTGCCTCCATGTGCGCTGCCTCCATGTGCGCTGCCTCCATGTGCGCTGCCTTCTTGTGCGCTGCCTCTATGTGTGCTGCCACCTTGCGCGCTGCCTCCTTGTGCGCTGCCTCCTTGTGCCCTGCCTCCTTGTGCGCTGCCTCCTTGTGCCCTGCCTCCATGTGCCCTGCCTCCTTGTGCGCTGCCTCCATGTGCCCTGCCTCCATGTGCGCTGCCTCCATGTGCGCTGCCTTC
Organism: Dendropsophus ebraccatus; assembly: GCF_027789765.1. Lineage (NCBI taxonomy): Eukaryota > Metazoa > Chordata > Amphibia > Anura > Hylidae > Dendropsophus > Dendropsophus ebraccatus. The sequence continues at coordinate 124,707,790 of NC_091461.1, read as the reverse complement.
TTGTGCGCTGCCTCTGTGTGCTGCCACCTTGTGCCCTGCCTCCATGTGCGCTGCTTCCATGTGCCCTGCCTCCTTGTGTGCTGCCTCCTTGTGCCCTGCCTCCTTGTGTGCTGCCTCCTTGTGTGCTGCCTCCATGTGCGCTGCCTCCTTGTGCGCTGCCTCCATGTGCGCTGCCACCTTGTGCGCTGCCTCCTTGTGTGCTGCCTCCTTGTGCCCTGCCTCCATGTGCGCTGCCTCCATGTGCCCTGCCTCCTTGTGCGCTGCCTCCATGTGCCCTGCCTCCTTGTGCGCTGCCTCCTTGTGCCCTGCCTCCTTGTGCGCTGCCTCCTTGTGCCCTGCCTCCTTGTGCCCTGCCTCCTTGTGTGCTGCCTCCTTGTGCGCTGCCTCCAATCTCAGTACCTTTTGGCTGGGTTCTCCAATCACTGCAGAGAGCGGACACTTCTTCGGGTCGTCATGTGAAGCGGCCGCGTGAGACGCCCACTGGTCCTTGTATTCCTGGGAGGGGACCTCAGCACAATCAGCTTCATCTTCGAGGGAGTCTCCATCCTCACTGGGTGTATAACAGAGGCTCGGCCTTCCTGCACACAGACACCAGGTAAAGAAGCAGCAAAACATTCCCCAAAAATCCCTTTAAATCTACACCCTGCGCTCCTCACCTGTGCACAGATAACCGGCCTCCAGCTGACACTTAGAGGAGCAGCCGTCACCGCTCTGCACTCCGCCATCATCACACTCTTCACTCCGATCCCTGCAGCCGTAAGATACACAAGGACAGAAACTTACTGTAGGTCCATAGGGTGGTGGGTCCCTGTAAATGTGGCCGTAACCCCCCCACACACACACACCATACACACACACGCACATATGCACGCGCACACAGTCACACACACACACATACACACCACACACACATACACACCACTCACACATACACACCCCACCACACACACAAACACACCCTACCACACACATACATACAGATGCACAGATACACACCACACACACACACGCACTTGCACGCATGCACACACAGTCACACACACCAATACACATACACACACTCATACACACACACAGTCACACACACACTAACACACACAGAGTCACACACAGAGTCTCGCACACACACACAGTCTCAGACACGTGCACACACGCACACACTGTCATACACACACAGAGTCTGACACAAGCACACACACACACAGTCACACACACATACACAGCCCACCACACACATACATACAGACGCATAGATACACACCACACACACACTATAAACACACCCATACACATACACACATATACACACACACACACATGCACACATACACACAGTCACACACACACTGCTGCACGGAGGAGTGCTGATGTTTATTAGATATTACTATGGGTGAATAATATAAACATCTAAGGGGGAATAGAAAAGATTTGGCTGATTACTTCTAAAAACAGCCCCACACCTCTCTCCAGGTTACTTGTGGTATTGCAGCTGGGGCCAACTCACCTCAATGGGGCAGTGCTGTAACACCAGACACAATGCACAGACAGGAATACATGGGTTATCTCTAGTAGGAAGCTGCCATGTTTTTATAATCCTGGATAACCCCTTTAAGGATAAAGATCCCCATGAATGGATCGGCTGGTGGACATATCACCATGAATGGATCGGCTGGGTGGACATATCGCCATGAATGGATCGGCTGGGTGGACATATCGCCATGAATGGATCGGCTGGGTGGAGATATCACCATGAATGGATCGGCTGGGTGGAGATATCACTATGAATGGATCGGCTGGTGGAGATATCACTATGAATGGATCGGCTGGTGGAGATATCACCATGAATGGATCATCTGGATGGACATATCACTATGAATGGATCGGCTGGTGGACATATCACTATGAATGGATCATCTGGATGGACATATCACTATGAATGGATCGGCTGGTGGACATATCACTATGAATGGATCGGCTGGGTGGACATATCACCATGAATGGATCGGCTGGTGGACATATCACCATGAATGGATCGGCTGGGTGGACATATCACCATGAATGGATCGGCTGGGTGGACATATCGCCATGAATGGATCGGCTGGGTGGACATATCGCCATGAATGGATCGGCTGGGTGGAGATATCACCATGAATGGATCAGCTGGGTGGACATATCACCATGAATGGATCGGCTGGGTGGACATATCGCCATGAATGGATCGGCTGGGTGGACATATCGCCATGAATGGATCGGCTGGGTGGAGATATCACCATGAATGGATCAGCTGGGTGGACATATCACTATGAATGGATCGGCTGGGTGGACATATCGCCATGAATGGATCGGCTGGGTGGACATATCACCATGAATGGATCGGCTGGATGGAGATATCACCATGAATGGATCGGCTGGGTGGACATATCGCCATGAATGGATCGGCTGGGTGGACATATCGCCATGAATGGATCGGCTGGATGGAGATATCACCATGAATGGATCGGCTGGGTGGACATATCACCATGAATGGATCGGCTGGGTGGAGATATCGCCATGAATGGATCGGCTGGGTGGACATATCGCCATGAATGGATCGGCTGGGTGGACATATCGCCATGAATGGACATGGAATAATCCTCCAGCCTCCCCTGGACTATATTCGGCCCCTCTGGACGTGGAGCGCTGGGACTGCTGATCCCTTTCCTGCTCCCCCGATAGCCCCCCCCCCCCCCCCCATAAATGTTATTTGGACCCAGTGTAGAACCCTTAGAATCCTGGACCCTCTGAATCCGATTCCGTTGTCTCGTTGCTTTGATAATTATTACTGAAATATTAGCGACAGCTGCAGCCGCACTGATAGATGAGGGATATTGTCGGCAGATAGCGCTGTGCGGAATATTTATTAAAGGGGGACTCCTGACACCACTAGTTACACTTAGGGCCTCAGGGTAACTATTTCTGCTCTAACAGCAGCGGTCTGGCTAATACACTGGTCTGTGTGAGAGTGTGAGCCGGACCACTGCTTTTAGAGCAGAGCTGTGGTTGGTGACCTGGACAACAATCATTACAAATACATTAAGGTTGAGAAACTCAGTTCATGATTGCCAAGGACTTTGTGTGACCAACAACCTCTGCACCAACTTACACCCCGATTCTGCCGACCCCCTCACTATAACCACAGTACTTACTCATTAACCTCTCCATCTCCACAATACGGGGCCCCATGTATGAGGGTCAGCGCAGGGGAAGGTTCTCCTACTGAGGTCCCAGCCACCACACAGACCTGGTACTGATATGTGAGGCCGAGCTTCACCTCCCTGCAGGAATGACAGGAGAACACAGGTTATAATGGGGAGCATGCAGGTAAGGAGTGGGGACAGGTAAAGAGTAGGGACAGGCCAGGAGAGGTAACTGGTCAGGAGAGGTGACAAGTGAGGAGAGGTGACTGGTCAGGAGAGGTGACAGGTGAGGAAAGGTGACTGGTCGGGAGTGGGGACAGGTCAGTAGAGTTGACAGGTGAGGAGAGGTGACAGGTGAGGAGAGGTGACAGGTGAGGAGAGGTGACAGGTGAGGAGAGGTGACAGGTCAGGAGAGGTGACAGGTGAGGAGAGGTGACAGGTGAGGAGAGGTGACAGGTGAGGAGTGGGAACAGGTGAGAAGAGGTGACAAGGGACAGGTCAGGAGAGGTGACAGGTTAGTAGAGGTGACAGGTTAGTAGAGGTGACAGGTGAGGAGAGGTGACAGGTGAGGAGAGGTGACTGGTCAGGAGAGGTGACAGGTGAGGAGAGTTGACAGGTCAGGAGAGGTGACAGGTGAGGAGAGGTGACAGGTCAGGAGAGTTGACAGGTCAGGAGAGGTGACAGGTCAGGAGAGGTGACAGGTGAGGAGTGGGGACAGGTGAGGAGAGGTGACAGGTTAGTAGAGGTGACAGGTCAGGAGTGGGGACAGGTGAGGAGTGGGGACAGGTGAGGAGAGGTGACAGGTTAGTAGAGGTGACAGGTGAGGAGTGGGGACAGGTGAGGAGAGGTGACAGGTTAGTAGAGGTGACAGGTCAGGAGTGAGGAGAGGTGACAGGTTAGTAGAGGTGAAAGGTTAGTAGAGGTGACAGGTCAGGAGTGGGGACAGGTGAGGAGTGGGGACAGGTGAGGAGAGGTGACAGGTTAGTAGAGGTGACAGGTCAGGAGTGGGGACAGGTGAGGAGAGGTGACAGGTTAGTAGAGGTGACAGGTTAGTAGAGGTGACAGGTGAGGAGTGGGGAAAGGTGAGGAGTGGGGACAGGTGAGGAGAGATGACAGGTTAGTAGAGGTGACAGGTTAGTAGAGGTGACAGGTGAGGAGTGGGGACAGGTGAGGAGTGGGGACAGGTGAGGGGAGGTGACAGGTTAGTAGAGGTGACAGGTTAGTAGAGGTGACAGGTGAGGAGAGGTGACAGGTCAGGAGTAGGGACAGGTGAGGAGAGGTGACAGGTAAGAAGAGGTGACAGGTGAGGAGAGGTGACTGGTCAGGAGAGGTGACAGGTGAGGAGAGGGGACAGGCCAGGAGAGGTGACAGGTCAGGAGAGGTGACAGGTGAGGAGACAGGTGAGGAGAGGTGACAGTTGAGGAGAGGTGACTGGTCAGGAGTGGGGACAGGTGAGGAGTGAGGACAGGTAAGGAGAGGTGACTGGTCGGGAGTGGGGACAGGTGAGAAGAGGTGACAGGTGAGAAGAGGTGACAGGTGAGAAGAGGCGACAGGGGACAGGTCCTAGTTTAAATTGTGTTGCATTTTGGGTAATAATAAAGGTTCCCCCCATTTCCATACATCTCCTGGCATTGGTAAGGCTGCTGTCAGTCTTATAGTGAGTGTGCAGGGATGGGGGGGGGTCGTCTGTGCTGAAATACTTTGTGCTTCTGTTGGTTTCGGTAAACCCTCACTTTCCGGTGGGACGCAGTATCAGCCACCTAACCTGCTGGCTATCCTGGCGGCTGCGGAGGGTTACCCGCCAGACACTGTAGCCGCTGCAGCACATGTGGCAGAGATGGATGGCGGCCATTATCAGACTGATGTGAGTGACTAATGCCGCTGTGTGTGAGGAATCGGGCAGGACGCAGTGGGAGGGCGGCCGCCATCAACATAATAAGTCATTATCCTTGAAGCTAATGAACCAGACTGAAGGTGGGTGGGAGATTTCTTAACATAAATTTTGTGATTAATTTCACTTTAAACCAGAAATTGCGTTTTCTCCCCAATAATGTGTTTTATCCTGCTGCAGCCGAGGGGGGTTGTATCCGTGAGCGCCAGGCCGCACCTTATAGCGGTGAGGAGGATACACCCCGGTGGGGAGACACCTCACCCCGTATGATCCTAAGCTTCACCTGATCTGAACCCCAGCAGCGTTTCCCAATGTGGCTTCTCAGCTGCTGCAAAACTGTTTGTTTTTGGTGCCATCAGTGAGTGTGTCCTTGGCTTTAGGTGCAGAAAGGTTTTATATCATTGGTAGGTAGAGAACCCTAGCCCCGCCCTGATGGCACTGTCCACCGAGGAGTAACAGCCTTTCTGACAAGGACAAAGTATATTGGGAATGTGCAGAAGACACAGTTGCAGATGAAAATGGCGCCTACACAAAGGCAGTGAGAGGATCACAATGTTGCAGCCATTTTATTTTTTTCCTCCATTACTGGGTCATATGGGGGCTTGTTTATTGCGAGACATGTTGTACTTTTAAATGGCATACTTCATTTTACCATGTAATGTATTGTGATATGCTTGGGAATAGAAGATGCCTCCAGCATGGAGCTGGTGAGGAGAGCGGGCCTGGCAGGAAGTGGAGCCAGGAGGAAGAAGATGGCGAGTGGCAAGATGACGCAACAGTACAGGTGCCCGATGTCCACAGGCTAGGACAGGGAGCTATACCACTGTGGATACAGAAGGATGCCACCTTTATGTAGATCACTGCTGTGTATAACCTGAGCTCTGCTGTGGAGCCATGACCATCAGCTCCGAGGTTAGTGGCCATTTGGTATGAAGGTGGGACTATGGGTGATGGTGGGGAGTAATGGTGCTCATCTGTTGTGCCCGATATGAAGAGGTGCGGATCCTATGATGTGGCTATGCGGCATAGTGGCAGGAGGAGAGAGTGATGTGCAGTCAGTAGCACCCCGAACCTCTACTGTACAGGACACCTTTCCCTACACTACAACATGGCGTGCCACCGATAAACGCAGCAGCTTCTACCTCTGTAGTCCGTGTTATAGTCCTGTAAAGTTTGGTATATAAAGTAATAAAGCTATAAAGCCGTCACTGTAATAACATGGCAGCAAACAATACAGTATATAGGAGAGAAAGGTGGCAGCCATTACCATTGGATCTACTCACGTGTCTGTGAAAGTGCGCTGTGCTTGAGTCTTCGTACCTTGAGACTCTCGCAGGAAAGGAGGGTTCCGGACTATTTTGTATTTCACGGGTCTACAGGATGAGCAAAGCGGATCATGAGGCACGGACGTAAGGAGGGCTGCATCTATCTCCATGCTTGCATCAAACGTGTACACACGCACTCCCGAAACTTTCTGATCGGTGGTCAGTCTAATGGTCAACGGAGTGTCGCAAAAGGCTTCCATGCTTCCCAGGTGTAAAGATTCATTATGTTCCGTTACTAACTCGATATCTGAGAGGGGGTTGGGTAAGTTGGGCGACAAATACGTTATCCACATGGTGAGGGTTTGCGGTTGGACGGGTTTTGAGAACTGGAGCTCCAGCATACATCCCTGAGGCTCGGTACAGGGGACCGACATATTGGTAAACAGGTGGATTTCGGGGCTCCAGGCCTGTAAGCTCGGCTGGCACGGCTGATCCACATCAGGAGGGCCTGGATTAAAATACACAACTCTGTGAACATGCAGCCCCTATAGACTCTCATACACACAGTATATACACTGGACATTGCTAGGTAATGGAAATTCCCATTTGGAATCACTAAGCATCCACTGAAGAAGCAATCTTGGCGTACAACACAGTGGTCTAGTGGTACGTGGCTACGCAGTCAGAAAGTTGTATCATAGCCGCCTTTGGTTCCATAATGCACATGCATGTGACTGCCCAAGGGTTGTGATGGCAGCCGGGAGGACTCTGCCCATACTGGACTCTCTATTGGGTTCTGGTAGATTACATACAATCTGTCTGGGGAGAGTCAGGAACCCCCCATACCTAAGAGAGAGCTGGTCAGTCCTGCCAGAATCAGCAGCTTCAGCCAATCTCTTTCCAATGTGTTTGGGGATCCCAGTGATAATATTTAAAGAGGACCTGTCCCCCCCCATGACGGGGTGACAGGCTCCCGACTTCCCGTTAGAGCCCCCTATACTCACGTGATCCCACCGGGTCCCGCTTCCTGAGCCGGATATCAGCGCCCGAAGCCCGGGGCGCGCGCTGACAGGAGAGTCCGATGCCCATAGAGAATAACGGAGCATCGGACTCCCCATTCATTCTCTATGGGCATCTGACTGCTGTCAGCGCGCGCGCCGGGCTTCGGGCGCTGATATCTCCGTGACCCGACCGGCTCAGGAAGCGGGACCTGGCGGGATCACGTGAGTATAGGGGGCTCTAACGGGAAGTCGGGAGCCTGTCACCCCGGCACGGGGGGTGACAGGTCTCCTTTAAGCGTTCCTGTCAGTCAGGGTTTTGGAGCTGAGACACCTCCCCCCCCCCCACTAATAGATAGAGACACTAGAAGAGAGCAGAGGAGAACTCTGCTGCTCGATCCAACTGTTTGCAGGTGAGGGGCCCTATTGTAGTCAGATCGAGCAGCGGACTGGGGGGTGAAGCGTTCAGCTGTTGGGGGTCTCAGCACCGAAACATTGGCCAACCAAAACTTTACACCTCAAAAGCTTTTAAAGTGACGTTAGTATTTCAAAGAGGTTTTCTCATGTAATAAGTAATACTGGGGGTCCAACCACTAGAACCACTATGAACCATGAGAACAGGGGCCCCATGATCCCTATATGTATGACTAATATGATGGACACTGCAATCAATGGGACCAAAGAAAATCTCCAGCTTTCCAACCACCATTTAATTCAAAATAAGGGACATTACGATTATTGGGGGTCCCAGTGGTCGGACCCACACCAGTGTGACACCTGCGGATAGTTGATAACGTTCAGGGAACCCAGTTATTCCCTTTCCTTCTGTAGACCGCCAGTCAGGTAGGAGCTGTAGATCTATAGCGTTGCTGCACGCCATCCAAATGGAACATAAGAGGCGCTAGAGTGTTGGAAAAACCGATCGGTTGGGAAGTGCACAAACCTTCTGTATTGTAGTCTCAGAAGACAATGCTTGTGGGGGGGCCTGGACATCATAACAAACATGGAAACCAACACTGTTTAAAAATGAGAAGATGCAGACCTTTGCCCGGCCTCCCACAGCTCCGATAATGTGAGCGTATAGCGGTATAGTATAGTATTGGACTAATCATAAAAGAAGAACTGACCGCCGTGATGTCGCGAGTAACGCCGGTCATGTGATAACAATACACATACAATAAAAATAAAAAGAGGCCAGAAAATAGATTATAAAATAATAACTAGCACGATCCGACCAGAACCTAAAACTAAACCCGACACACAACCGCATTGAGAGTAAAGTAAATAGCGGACCAGGTGCCCCGAAACGCGCTGAGCCTACAATACAGAAGGTTTATGCACCTCCAAACCGATTGGTTTTTCTAACACTCTAGTGACTCATAGGCTCCAATTGGATCAATATGCGACAATACTATTGAATACTGTACCCGGCATGCGATAATAGTGCCGCACTGTGATAATAAGGCAGTAATGCGATAATAGTGCCGCACTGTGATAATAAGGCAGTAATGTGATAATAGTGCAGTAATGTGATAATAGTGCAGTAATGTGATAATAGTGCCGCAATGTGATAATAAGGCAGTAATGTGATAATAGTTCCGCAATGTGATAATAAGGCAGTAATGTAATAATAGTGCCGTTAAGTAATAATAGTGCAGTAATGTAATAATAGTGCCGTTAAGTAATAATAGTGCCGCAATGTAATAATAGTGCAGTAATGTATTAATAGTGCCGCAATGTAATAATAGTGCAGTAATGTATTAATAGTGCAGTAATGTAATAATAGTGCCGCACTGTAATAATAAGGCAGTAATGCGATAATAGTGCCGCAATGTAATAATAAGGCAGTAATGCGATAATAGTGCCGCACTGTGATAATAAGGCAGTAATGCGATAATAGTGCCGCAATGTAATAATAAGGCAGTAATGCGATAATAGTGCCGCACTGTGATAATAAGGCAGTAATGCGATAATAGTGCCGCAATGTGATAATAAGGCAGTAATGCGATAATAGTGCCGCACTGTGATAATAAGGCAGTAATGCGATAATAGTGCCGCAATGTGATAATAAGGCAGTAATGCGATAATAGTGCCACACTGTGATAATAAGGCAGTAATGCGATAATAGTGCCGCAATGTGATAATAGTGCAGTAATGTAATAATAGTGCCGCAATGTGATAATAGTGCCGCAATGTGATAATAGTGCAGTAATGTAATAATAGTGCCGCAATGTAATAATAAGGCAGTAATGCGATAATAGTGCCGCAATGTAATAATAAGGCAGTAATGCGATAATAGTGCCGCACTGTGATAATAAGGCAGTAATGCGATAATAGTGCCGCACTGTGATAATAAGGCAGTAATGTGATAATAGTGACGCAATGTAATAATAGTGCAGTAATGTGATAATAGTGCCGCACTGTGATAATAAGGCAGTAATGCAATAATAGTGCCGCAATGTAATAATAGTGCCGCAATGTGATAATAGTGCAGTAATATGATAATAGTGCCGCAATGTGATAATAGTGCCGCAATGTGATAATAGTGCCGCAATGTGATAATAGTGCAGTAATGTGATAATAGTGCAGTAATGTGATAATAGTGCCGCTATGTGATAATAGTGCCGCACTGTGATAATAAGGCAGTAATGTAATAATAGTGCCGTAATGCGATAATAGTGCCGCAATGTGATAATAGTGCAGTAATGTAATAATAGTGCAGTAATGTGATAATAGTGCCGCAATGTAATAATAGTGCAGTAATGTGATAATAGTGCCTCAATGTAATAATAGTGCCGCAAAGTAATAATAGTGCAGTAATGTGATAATAGTGCAGTAATGTGATAATAGTGCAGTAATGTGATAATAGTGCCGCAATGTGATAATAGTGCAGTAATGTATTAATAGTGCTATAATGTAATAATAGTGCCGCAATGTGATAATAGTGCAGTAATGTGATAATAGTGCCGCAATGTAATAATAGTGCCGCAATGTGATAATAGTGCAGTAATGTGATAATAGTGCCGCACTGTGATAATAGTGCCGCTATGTGATAATAGTGCAGTAATGCGATAATAGTGCCGCAATGCGATAATAGTGCCGCAATGTGATAATAGTGCAGTAATGTGATAATAGTGCCGCAATGTAATAATAGTGCCGCAATGTGATAATAGTGCAGTAATGTGATAATAGTGCCGCACTGTGATAATAGTGCCGCTATGTGATAATAGTGCAGTAATGCGATAATAGTGCCGCAATGCGATAATAGTGCCGCAATGTGATAATAGTGCCGCATTGTGATAATAGTGCAGTAATGTGATAATAGTGCAGTAATGTAATAATAGTGCCGCAATGTGATAATAGTGCTGTAATGTGATAATAGTGCCGCAATGTAATAATAGTGCAGTAATGTAATAATAGTGCCTCAATGTGATAATAGTGCAGTAATGTGATAATAGTGCAGTAATGTGATAATAGTGCAGTAATGTAATAATAGTGCCGCAATGTGATAATAGTGCTGTAATGTGATAATAGTGCCGCAATGTAATAATAGTGCAGTAATGTAATAATAGTGCCTCAATGTGATAATAGTGCTGTAATGTGATAATAGTGCAGTAATGTGATAATAGTGCCGCAATGTAATAATAGTGCAGTAATCTAATAATAGTGACGCAATGTGATAATAGTGCAGTAATGTAATAATAGTGCCTCAATGTGATAATAAGGCAGTAATGTGATAATAGTGCCGCAATGTGATAATAGTGCAGTAATGTGATAATAGTGCCGCACTGTGATAATAGTGCAGTAATGTGATAATAGTGCCTCAATGTAATAATAGTGCCGCAAAGTAATAATAGTGCAGTAATGTGATAATAGTGCCGCAATGTAATAATAGTGCCGCAATGTGATAATAGTGCAGTAATGTGATAATAGTGCAGTAATGTGATAATAGTGCAGTAATGTGATAATAGTGCTGTAATGTATTAATAGTGCCGCAATGTGATAATAGTGCAGTAATGTATTAATAGTGCTATAATGTAATAATAGTGCCGCAATGTGATAATAGTGCAGTAATGTGATAATAGTGCCGCAATGTAATAATAGTGCCGCAATGTGATAATAGTGCTGTAATGTGATAATAGTGCCGCAATGTAATAATAGTGCAGTAAGGTGATAATAGTGCAGTAATGTAATAATAGTGCCTCAATGTGATAATAGTGCTGTAATGTGATAATAGTGCAGTAATGTGATAATAGTGCCGCAATGTAATAATAGTGCAGTAATCTAATAATAGTGACGCAATGTGATAATAGTGCAGTAATGTAATAATAGTGCAGTAATGTGATAATAGTGCCGCACTGTGATAATAGTGCAGTAATGTGATAATAGTGCCTCAATGTAATAATAGTGCCGCAAAGTAATAATAGTGCAGTAATGTGATAATAGTGCCGCAATGTGATAATAGTGCAGTAATGTGATAATAGTGCAGTAATGTGATAATAGTGCAGTAATGTGATAATAGTGCTGTAATGTATTAATAGTGCCGCAATGTGATAATAGTGCAGTAATGTATTAATAGTGCTATAATGTAATAATAGTGCCGCAATGTGATAATAGTGCAGTAATGTGATAATAGTGCCGCAATGTAATAATAGTGCCGCAATGTGATAATAGTGCTGTAATGTGATAATAGTGCCGCAATGTAATAATAGTGCAGTAAGGTGATAATAGTGCAGTAATGTAATAATAGTGCAGTAATGTGATAATAGTGCAGTAATGTAATAATAGTGCCTCAATGTGATAATAGTGCTGTAATGTGATAATAGTGCAGTAATGTGATAATAGTGCCGCAATGTAATAATAGTGCAGTAATCTAATAATAGTGACGCAATGTGATAATAGTGCAGTAATGTAATAATAGTGCCTCAATGTGATAATAAGGCAGTAATGTGATAATAGTGCCGCAATGTGATAATAGTGCAGTAATGTGATAATAGTGCCGTAATGCGATAATAATGCCGCAATGCGATAATAGTGCTGTAATGTGATAATAGTGCAGTAATGTGATAATAGTGCCGCAATGTGATAATAGTGCAGTAATGTGATAATAGTGCCGCAATGTGATAATAGTGCAGTAATGTGATAATAGTGCCGCAATGTAATAATAGTGCCGCAATGTGATAATAGTGCAGTAATGTGATAATAGTGCCGCAATGTGATAATAGTGCCGCAATGTAATAATAGTGCCGCAATGTGATAATAGTGCAGTAATGTGATAATAGTGCCGCAATGTGATAATAGTGCCGCAATTTGATAATAGTGCCGCAATGTGATAATAGTGCCGCAATTTGATAATAGTGCAGTAATGTGATAATAGTGCCGCAATGTGATAATAGTGCCGCAATGTGATAATAGTGCAGTAAGGTGATAATTGATGTAGCCGTAACATATATAGGTGAGTTAATTTCAAGCTTCCCCATTCCTGCTCTTGCACAAAGGTTATTACTAGAGATGAGCGAACCTGGAGCAGCTGGAGTCCATCCGGCCCGATCGTTCGGCATGTGATTAGCGGCGGCTGCTGAAGTTGGATAAAGCCCTAAGGCTATGTGGAATCCTGGATATAGTTATTGGCTGTATCCTTGTTTCCCAGACAACCTTAGAGCTTTATCCAAGTTCAGCAGCCCCCGCTAATCAAATGCCGAACGATCGGGCCGGATGGGCTCCAGCTGCTCCAGCGTCGCTCATCTCTAGTTATTACCCTACGCTGCTTCCTATTCTTATTCTGTACCAGGAATATTACACATATCCAGACTCAAAATCAAGACTTTTTGGCCATTTCATAAAGAAACCGGAAATTTTCTTTTTCACTTGATCTTAAAAATGAGAAGTTGGAGATGGAAGAAATGTCTTTGCTCCCACTTTCAGGATAGTAACCATGAAGCTATTGTGGCCCCCGGTCCTGGAGTGGGCTTCTGAAGCTATTGTGGCCCCGGTCCTGGAGTGGGCTCCTGAAGCTATTGTGGCCCCGGTCCTGGGGTGGGCTTCTGAAGCTATTGTGGCCCCGATCCTGGGGTGGGCTTCTGAAGCTATTGTGGCCCTGGTCCTGGAGTGGGCTTCTGAAGCTATTGTGGCCCCGATCCTGGGGTGGGCTTCTGAAGCTATTGTGGCCCCCTGTCCTGGGGTGGGCTTCTGAAGCTATTGTGGCCCCTGGTCCTTGAGTGGGCTCCTGAAGCTATTGTGGCCCCCGGTTCTGGGGTGGGCTCCTGAAGCTATTGTGGCCCCAGTCCTGGAGTGGGCTCCTGAAGCTATTGTGGCCCCCGGTCCTGGAGTGGGCTTCTGAAGCTATTGTGGCCCCGGTCCTGGAGTGGGCTCCTGAAGCTATTGTGGCCCCCGGTCCTGGAGTGGGCTTCTGAAGCTATTGTGGCCCCTGGTCCTGGAGTGGGCTCCTAAAGCTATCATGGCCCCGGTCCTGGAGTGGGCTCCTGAAGCTATTGTGGCCCCAGTCCTGGAGTGGGCTCCTAAAGCTATCATGGCCCCGGTCCTGGAGTGGGCTCCTGAAGCTATTGTGGCCCCGGTCCTGGGGTGGGCTTCTGAAGCTATTGTGGCCCCTGGTCCTGGAGTGGGCTCCTGAAGCTATTGTGGCCCCGGTCCTGGAGTGGGCTCCTGAAGCTATTGTGGCCCCAGTCCTGGAGTGGGCTCCTAAAGCTATCATGGCCCCGGTCCTGGAGTGGGCTCCTGAAGCTATTGTGGCCCCCAGTTCTGGGGAGGGCTCCTGAAGCTATTGTGGCCCCGGTCCTGGAGTGGGCTCCTGAAGCTATTGTGGCCCCGGTCCTGGAGTGGGCTCCTGAAGCTATTGTGGCCCCTGGTCCTGGGGTGAGATCCATCACAGATGGGGGGTCAGCCGCCTTCTCTACCTATTCTCAGCGCTGTTATTACACTCAGCAGATTTCTCCTCCGAATAAGCTACAACAGCCGATCGCCGGAGAAGGAACAGGGTGAAATGCCAGAACTATAACTAATATGACATTTCATGGAAATTTTATTGGAAAGCAAAGTACATTGGTCTGAATTCCACCCAATGAGTCAGGATTCCTGGAAATTTTACTTGTGAAATTAGTATCAATATTATTCCCTTAGTACTTGTAATTATGTTCTATTAGGATACGGTAACATTTAGCCCTCGGATACGCTATTCCGGTTAGTGACCGGGAGATGGAACCCAAAGGCTGTAAAAAATAATACGTGAAATATCTCAGTCCGGTCATTGTAGAAATTACTTGGTGTACAACAAAAACAAGACGGCACAGAAGCCCTAAAATGGAGAAAACAAGTTCTGTCCGAGCAAGAACCAAGAAGAGTCTCTTTTATCTGCTACCTCATGTTTGGCCGCACCACCATTGTCTCCTTTATCTGCTACCTCATGTTTGGCCGCACCACCATTGTCTCCCTATCTGCTACCTCATGTTTGGCCGCACCACCATTGTCTCCTTTATCTGCTACCTCATGTTTGGCCGCACCACCATTGTCTCCTTTATCTGCTACCTCATGTTTGGCCGCACCACCATTGTCTCCTTTATCTGCTACCTCATGTTTGGCCGCACCACCATTGTCTCCTTTATCTGCTACCTCATGTTTGGCCACACCACCATTGTCTGACAATGGAACCCTACATGATGGCCAAGCTCCAAGATGAGACGCTGTCCAATGGAAATGAAGTGGACCAATACTTCTAGGTTCTCGGCAGATCACACTGCAACAAGACTTGGCGGCTCTCTCCAAGTTCTTCTTCCTCCAAATCCCAAAGTTAAAAACAACTAAGGACACAAATTTTAC
This sequence comes from Dendropsophus ebraccatus, assembly GCF_027789765.1. Classification (NCBI taxonomy): domain Eukaryota; kingdom Metazoa; phylum Chordata; class Amphibia; order Anura; family Hylidae; genus Dendropsophus; species Dendropsophus ebraccatus. The sequence continues at coordinate 124,692,627 of NC_091461.1, read as the reverse complement.
AGAATTTATGCTAAAAATGGCCCATAACCCAATGTGGGCTTCAGTAGTGTAGGAACCCCCTTTGTCCTCTGTAACACCTCCAAGGTTAGTCTCGCGTCATTTATACTTGTCGTACCTCTCGGAGTGAAGCTACAACGCCTCAGATGTATCTTCCCAGAACCAATTCTCATAACAGAAGAGCTGACTAGGACTATGGACGATATTACCGGCAATCTGATCACTTACCCACGGCTTCTTCAGGGGTCCAGTAGCCAGAATTGTCACACGCCCGGGGTGAGGAGGCCTGATATGCGTATTGTAGGAACGATCCATCAGACGCACAAGACTCACAAGTAGATGCGGAATCCCTGGTAATAAAAGGGGGAGATATTCTTATACTGGAGCTGCCACCACCATGAGGCCCCCAGAGGAGCGGCACTTTCTGCACTCACAATCCATGTGCTATGTGATGGGACTGCAGGTGTTGTGACTGTGCACCTGATATAACATGGCGGATGGGCACACCATGGAGCGAGCCCTCGGGGATCTGGGTTTATTTTCAGCCTCAACCAATGTTTTTTCTACCATTTTGTAAGTTTTTTTAATCTGTTTATTGCATTGTTGTTTTTTGCTCTTACAGCAAATACTATAACGCTATCGGTAAACCAGCGATTTCTGGGGCCACATACGTAGATGGAAAACATTTCTAATGAGACAGAAAAGGGAGGACGTAGTTCATCATTATTGCTGTAAGATGATTGACTGAATAGGATTAAGCTGCAATATTTCGACATTTTAATAGAACTTTATAAACAATCCTTTGTGTGAACCAGGACGGAACCCACCTCGTAGCCCCTGCAGTTACCGTTGTCTTTCCTACCTGTGTAAAGAATCCGTCCGTTGTAAGAACATTGCCGGAAACCTGTCCACACCGGTTTATATATAATGATGTGCGGTCCCAATAGACGGTACGACATAGGTACTGACGGACAGCAGCAAATAGCTGGAGCACATTGCAGGACACGCTTATAGACAGCTGGAGACTAATTCTATGGAACTGGCCTCTAAGTTCTTATTGTGCAGAAACGTTATGGATAGAGGAGTGGCGTCCACGGCATAAGAGGTGAGTGTGGCTAATATGTGGCAGACGGACACGAAGGCTTCCAGTCTATGCTTCCATGTTCTATGAGCTGATGCAGTGATTGGGGGAGACAGGAGATGAAGATGGCTGAATGTTCTCCTGGTCACAGTGTGTAAGGAACAATAGTGTGCCCCCTCAGGAAATGGTGGTGTATAACAGGATACACAGTGGTACCTTGGTTTAAGAGTAACTTGGATTGAGAGCGCTTTGCAAGAAGAGCTCACAGTTTTTCAAAATAGTAACTTGGTATAAGAGCACTGCTTTGGTGTAAGAGCTCCCTGTACTGGGTGGGAGGGGGAGTGGGGCATGGTCTGCATAGCGGGGTCTACAGCCCTGTACTCTGACCCAGGAAGTCTCCCTCACCTTCCAAATGATAGCAGATCCACTTCAGGCTGGGGCTTACATCAGGGGACAGGACCGTGGGGGTAATCTCTCCATAGCTGTAACCCCTCTCTCCCTGCAGTCTCTGTCAGTCCTGATTGGTCCATGCTGAGAACACACCCTTTCCCCATTGCTGTCATGTGACCACACAGACCTCTGACAGCAGCCCTGCTTCTCTGTTCTAGCCAGTTGTACTACACTACTGCATTATGGGGATCTGCACCTCCATCCTGTATCTACAAGCTGCTGCTGTGTTATCAGGGTTATACAGTTACTATACATTATATACCACATGCTGCTATACTGTACAGTAACTTATATATCACATATCCAGCTGCTTCTGTGTTATCAGGGTTATACAGTTACTATACATTATATACCACATGCTGCTATACTGTACAGTAACTTATATATCACATATCCAGCTGCTGTGTTATCAGGGTTATACAGTTACTATACATTATATACCACATGCTGATTGCTATACTGTACAGTAACTTACATATCACATATCCAGCTGCTGTGTTATCAGGGTTATACAGTTACTATACATTATATACCACATGCTGATTGCTATACTGTACAGTAACTTATATATCACTTATCCAGCTGCTGCTGTGTTATCAGGGTTATACAGTTACTATACATTATACACCACATGCTGCTATACTGTACAGTAACTTATATATCACATATCCAGCTGCTGCTGTGTTATCAGGGTTATACAGTTACTATACATTATATACCACATGCTGCTATACTGTACAGTAACTTATATATCACATATCCAGCTGCTGTGTTATCAGGGTTATGCAGTTACTATACATTATATACCACATGCTGCTATACTGTACAGTAACTTATATATCACATATCCAGCTGCTGTGTTATCAGGGTTATACAGTTACTATACATTATATACCACATGCTGCTATACTGTACAGTAACTTATATATCACATATCCAGCTGCTGCTGTGTTATCAGGGTTATACAGTTACTATACATTATATACCACATGCTGCTATACTGTACAGTAACTTATATATCACATATCCAGCTGCTGTGTTATCAGGGTTATAGTTACTATACATTATATACCACATGCTGCTATACTGTACAGTAACTTATATATCACATATCCAGCTGCTGTGTTATCAGGGTTATACAGTTACTATACATTATATACCACATGCTGATTGTTATACTGTACAGTAACTTATATATCACATATCCAGCTGCTGCTGTGTTATCAGGGTTATACAGTTACTATACATTATATACCACATGCTGCTATACTGTACAGTAACTTATATATCACATATCCAGCTGCTGTGTTATCAGGGTTATACAGTTACTATACATTATACACCACATGCTGATTGCTATACTGTACAGTAACTTATATATCACATATCCAGCTGCTGCTGTGTTATCAGGGTTATACAGTTACTATACATCATACACCACATGCTGATTGCTATACTGTACAGTAACTTATATATCACATATCCAGCTGCTGCTGTGTTATCAGGGTTATACAGTTACTATACATTATATACCACATGCTGCTATACTGTACAGTAACTTATATATCACATATCCAGCTGTTGTGTTATCAGGGTTATACAGTTACTATACATTATACACCACATGCTGCTATACTGTACAGTAACTTATATATCACATATCCAGCTGCTGTGGTATCAGGGTTATACAGTTACTATACATTATATAACACATGCTGCTATACTGTACAGTAACTTATATATCACATATCCAGCTGCTGTGGTATCAGGGTTATACAGTTACTATACATTATACACCACATGCTGCTATACTGTACAGTAACTTATATATCACATATCCAGCTGCTGTGTTATCAGGGTTATACAGTTACTATACATTATACACCACATGCTGATTGCTATACTGTACAGTAACTTATATATCACATATCCAGCTGCTGTGGTATCAGGGTTATACAGTTACTATACATTATATAACACATGCTGCTATACTGTACAGTAACTTATATATCACATATCCAGCTGCTGTGGTATCAGGGTTATACAGTTACTATACATTATACACCACATGCTGCTATACTGTACAGTAACTTATATATCACATATCCAGCTGCTGTGTTATCAGGGTTATACAGTTGCTATACATTATACACCACATGCTGCTATACTGTACAGTAACTTATATATCACATATCCAGCTGCTGCTGTGTTATCAGGGTTATACAGTTACTATACATTATACACCACATGCTGCTATACTGTACAGTAACTTATATATCACATATCCAGCTGCTGCTGTGTTATCAGGGTTATACAGTTACTATACATTATACACCACATGCTGCTATACTGTACAGTAACTTATATATCACATATCCAGCTGCTGTTATCAGGGTTATACAGTTACTATACATTATATACCACATGCTGATTGCTATACTGTACAGTAACTTATATATCACATATCCAGCTGCTGTGTTATCAGGATTATACAGATACTATACATTATATACCACATGCTGCTATACTGTACAGTAACTTATATATCACATATCCAGCTGCTGTGTTATCAGGGTTATACAGTTACTATACATTATATACCATATGCTGCTATACTGTACAGTAACTTATATATCATATATCCAGCTGCTGTGTTATCAGGGTTATACACTTACCATACATTATACACCACATGCTGCTATACTGTACAGTAACTTATAGTGTAGCACATAGAGTCTCTTACCTCTCGTACAGTTCTCCGCTGATGGGCGGCAGCCATCGGATGGTGATAAAGTTCGGACCCTGTCTCGTTACTATTGGAGCAAAAGGAACAGGTGAAGGTTTCTGGGAGCGAGTCCATCTCTGATATTTGAGATCCAGGTAACAATGCATCCGGGCCACCTGGTTCGGGGTGAAGCTGTTGGCGCAGTCGTCATCTGTGATGGGAAGAGAGAGGACTTGGGATCAAATCCAGAACATTCATAATATATGCGATATATAATATACAACACAGTCATCTTCTGCTGAGATGTATGCAGTGCCAGGGTTCCCCACAGCAGCAGCCGCTCTCCTCCAACCTCTTCTGCTGAGATGTATGCAGTGCCAGGGTTCCCCACAGCAGCAGCCGCTCTCCTCCAGACTCTTCTGCTGAGATGTATGCAGTGCCAGGGTTTCCCACTGCAGCAGCCGCTCTCATCCAACCTCTTCTGCTGAGATGTATGCAGTGCCAGGGTTCCCCACAGCAGCAGCCACTCTCATCCAACCTCTTCTGCTGAGATGTATGCAGTGCCAGGGTTCCCCACAGCAGCAGCCGCTCTCATCCAACCTCTTCTGCTGAGATGTATGCAGTGCCAGGGTTCCCCACAGCAGTAGCTGCTCTCCTCCAGACTCTTCTGACTGAGATGTATGCAGTGCCAGGGTTCCCCACAGCAGTAGCCGCTCTCCTCCAACCTCTTCTGCTGAGATGTATGCAGTGCCAGGGTTCCCCACAGCAGTAGCTGCTCTCATCCAGCCTCTTCTGCTGAGATGTATGCAGTGCCAGGGTTCCCCACAGCAGCAGCCGCTCTCATCCAACCTCTTCTGCAGGATCTCCGAGAAGGACATGGGGCCTGGTTTCCCCTCGTGTCGTTTTACACCCCTGCACCATAGAATTTATTTGCAGATTTGTAATTTCCATATTATTTCCTGTTTTATGAAATGTAAATGTCATCATTGTGTAGATAGCCCTTCAAGGATGAACACCGTGACCCTGGACACTGGGTAATCTTACATTAGGAATAGTGTTGAGCGAGTACTAAAATGCTCGGGTGCTCGTTACTCGAGACGAATATCTCCCGATACTCGAGTGCTCGTTTCGAGTAACGAACCCCATTGAAGTCAATGGGAAACTTAAGCATTTTTGCAGGGGACCCAAGTTCGGTAGAGGGAAGGTCGTGTGAAAACCTGTCAACCTCAGAAAATGATGGAAACACCACGGAAATGGACAGGAAACAGCAGGGGCAGCTTGTATGGACGCCTCTGAGGCCGCCTAATGCCACCATTATGCCTAATTCTGGCCAACAGCTGTGGGATACAATGTGTTGGTGGCTGCACCTATATACACTCTGTGACACCCCCTTACACTGAACAAGCAGTAGTGAGCTTAGATATATCTTGTGTAAGAAATACAGAGATCAGGAAATATAGTAGAGGTCCCAATATAATAGTACTGAGCACTTCTTAGGGGGGTGTATACAACACCTAATGCCCCCTTTCTGCCAGCAGCCGGTCACCACAGTGTGCTGGTGAAATCGCGGTAGCAGCACTACAACTCCCAGCCAGCAGTCTGTAGTAATAGTATTAATAAAAGGTCTGTGTGTTTGTATTGCTGGTATATACCCGGCCTACTGGAAGGCTATATCCTACACTGACACTCTCCCTGACCAGCAGCAGCTCTCTCCCTGATCTCTCACAGCATGCGTCTGAAGCCAGCACTGCCCCCGCCCAGTTTTATATGGCAGGGTCATCTGATCTGACCAACCAATCGCTGCTATCGACATGTATGGGTCCCACGTCATCCCAGGATGTACCAAAGAGTCTCCTGCATGTTTATTGGCTGAGAAATAGCGCCCAAACTTATCGGAAACGGATGATGAGATTTTCTTGAGTATCGCGAGATGCTCGTCCGAGTAACGAGTACCATCGAGTACCCTAATACTCCATCCAGTACCAAGCTCGGACCAGCATGCTCGCTTGTCACTAATTAGGAACAACCAGAGCGCCTGCCGATTCCAAATCTACAGAATAACCCCTTCAGGGTCAGACATTTTAAGGACAAAGACGTTTTCAGTAATAATTAAAGGGGTATTCCGAAGTCAGGTTATACAATGCGAATGCCGCAGAGGCATAAAGCGTCACTAACCTGTCTGCCTCTAGTTCTAAAACCACCAAAAATCCATTTATGTTATGTGTCCATATACTTTACACTGATGCCGGCTAAACTCACCGCTGGCAGAGGGTTTGGTTGACATAAAATAATCGATGACAATTATTTCCAGCCGTTGTGCATTGAAATCAATGCAATTTTCAGTGCAACAACGGCCTTTCGTATGCTGTGTGAACATAGCCTAATAGAGCATTTCATGCAAATTATTAATTGTAGGAGCGAGAAAAAACTCTTTCAGGCTATGTTCACACACTGAATAAGCAACGGCCCTTCTTCTGAATGTTAAACAACAGCCGTTGTTGCAGTGAAACTTGTATTGATTTTAATGCACAATGACCGGAAATAATTGACATGTCAATTACTTCCATGGCCGTATTGAACAATGGCCGTTGTTCGCATTGATTTCAATGCAACACATTTTTTGATGACAAGAACTGCCGTTGTTTTGAAGAGCAACAACGGCCGTACTTGTCATAAAAAAATATGTTATGTGAACATAGCCTTATATTGTTACTAGAGATGAGCGAGTAGTACTTGACTGAGTAGCTGACTGATGGAAAGCTATACTATTCGATATATTCATATCTGAGGATCTGACCAAATACGCAGTAAAAATTAGTTCCCCTCCCACCATGGTTGCGGCTTTTTTTCAAGCCAATAACTGCAGGGGGTGGTGAGGGGCCCAAGGAGCACACTGGCATCCCAGGAACAGTTTACATTCATTGGCTGGCTTACTCATGTGACCTCTAGGGTAGAAGAACTTGGCTTTTCCTGCTCGTCGTCAGACGCCATCTTGCAGCTAGTCAGGGAGAGAGGCTGGAGTAGGGAGAGGGAGGATATAGCTGATTCTAGGCAGGAAAGACCCCAAACTACCCACAGAACAATATGTATGTAGTATACCAGAGCGCAGTTCCTGCGGCCGGGCTTAGGGTGGCTCCTGTCCACAAGTGGTTTATTGTATATTCTATAAGGTAAGATGTTCTTATGTATTCTATGTAGCAGAGTAACTGGCCGGCAGAGAATGGGTTACACCCCTCACACACTACACAGACTGTTAGGGAACAGTGACACCTACAGGCTGTAGTGGGAACTGCTTTGGGCAGTGTAGACTTTCCAGCTCTTTCCAGAACCTGCTAGAAGGTAGGCGGAGCAGCCTCCTCACAAACCCCAGCTGTAGCAGGAAGTAGTGTTCTGTCAGTGTGCAGGGCAGCTGGGGGCCGTTCTGTGGCCTGGTCAGCCGGACAAGCCTGTCAGGTGCTAAAGAAGGTGAAAGCTATAAAAGAGAAGGAGAAACTGAACAAAATTAGAAGGAAAGCTGGAAGTTAGAGAGAGAGAGAGAGAGAGAGAGAGAGAGAGGGGGGGGGGGAGAGGGGGGAGAGAGAGAGAGAGAGAGAGAGAGAGAGAGGGGGGAGAGAAAAAGAGAGGGGGGAGAGACAGAGAGAGGGAGAGAGAAAGAGAGGGGGGAGAGAGGGGGGGGGAAGAGAGAGAGAGAGAGAGAGGGAGAGAGAGAGAGGGAGAGAGAGGGAGAGAGAAAGAGAGGGGGGGAGAGAGGGAGAGAGAGAGAGAGGGAGAGAGAGGGAGAGAGAGAGAGAGAGAGAGAGGGAGAGAGAGAGAGAGAGAGAGAGGGAGAGGGGGGAGAGAGGGAGAATCTACAGAGACACAAGGTGCTTCTCTGCTGTTAGTGGGAATCCTCAGGACAGGAAGCATAAGCAGGAGGACCTGAGTATACTGGGACGCAGAGGTAACTGAGGCCTCTGTGCCATCTCTTTCTAGGATTCAAAGGGGAGGTTGAACAAAGACCTTTGATACTTCTAGGACCTGCAAGTTGTGGCCTATGGCCCGGCCTAGATACTAAGCAGAAAGCTGCCCAGCTGACAAGGAGGGAAAGACTCAGGCACCATTGGAGGAAAGGTCCACAGGATAGTTATAGTCCAAGGTCTGAGGCAGATCATCTCTATACACACCACCATCATCCCTCCACACACCACCATCATCTCTCCACACACCACCATCATCCCTCCACACACCACCATCATCTCCCCACACACCACCATCATCTCCCCACACACCACCATCATCCCTCCACACACCACCATCATCTCCCCACACACCACCATCATCCCTCCACACACCACCATCATCTCCCCACACACCACCATCATCTCTCCACACACCACCATCTCCCCACACACCACCATCATCCCTCCACACACCACCATCATCTCTCCACACACCACCATCATCCCTCCACACACCACCATCATCTCTCCACACACCACCATCATCTCTATACACACCACCATCATCTCTCCACACACCACCATCATCTCCCCACACACCACCATCATCCCTCCACACACCACCATCATCTCTCCACACACCACCATCATCCCTCCACACACCACCATCATCTCTCCACACACCACCATCATCTCTATACACACCACCACCATCTCTCCACACACCACCATCATCTCTCCACACACCACCATCATCCCTCCACACACCACCATCATCTCTCCACACACCACCATCATCTCTATACACACCACCATCATCCCTCCACACACCACCATCATCCCTCCACACACCACCATCATCTCCCCACACATCACCATCTCTCCACACACCACCATCATCTCTCCACACACCACCATCTCCCCACACACCACCATCATCCCTCCACACACCACCATCATCTCCCCACACACCACCATCATCCCTCCACACACCACCATCATCTCCCCACACACCACCATCATCTCCCCACACACCACCATCATCTCTCCACACACCACCATCTCCCCACACACCACCATCATCCCTCCACACACCACCATCATCTCTCCACACACCACCATCATCCCTCCACACACCACCATCATCTCCCCACACACCACCATCATCTCCCCACACACCACCATCATCTCTCCACACACCACCATCTCCCCACACACCACCATCATCCCTCCACACACCACCATCATCTCTCCACACACCACCATCATCTCTATACACACCACCATCATCCCTCCACACACCACCATCATCTCTCCACACACCACCATCATCTCTCCACACACCATCATCTCTCCACACACCACCAGACTCTCCACACACCATCATCTCTATACACACCACCATCATCTCTCCACACACCACCATCATCTCCCCACACACCACCATCATCTCCCCACACACCACCATCATCCCTCCACACACCACCATCATCTCCCCACACACCACCATCATCTCCCCACACACCACCATCATCTCCCCACACACCACCATCATCTCTCCACACACCACCATCTCCCCACACACCACCATCATCCCTCCACACACCACCATCATCTCTCCATACACCACCATCATCTCACCACACACCACCATCATCCCTCCACACACCACCATCATCCCTCCACACACCACCATCATCTCTCCACACACCACCATCATCTCCCCACACACCACCATCATCTCCCCACACACCACCATCATCTCTCCACACACCACCATCATCCCTCCACACACTGCAGCGAGCCGGGGTAACGGGAAGAGAGTGAGGGGAATGAGGAGAGGATGATGGTGATGGTAGTCTCTCCTGAGTGTGGCACTGAGCTCCTCTGTGAGGGGGATGAGGAGAGGATGATGGTGGTAGTAGTCTCTCCTGAGCGTGGCGCTGAGCTCCTCTGTGAGGGGATGCACTGAGGGCTGCAGAGGGAGAGTGTGCTATACCTGCAGGATGGCTGGAACTTGTCACAGTCACAGGTGGGCACGAGGGCTTCTGCAGGTACAGGGGGACTCTCTGGCGCTTCCCTGGTATCTCTCTCTCTTCTGTGGCTGCTGCAGCGGTTTCTGTAGGGGGGCTGCACCCGTGTGTAAGGTGGTCGGTGGTGTGGACCTGTAGTTCCCCCGGGGCCAACCCCAAAATACTGCTGCCTGGTAATATGGCCCTTGATGGTGGTGTGGTGCAGGTGGACCAGAAAACAGGGAGACAAGGAGGGAGGCAGTGTAACAACAACTCCTTTACTGTTAGACGTGCAGGTGGTATACAGTCCTTTAGTATACAGTGGTGAATACTGGCGGCTTTGACTGAGCTACTGTACTTGTGAGAGCCTGGTGGTGTTAGAGGGACGACCTGCCTTAGGTCCTGGTCTGCCAGTACGTGTGGGACGCTGGTGAGCACTGTGATCCTGTGGACTTCTCCCAATGGCGCTTGAGTCTGCTTCTCCCCTCCGTATCTGCCAGGGAGCTTCCTGCAAAGTTACTGGGCCGGGCCTTAGGCCACAACTTTCGGGTCCCAGAGGATCCAGGGGTCCTAGTCAATCCTACCCCCCGAATGTCAGGAAGATGGGTGCCGAGGCCTAGGTTAACTCTGCTCCCTCCTACAGCCAAGTCTCTCCACTGGGTGTCTGTCTATAGGATTCCCACTGACTGTATATGTGCGGGCCCTTTCCTGAGGGGGCACCTGACAAACTGTCTCTCAGGGTCTCTCTTTCTCTCACCTCCAGCTGTCTGTTCTCTTGCTGCTCTGTGTAAGATCTTTCTCCTTGTTCCCCTCAGCAGCTTCTCTCTCTGTGGTGATCTCCTGAGGTGATGTTATCCCCTCTACAGCTGGTCACTTGTCTCAACTTGTCTCAGCTAAACACTGCAACAGCCAGCCTTATATAGGGGGCCTATCTGCATAACCACACCCCCTTCTAGCAACTTCTAAGCTTACCACACTACCTAGAGCAGTTCCCACTAAGGTCAGTAGATGTCGCTGTTGTGTAGTGTGCAGTGTAAGTATGTAACCCATCTCTGCCTGCCAATTACTGGTACAGAGAAATACACAGAATAGTTGCACATAAAACATGTTAAATATATAATAACACTTGTTGACAGGTGCCATCCTCAGCCCAGCCACAGGAACCATGCTCTGGTATACTACAACACCACCATCATCTCTCCACACACCACCATCATCCCTCCACACACCACCACCATCTCTCCACACACCACCATCATCTCTCCACACACCACCATCATCCCTCCACACACCACCATCATCTCTCCACACACCACCATCATCCCTCCACACACCACCATCTCTCCACACACCACCATCTCTCCACACACCACCATCATCCCTCCACACACCACCATCATCTCTCCACACACCACCATCATCCCTCCACACACCACCATCTCTCCACACACCACCACCATCTCTCCACACACCACCACCATCTCTCCACACACCACCATCATCCCTCCACACACCACCATCATCCCTCCACACACCACCATCATCTCTCCACACACCACCATCATCCCTCCACACACCGCCATCATCCCTCCACACACCACCATCATCCCTCCACACACCATCATCCCTCCACACACCACCATCATCCCTCCACACACCGCCATCATCCCTCCACACACCACCATCTCTCCACACACCACCATCCCTCCACACACCACCATCATCCCTCCACACACCACCATCATCTCTCCACACACCACCATCATCCCTCCACACACCACCATCATCCCTCCACACACCGCCATCATCCCTCCACACACCACCATCTCTCCACACACCATCATCCCTCCACACACCACCATCATCCCTCCACACACCGCCATCATCCCTCCACACACCACCATCTCTCCACACACCACCATCATCCCTCCACACACCGCCATCATCCCTCCACACACCGCCATCATCTCTCCATACATCACCATCATCTCTCCACACACCGCCATCTCTCCACACACCACCATCATCCCTCCACACACCATCATCTCTCCACACATCACCATCATCCCTCCACACACCGCCATCATCTCTCCATACATCACCATCATCTCTCCACACACCGCCATCATCTCTCCACACACCACCATCATCTCTCCACACACCACCATCATTCCTCCACACACCACCAGACTCTCCACACACCACCATCATCCCTCCACACACCGCCATCATCTCTCCACACACATACATCCTGCCACACACTTCTCACTCCAGAGCTTAGCACTATACACACAGGAGAGGCCTAGCCACCTAGAGTTACCACTGTATACTGCTGGAGTTACCGCTGTATACTGCTGGAGTTACCGCTGTATACTGCTGGAGTTACCGCTGTATACTGCTGGAGTTACCGCTGTATACTGCTGGAGTTACCGCTGTATACTGCTGGAGTTACAGCTGTATACTGCTGGAGTTACCGCTGTATACTGCTGGAGTTACCGCTGTATACTGCTGGAGTTACCGCTGTATACTGCTGGAGTTACCGCTGTATACTGCTGGAGTTACCGCTGTATACTGCTGGAGTTACCGCTGTATACTGCTGGAGTTACCGCTGTATACTGCTGGAGTTACCGCTGTATACTGCTGGAGTTACCACTGTATACTGCTGGAGTTACCACTGTATACTGCTGGAGTTACGGCTGGAGGGCTCTAGGTCCCCCCCCCCCCCCCTGCTCTATGCTCTGGGCTCACATCTCTGCTCCGCTGTTTGCTCCAGGACAAGCTCTAATGATGGAGACACCTAAAGAAGCAGATCACAAAAAATTATTATTGGTCCCCGTAGTCAGTGCTGGAACGTATACTCACCGCAGCTGATGGGTGTCCCGCGGTGCGGCTCTGTTCTGGTCCCGCGGTGCGGCTCTGTTCCGGTCCCGCGGTGCGGCTCTGTTCCGGTCCCGCGGTGCGGCTCTGTTCCGGTCCCGCGGTGCGGCTCTGTTCTGGTCCCGCTGTGCGGCTCTGTTCCGGTCCCGCGGTGCGGCTCTGTTCCGGTCCCGCGGTGCGGCTCTGTTCCGGTCCCGCGGTGTGGCTCTATTCCGCTCCCGCGGTGTGGCTCTGTTCCGGTCCCGCGGTGTGGCTCTGTTCCGGTCCTGCGGTGTGGCTCCGTACCGGTCCCGCTTACGTCAGCCTCTGCTGTGACTCCTCCTCTGTCTCCTGTGACTGAACGCCAGAAGTCAGGCGCTTCCATAGAGAATGCATTGCAGCGGGTGAGTTCCGGCGTACACAGGAGACAGAAGAGGAGTCACAGCAGAGGCTGACGTAAGTGCGCGCCGGATTTGAATGGCACCGCGCGACCAGAACGAAGCCTCGCCGCGGGACACCGATCAGCTGCGGTGAGTGCACGTGCCAGCGCCTACCGGGGGGCCAATAATAACTTTTTGTGAACTTCTTTAAGCATGTGGAAAGCAGGAAGAGTTCCCGCATATTCCCTGCTAATAACTAGGTCAGGCTGCGTCCGTGGTGCGCTCATTTCCACCGCACAGGTAGATGATAAGAGTTATGATGTGACATAGAGGGTGAGTCGGTGGTCTGCTCGCCATATGTAGGATATATATATTACATTGCCTCGCTCTCCTCGCTCTCACGCCATGACTGTAATGTTTCCCATCTATAGGGGCCTCCTATATCCTATATCTATATACACAGCCAGACAACATACAATTGTAAGACGCAGCAGGGACGCCGCTCCATCCCGAAAACTAAGACTAAGGGGCAAGGAGGCCGGGATTGTGTAATATCTAAGTAACACAGCGCGGCACATTAACAGAGCGCAGGCGGTAATGAAAACTCTGCTGCTGGTTGTATCACTAATAGGAATCAGTAATGGAAGGATTTTACTGCCGCATGCGTCTCCGGAGCCGTGAAAGTGTCACATAGTTCACTGACAGAGTAGATAAAAGTGGCGGCTTCCTTCTTTTTACGCATTGTGCTCGTTTTGGATGTTTTCACCTATAGATACAAGTTAAAGGGATATATAGAAAAACGGTGGCCGAGGAAAAATGTACAAATAAATAAATCCTATGGAAGCTTAAAGGGTTTTTCCATCAGTACAGCGCTCCTGTAACCACGGCTCTGAGAGTGACTGTCTATTTCAGGGGATTCTGCAGGGGAGATGCAGACATTGTGTCCGTTCTTTAGAAAGAGTGACTGGCGGATACCTGGCTATACAGAGTTCTCTCTAATTTTATAGCAACTTACTACAACATAGGGACAGGTGGATGCACTGATAACGGCCACAACCACACGTCACTTTTTGGCCGTTTGACGGATGTTTTTATGTATAGCTGTCATCCAGAAATAACGGCCGTTATTTGGTCGCAAAATTGACAGATATCCAAAAAAAAAAAAAAACAGCTCATGAAATGAAGTAATTCAGGCTCTGTTTCTATCTGGTTATTGGTTTCTATGGAAGGTGCAGTATATGCTGGGACTATCCCGAACCCCCAATGTAAACTACGGTATAATCAGAGACAGTAAGGATTCCAGCCTGCGCACTGCGGGAGTGAGGGGAAGTGCCCAGAGATACAGGAAGGAGCCTGGTATAAAGGGGAACTCTCAGCAGGTGAGACGACTCTAACCTGCTGATATGTCCCAATAGCACAGGAGACGCTGAGGAGGAAGCTATGTCTCTTATAGTATGTCTCTTATAGTGTGTCTCTTACAGCTCGTCTCTTATAATATGTCTCTTATAGTGTGTCTGTTATAGTGTGTCTCTTACAGCTCGTCTCTTATAATATGTCTCTTATAGTGTGTCTCTTATAGTATGTCTCTTACAGCTCGTCTCTTATAATATGTCTCTTATAATGTGTCTCTTATAGTACGTCTCTTACAGCTCGTCTCTTATAATATGTCTCTTATAGTGTGTCTCTTATAGTATGTCTCTTACAGCTCGTCTCTTATAATATGTCTCTTATAATGTGTCTCTTATAGTGTGTCTCTTATAGCGTGTCTCTTATAGTGTGTCCCTTATAGTATGTCACTTATAGTGTGTCTCTTATAGTGTGTCTCTTATAGTGTGTCCCTTATAGGGTGTCTCTTATAGTGTGTCTCTTATAGTGTGTCTCTTATAGTGTGTCTCTTATAGTGTGTCCCTTATAGGGTGTCTCTTATAGTGTGTCTCTTATAGTGTGTCTCTTATAGTATGTCTCTTATAGTGTGTCTCTTATAGTGTGTCTCTTATAGTGTGTCCCTTATAGGGTGTCTCTTATAGTGTGTCTCTTATAGTGTGTCTCTTATAGTGTGTCTCTTATAGTGTGTCCCTTATAGGGTGTCTCTTATAGTGTGTCTCTTATAGTGTGTCTCTTATAGTATGTCTCTTATAGTATGTCTCTTATAGTGTGTCTCTTATAGTATGTCTCTTATAGCATGTCTCTTATAGGGTGTCTCTTATAGCATGTCTCTTATAGGATGTCTCTTATAGGATGTCTCTTATAGTATGTCTCTTATAGTGTGTCTCTTATAGCGTGTCTCTTATAGCGTGTCCCTTATAGTATGTCTCTTATAGTATGTCTCTTATAGTGTGTCTCTTATAGCATGTCTCTTATAGGGTGTCTCTTATAGCATGTCTCTTATAGGATGTCTCTTATAGTATGTCTCTTATAGGGTGTCTCTTATAGCGTGTCTCTTATAGGATGTCTCTTATAGTATGTCTCTTATAGCGTGTCTCTTATAGCATGTCTCTTATAGTATGTCCCTTATAGTGTGTCTCTTATAGGATGTCACTTATAGCATGTCTCTTATAGGATGTCTCTTATAGGATGTCTCTTATAGGATGTCTCTTATAGTGTGTCTCTTATAGCGTGTCTCTTATAGCATGTCTCTTATAGTATGTCACTTATAGCATGTCTCTTATAGTGTCCCTTATAGGATGTCTCTTATAGCGTGTCTCTTATAGTGTGTCTCTTATAGTATGTCTCTTATAGTATGTCTCTTATAGTGTGTCTCTTATAGTATGTCTCTTATAGCATGTCTCTTATAGCATGTCTCTTATAGGATGTCTCTTATAGGATGTCTCTTATAGGATGTCTCTTATAGGATGTCTCTTATAGGATGTCTCTTACCCTCCTCCTTGGTGCCGTTCCAGTACAATTAGTTGGTCCGGTGAGACAGTAAGGAGCGCTGCCTGCTATCAGATGTCACACATGTGACTGACAGTCGATCAGCCCACAAATCCCTATTACACAGGACAATATCAGGTAACAGGACCCCTGGGTGGTTGTTGCTCCAGAGGGAACTGGCCCCATCGGTTATTTTTCCGGCTTTACTATCCTAATCCCACTGTACGCTATATGTGCGGTCCCCCACTATATACATTGACAAATACCACCCTGACAATGGCCGATAGGACACACGTTTGGCCTCCATTGGGTGAATGCTGGCCTGATATATGAGTGGTGCCAAACACGTTGAACCTTCGTGGTTCCATAGTTATATGCATATATATATATCCATAGGCAGTAGTCTCACCTGAGTAGCTCATGTAGTTATTATAAGGAGTTCCAGTGTAAAGCATGGCTCCGCAGGTGTCATTTGTGGGGTCGGGGTCTCGGCACAGCTTGTTTTTTGGCGTGGGAGCGGTGTCTGCGCACAGGTCTCCAGTCTCCATGGAAGGTTCAGTTTCACTACAAGGATCGTCACAAGATTCACTGACTTCACTGACTCCTTTAAACACATGGTAAAGTCCCAGAGCATGGCCAACCTCGTGAATCATTGTGTTGGTGTGGCTTGGCGTTCCGTAATAAGACGTATTCAGGACTATGCCCCCTGCAATACACAATAATATCACATATCACGTAAAGTCCAGTGGATATTCCAGATCCTGATGGATAAGTAAAATTATCTGAGGGATGAAAGGAATCATATCACTGGTACCTGATAGGGATCATTACACCGCATTATGGATCGCAACTCATCGAAAAATCAAGAGGAAATCTACTCGTTCTTGTGGGTTATTTGGCTTCATGTAGTTACAAGATTTGGTCACATCTGACCAAAAACCAAGGTGGTCACAGATCAGTCTGGGGTTCTGTAGGCCCACCGGAGCAAATGACTCCAAGACCCAACCTCTATATCTACACACCAGGTCTACTTTTACTTGCTGTAGTAATTCTACACTCAGTACATAGATAGAACAGTCAGAGCACTGATGATGGTACCTGGCAAGCGGTGGGATATATTATATAACAGTCAGTTCCTTAAAGTGGACCTGTCAGCAACGGACTGACGTAACATCAGTGTATATTATCTTCTGATTCAGGGTAAGAATCCCAATTCCACCTCACTGTTCTTATACACAGCAGTAAGCTACTTACAGGTCCGCTTAATGTTGGTAAATTGTCGGGCTAAGGAACTCCACAAGACTGGGCCAAATTGTGATGGTTAAAAGAATTTCCAAAATGACAGCTCTTCCTGGTATACAGTGGTTAGAACCTACCAAAGGTGGTGGAAGGAAGGGGATATGATGAGCCAGTGACCGGGTCATTGGGGCCGAAGGGTTATCGACGTCTTAGAGGAATGGAGCCGATCTGGTCTGATGCCACAGAAAAACTACTCTGCTGAAAACCATTAATTCTGGCTGTAATACAAAAGTGTCTGGACATGCCGCCCACCATGGCTTGTTGTGTATGGGCTGTGTGGCCACATACTGGTCAGAGTGCCCATGCCAATCCGTCCACCTCTGAAGGCAACAGATACATGGGCAATGACACTAGACCACAGAGCACTGGCAGAAGGTGGCCAGCTCTGATGAATGACTTTGGTTTCTAGATGGTGCAGATAGCTGTGTGTATGTGTGTAACTTACTCAGGCAAGAGATGGCAGAGAGACACTACAAGAAGGAGGCCAGATGGATGAGCCAACGTGATGGGCAAAGCTTGGCATCATGTAGGAATATCATCTGCCTAAACATTGTACACCCGCTCATGGGAGTAGGAGGACTACCTAATAGTAACGGCTTCTAACGGCAAGATAACTCTTCAAGAATGGTTTATGGGCGTAGAACACAGATCAATGGACTGACTTCCCAAAATTCCTCATATTATAAAGTGTTATATAAGGAGATTTATACCATAAAAAACTAATACTAGAGGAAAGTGAATGGCTTCCAAATTACTTCCACATGTGGTTGCCTTCTAGAAGATGTTGAGAGCCAACCCTACATACCACTCTATGGTCCCTGACGTCCTGCTAGCTCCTGCTCGGTTATCTCCTGCCACTGTCTGAGGGTCCTATTCCACGCTCGTTTACTGGGCCTATTCCATGGTCCGACAATCGTTAGCGAGGGCTGCAGGGACATTGTTATTGATGTCGTTGCAGCCCTTGTTCCATCCATTACCTGTTCAGACGCAGGTCTTCTTCTTCTCCTGGTCCCGCGCGGCAGCATCAGCTTTGGAGCGGCCTGTCTGAGCTGACAGAGCGCTCAGCCAATCACTGGCCGCGGCAGTCCTGGCCAGTGATTGGCTGATCGCTCTGTCAGCTCAGACGGGTCGCTCCGAAGCTGATGCCACTGGGCGGGACCGGGAGAAGGAGAAGACCTGCGCCTGGACAGGTAATGTATGACGTTTGTGTAATCGTCGGTCGCCTCCACGCCCGCTATTCCACGTAGTGATGCGCGGGTGGCAACCGATGATTTTAGGTATGAACCTAAATGAACGATTAGACGATGACACGATCATCGACTGATCGTTCTCTCTATTCCACGGAGCAATAATCGGCCGAATTGGGCCGATTCGGCCGTTTATCGCTCCGTGGAATAGACCCCTGAAGTAACAGGCCATTCAGCCAATCACCAGGATAGCGTTGCGGCACTGTCCTGGTGATTAGCTAAGCGGCCTGTGACTTCAGTGGTGCCAGTGCCAGTGGTGGGCCAAGCAGGAACTAGCAGGACGTCAAGGAGCGTAGCGAGGTATGTAGGGCACTGTATGGGTTCAGTATCTAGGAGAACAACGCTCCCTTACAGAAAGTAATCAGGCCGTGTAATAGGGCCCTATTACACGGAGTGATCAGCAGAAGAGGTTTATCCCTCTAGAGAAAACAATCATCGGCTGATCGTGTCTTTAGGTCCGAACCTAAAATCCTCGGCGATGTGAGGCTGGTGGCAAACGATTGAACAACTTATACATTACCTCTTTACGCTCCCGGTCTTCTCCTGCCCTCTGTTCTCCTGGCAACGCGGCGGTCCCGGACAGAGATTGGCTGGAGAGGTAATGTATAAGGACAAGGGCTGCATGGACATCACTAATGATGTCCCTGCAGCCCTTGCTGAACAATCATTGAGCCGTGTTATAGCAGATCGGCACTCATTTATATTACTGATCGGACCATCTAATAAAACCCTAAAAACCCTTCCAGAGAATTAGCAGAAGAAGAACAACGTTCTAGAAGAAAATCTGTATGCAACATCTTCCCCTGACGGTGCGCTCATAAATTGCAGAGCAAGCTGGAAGTGACCAGTATCCTAATAAATAGAGATAGCGGCACTCCATATGACATTGAAGCTCGGCGTGTTGTAAACCTGAAGCATAGTGATGGTCATTTAGTGCAATCCAAAGCGACTTTTAACCACAATGCAATGCTTAATGTCCGGAGCATCCATCCCTCTTGATGTAATTAAATTGGCTCTCCATTGTCCACTGATCTGGTCATATTCCAGTAACTTCCCCTCCAGCTGTAATTACACAGGACTCAGGGCTTTTTTAGAAGTGTGAAATTAAATAGCGTGTCTATAATTTAAATAGGGACGTTTCCAAAAGACGACTGAATAATACAAAGAAATAAATCAGCCGCCACTTAGAAAACCATCCCTTACTATGGGAGGAAATATACCCATTACTTAAAGAAACAGCGCCTTTTGTTTTGGCCGTTATCTTTCCTGCCAAGAAGTTTCTGTTACTTTTTTATTTTAAATAAGAGGGAACGACGTTGCTTAAAGCGATTGCTGTGTAATTAATATGTCTGGCACTTAAAAGAAGGAGCCCGGCGAAATTACTATCTGATGAAAGGCTCTGTAATGCACACCAGGCCGGCAAAGTGATCCATATATATATATATACTGAGATGGAGCTGGAGGAAGACGGGATTTACGGCAAACAAACATATAGTGGACAAAGGAGGCTGGGAACCTCAGTGGCCTCCGAGCACAATGATGGACGGGTTAGAAATCACAGAGCATCGGCTCAGCCATGAAATGGTTCCTAATACAGAATATGCAATACGGCCAATCGGCATCAGGAACTAGGTGAAAGATTTGACGGCATTTTGGTCTACACATTTATTATGAGTTTTAGATACTTTCTACAGCCGATGCGGCAAGAGAGCTTAGCAGAGTGATGGTGGGCTAACATGGAGGGGGTGTATGATCAGATTCCCGCTGTCTGCCCGCTCCGTGCAGCAGGTGGATACAGTTATGGTTATGGCTGTATCCCAGTTTTCCAGGCGGTCCTCCCGCTGTATCCACCCGCTCCACGGAGCGGACAGACAGCGGGAATAATTTCCGAGAGTTCGGGTTCGTACCAACCCTAATAATAAGCGTAACACCAGCTGATTTGAAAGAAAAAAAAATGATTATGTAAATGATTGGCCACACCCACCTTGCACACCGAGGGCATCCTTGTCCCACGGCCACGTTGCGGCTCCAGCCAACTCCTCCCCTGCAGAACCAGCAAAGAAAACATTCAGGAACGCAGTGCTGTTGAGCTGCACGGCCTCCCTCAGCTCCTTTACACTCATATACGCCCTATTAGGATGCAAAAGAGAAGATGAAGCAAATTGTCATTAAACAAAACTTGTCTCTATAGAACGCTTTTATTTAGTCTGCAATTAGGAAATGTGTTTTATTGTTATCACAAGAACCAGTGACAATCTCTCAGATGAGATCAAGTCATTACGGTAACAACGTCAACTAGCAGAACAGTCAATATGGTGTCATATTCCAGTCATAAATATGCTAAAAAGGAAACATTAGAGCAAGAGAAATGCAGCAAAGTGATGCAAGAAGCAATGAAATTAGGACATATACAGCCATCCAGGGACAGACGGCCAAGCGCCGGAACCGAGGTCTCATCACCATCCAGGAACAGAGAGCCGAGCACCGCAACCGAGGTCTCATCACCATCCAGGAACAGAGAGCCGAGCACCGCAACCGAGGTCTCATCACCATAAAGGGACAGAGGGCCGAGCACCGCAACCGAGGTCTCATCACCATCCAGGGACAGACGGCCGAGCACCGCAACCGAGGTCTCATCACCATCCAGGAACAGAAGGCCGAGCACCGCAACCGAGGTCTCATCACCATAAAGGGACAGAGGGCCGAGCACTGCCACTGAGGTCTCGTCACCATGCAGGGACAGACGGCCGAGCACTGCAACCGAGGTCTCATCACCATCCAGGGACAGACGGCCGGGCACCAGAACAGAGGTCTCATCACCATCCAGGGACAGACGGCCGAGCACCAGAACCGAGGTCTCATCACCATCCAGGAACAGACGGCCGAGCACCGCAACCGAGGTCTCATCACCATAAAGGGACAGAGGGCCGAGCACCGCAACCGAGGTCTCATCACCATAAAGGGACAGAGGGCCGAGCACCGCAACCGAGGTCTCATCACCATCCAGGGACAGAGGGCCGAGCACCGCAACCGAGGTCTCATCACCATCCAGGGACAGACGGCCGAGCACTGGAATCAGGGTCTCCTCACCATCCAGGGACAGACGGCCGAGCACCGCAACCGAGGTCTCATCACCATCCAGGGACAGACGGCCGAGCACTGGAATCAGGGTCTCCTCACCATCCAGGGACAGACGGCCGAGCACCGCAACCGAGGTCTCATCACCATCCAGGGACAGACGGCCGGGCACCAGAACCGAGGTCTCATCACCATCCAGGAACAGACGGCCGAGCACCGCAACCAAGGTCTCATCACCATAAAGGGACAGAGGGCCGAGCACCGCAACCGAGGTCTCATCACCATCCAGGGACAGAGGGCCGAGCACCGCAACCGAGGTCTCATCACCATCCAGGGACAGACGGCCGAGCACTGGAATCAGGGTCTCCTCACCATCCAGGGACAGACGGCCGAGCACCGCAACCGAGGTCTCATCACCATCCAGGGACAGACGGCCGAGCACTGGAATCAGGGTCTCCTCACCATCCAGGGACAGACGGCCGAGCACCGCAACCGAGGTCTCATCACCATCCAGGGACAGACGGCCGAGCACTGGAATCAGGGTCTCCTCACCATCCAGGGACAGACGGCCGAGCACCGCAACCGAGGTCTCATCACCATCCAGGGACAGACGGCCGAGCACCGCAACCGAGGTCTCATCACCATCCTGGGACAGACGGCCGAGCACCATAACCGAGGTCTCATCACCATCCAGGGACAGATGGCCGAGCACCATAACCGAGGTCTCATCACCATCCAGGGACAGGTAGCCGAGCGCTGGTACCGGGGTCTTATCACCATAAAGGTACAGATGGCCGAGCACCAGAACCGAGGTCTCATCACCATAAAGGGACAGAGGGCCGAGCACCGCAACCGAGGTCTCATCACCATCCAGGGACAGACGGCCGAGCACCAGAACCGAGGTCTCATCACCATCCAGGGACAGACGGCCGAGCACTGGAATCAGGGTCTCCTCACCATCCAGAACACACTGGGAGAAAAAGATCAGTTTTCATCTACATCCCATGTCCTGAATATTAGGACCCCAAGATGGGAAGAACATCACTCGAAAAATACAATGAAGCCATTTCCAGTCAGGTTCGGGACCTTTCTGGATCAGCGGCTCAGATTAATGTGAAGGTCCGTCTTCCGAGCTCCTCTGCGGCCGGTCTTATTAGGAGATTGCATTAAGATGAATTATCATGCACACAACGTGTTTCCTCATAAAACCCTGAGGACCTTCTTGGCCCGGAAGCCACTTTAATGGACACAGGGATGGAGACACAGCTATTAGTTAGTGCTGAAAAGGGTTAATAAAGATAAAGAGCGTGTTCAGCATTTTACAGGTTACATATAATCTATGCTGCATAAAAAATTCATTGACTTTGTACAACAGATTGTTTCACCTATTCTGCATTGATTCACCAGTTGTATTGAGTTACTGTGTATATTACCTTCTGGAGCTGTATGCATAGTTCTGCTCATTGTTTTGGATATATCCTTAAAGGGGTATTCAAAAAAACCCTTTCACAGATATTTGTGTCCAGGATCGTGTTAGAGGGGTATTCTGGAGATTTATTTTTTTTATTTCTTTTATAAAATGTTATCATTTTGTAATAAAGATTTAATAAACAATTTTTTATGTATACTTTCATTGACTGGCAACTTAAGCTTAAGGCTATGTTCACACAACGTACTTTTTATGAAAAGAATGGCCATTGTTCACACAATGTATTAGACAATTGCCGTTGTTTCCTACAGCCATCGAAGTAATGATCATGTCAATTATTTCTTGACGTTGTCCAAAGATTGCAGTGCAATTTGCATTTAAAACAGCAGCCATTGTTTTGAGTGGCAAATAACTGCCGTTGTTTATACACCGTGTGAACATAGCCTTAAAGGAGCAGAATTGTAAATGCAGCTCCGGGAACAGGTCTGACATTCTGCACTGCAGTCTAAGATTGGGAGTGAGGAGAGGTAAGGTATCATGTGTTTGGGCAAGGGCTGCATGGACATCGCTAACAATGTCCATACAACCGGTATCGAGCCGTCTAATAAATCCAGTAAACGAGCGCCCATCTAGCAGATCAGCGCTCGTTTACTTAAATGATTGTGCCGAGACACTTGATTAAGAGGCTGGACCGGTCTCGAAACGTGTTGTGTCGCTGGCATAATTCTTTTAATAAATTTTATGATATTTAATATCACTATTACCCTTCGGACCTGCGCCTGTTTTACTCGCCTTGGAGTGGAGGAGGATACTGACTGTCTCTGTTCTGTTCGGTTCCTTGTCTTTTCCTGTCCCTGTTCTGTTCAGCTCCTTTTCTGTTTCTGTTCCTGTCTCTGTCTCTGTTCTTTTCTGTCTCTGTCTCTGTTTCTGTTCTGTTCGGCTCCTTTTCTTTTCCTGTCCCTGTTCTATTCTGTTCGGCTCCTTTTCTTTTCCTTTCCTGTTCTCTTCTGTTCGGCTCCTTTTCTTTTCCTGTCTCTGTCTCTGTTCTGTCTCTGTTCTGTTTCTGTTCTGTTCGGCTCCTTTTCTGTTCCTGTCTCTGTCTCTGTTCTGTTTCTGTTCTGTTCGGCTCCTTTTCTTTTCCTGTCCCTGTTCTGTTCTGTTTCTGTTCTGTTCGGCTCCTTTTCTTTTCCTGTCCCTGTTCTGTTCTGTTTCTGTTCTGTTCGGCTCCTTTTCTTTTCCTGTCCCTGTTCTGTTCTGTTCGGCTCCTTTTCTTTTCCTGTCCCTGTTCTGTTCTGTTCGGCTCCTTTTCTTTTCCTGTCCCTGTTCTGTTCGGCTCCTTTTCTTTTCCTTTCCTGTTCTCTTCTGTTCGGCTCCTTTTCTTTTCCTGTCCCTGTTCTGTTTTGTTCGGCTCCTTTTCTTTTCCTGTCTCTGTTCTGTTCTGTTCTGTTCGGCTCCTTTTCTGTTTCTTTTCCTGTCTCTGTTCTTTTCTGTTCCTGTTTTTGTTTTTGCTTTTAAAGTGTTTGACCTAGAAAACCTGCATCTGATATGGAAGCCGTTGTTGTGCAGACCACATTTTTCCTTTTGTGGACGGGATCGGGTGTTCAGACCATTATTCTAGCACATTCCTCCCATTGTGTTACATAACGTTTAGCTATTTCTCGTCTTCACGTTACAACATAATAACATATTACACATTACAATGGCCTTCGGCCTAATGACGGGTTTGGGGCACCTCATTTCTTTTACGGCTTAGGATTCTGGATTCTTGGTTGCATCTCAGGGGCTTTGCCAGGTGAGGTGGCTCCAGGAGGTCTGCTGTGGATTTGAGGGTCAGGAGAGCTGGAGGGGTCCTAGAATCTGCTCAGATATTCATTACTCTTTTTACTTCACAGAATTCCTCTGGATCCTGGTTTTTGCTCCTTCCAGGGAATTGTAAGAAAGATTGCCGGGATGGAACCCAAACCCTAATCCTACCACAACCCTACGGAGCGCGGAGCAGACTTCCCGGAGCCACCTCTGCCAGCCTGGCAAACCGAGCACCAGATGCCGAGCTGTGACATTACCGGATTGTGGCCTCGTAACGCAGAGATGAGATTTCACGTCCTCAAACAAAGGAAACATCTGATATTAGCATAGCTGTTCTTTAAATCAATTCAGCTCGGAGTTCTTTAGTTACACGGATTCCGCCTCTGCTCTATCGCTAGAATATTATTAATTCATGTCTGTAGGAAAGAGTTTTAGTTTTAATTATATCCATAAAATATTGGAAGTTCTTTTTCTGCAGATTGTACAAATGTAAAAGGGGAAAATCGCAGTTTAACTGTTCACAATTCCTGCAGATTCCTCCCATTTACCACGACTTCCAATGATATAATTGCTTAAAGGGGAACTCCTATCTGACCTGCTCTACCTTATGCACAGAGTGGGGGATAACATGCTGATCTGTGGGATCCAACCACTGGGACCTGATCATGAGAACAGAAATAGAACGACCCCCGGAATAACTGTCCGGCGCGGTGTCCTACGGTTGGAGCTTCATTCAGTCGGACATTTCAAAGGCCGAACCCGGAAACGTGCGTCAGTCCTATAGAAAATGAGAGACGTGCCGACTGCGCATGGGCGATCTGTTCTCATCAATCCCACTTGTAATTTGCCATTGTTCCCTGGACCAGGAGGGGGACGGGGAGTTTAATTTTGGGACTTTGATCACAAGAACAGGGACAAAAATGTGCCCAGCCAGTGCTCCCTCTGTTCTCTATGGGGACATTATGGAAATCTTTAGCTGTGTTAAAGGGGTAGTTCCTCCAACAACAACAAAAAAATCTTTCAAATCAACTGGTGCCAGAGATTTGTTATTTACTTCTATTTAAAAACCTCCAGATTTCCAGTACTTATCAGCTGCTGTATGTCCTGCAGGAAGTGGTGTAACCTCTCCAGTCTGACACAGTGCTCTCTGCTGCCACCTCTGTCCATGTCAGGAACTGTCCAGAACAGCAGCAAATCCCCATAGAAAACCTCTCCTGCTCTGGACAGTTCCTGACATGGACAGAGGTGGCAGCAGAGAGCAGAGCACTGTGTCAGACTGGAGAGAATACACCACTTCCTGCAGGGCATACAGCAGCTGATAAGTACTGGAAGTCTGGAGATTTTTAAATAGAAGTAAATTACAAGTCTCTGGCACCAGGTGATTTGAAAGAAAAAAGTTTGGTGAACAACCCCTTTAAGGCTTGATATAAGTCGGGTCTGTGGTGAAAGTGACGGCCAAATTTCAAATTGAGTTGCAAAGATCAGAGTCCGAGGAATTCTGCTGATTTTCTGGACGTCTTTATTAAGACCCATTGCTGACTTCTCGATCAATATTTATTCTATTGCCAGGGACTAAAATATGAACCAATCAATGAGTTGCCGTCCGGTTGTGTTGCCGCACTCATTCCGAGTCCGGGGCCTCATTGTTATTCAAAACTTGTTGAATTCTCTGCAATTGGCTGGAAAACTCTCGCTGACTTGATTAATTTATTTCTTGGTTCAGCTGAATTAATAAATGCCTTAAATTTAATAAATGGGAAAAGTCAGTGAAATCGCATCCGGCAAAGAAAAAACCCAAAGCGTCAGCATATTTGTCAAATAGTGCATATTCATTTCATGCAAGATTGAGATTCGGGTAAAATATGTGGAAATTAGCAATTCAAATTGTTTGTTTATATCTCTTTTTATGTGTCTATGTTAATCTTTATTTGTATGGCAGGAACAATGAGCGGGTGCGTTACCGACGCAACGTATCAGGACGCCGCCGCGCTCTCATACAGGCGGGGGGGGGGGGGGCGACCTCACCGGGGCAAAGTACTCCTCGGCTTTATAAGTCTTATTGTTATGGGGCGCAGGATTGTAACCATGTGGCATCATTAGATCGTCTCTTATTATATAAAATAACAAATAGTTTCCTCTCAGAAACAAGTGAAATGTTTCATCAACTTCAAAAATTAAAAGAGAAAAGAAAGAAATCCAGGAACTAAAAAGCCAAAGGGGAGTTTTGTCTAATGGGGTTGTTCACGAAAAAATTCAGAGGTGGCAGCAGAGAGCACTGTGCCAGACCGGAAAGAATACACCACTTCCTGCAGGACATACAGCAGCTGATAAGTATGGCAACACTTAAAAGTCATTTGAAAAAAAAAATCTTTTTTGGTGAACTACCCCTTTACTATCATTTCTAAGGTTTTGATCAGTAGGGGGTCTTGATAAACCCAATGGGAAGAAGCACTCAGCTAGGCGCTTCTTCTCCCAGCCGGGACAGATACCAAACCCTTTCTATAGAATGTGCAGCAAGATGATGACGGGAAAGAGCTCGGCTTAGCTTCCCATTCCTTCTAGTGATCGCTGGGGGTCTCAGCAATTAGATTTCTGCCAATCAAAATCTTGGAGTCGGTGGAGACTCATCCTGCAACCAGTTTCAGTACATTCTCTTGCCCTTTGCTTGCGTCCCGGCACCGTGGCTGCAGCTTCACGGCGCTCTCTGAGCTTTTCTAGTTCACTTTTAAACCTATTTAATTACTATTTAACTTACATAGGCGCAAAAATCAAGTGAATTAATAACTAATCAATGAGTTAGTAACCTGCCAACCAACCAACCAACCAACCAACCACACCTCAACCTGCGGACATCTGTGACGCTCCAGAGAGTGTCCCCCAACCGGTAACATCTGCATCTCCAGCTATACAAATCGTTGTCCTCTAGCGACACCAGAAATATCATTATGTTACTAGAAGTTGGTGCAAACCATATACAGTATATCAGTATATAACATCATCATATGCAGAAGTGTCTCACACCAGCTACAAATGGATGGAGACCGCTGCTACAGGGAAGGGAATAACTACAAGAAAGAACCGAGCTTAGATTTATAGTGCAGATGTCTAGGGGAATTTCTAGAAGGTTCTTGACATGGACTCTTCATGATAAAACATCACAGGTGCCTGGTTTAGGGGATGTAGATGTTGTTGCAGTTCCTTAATTCTATATACACCTTTATTTTACAGTTATCCTCACAAATGTTACATTAAAAGAGGCCTTCTCAGAGGATATCCACTTTTGGGACCTAAATCTTGTGGTTAGGGCCTCACAAGTAGACCCAAGGGCCCCTGGAGGCCCAAACACCTTAGTTTCCATAGATGTTAGTGGTGGTTGTGGAGCAGCGTAACACCACAAGCCATATCGTTTGCTTACAGTAACAGCTTAGCCCGGCCCCAGCCTTGTCTAGCTACCCCCATTAAAGGGGAGATGCGCAAACTGCGTTAATCGGCCAGTTCACAAGTTCTTAACTCTCCATCTGCAACTAAAATGAAGAAGCTGGGGAGCTGGGATCATCTATCAGACACTTATACATATATAGACGGGAATACCTCTTTAAACGCAAACTCTCAGCAGGTGAAAGGAATCTAACCTGCTGATATGTCCCTATGGCACAGGAGGCGCCAAGGAGGAAGGTATGTCTCATAACATATCTCTTATAGGATGTCTCTCATGGGATGTCTCTTACGGGATGTCTCTCATGGGATGTCTCTCATGGGATGTCTCTTACGGGATGTCTCTCATGGGATGTCTCTTACGGGATGTCTCTCATGGGATGTCTCTCATGGGATGTCTCTCATGGGATGTCTCTTACGGGATGTCTCTCATGGGATGTCTCTTACCTTCCTCCTCTGCCCCATTCCCGTGCAGTCAGTGGTTTTCTCCACAGTCCAGTGAGACCCTTAGGATCACTGCCCGCCCCCATAGTGCCGATCCGGCTCATGTCCGGCCAGCCCACTCCATCCCAGGCCACTATGGGGGCAGGCATTGCTTCTGACGGTTTCACCGGAGCCGGTGCCGAGGAGGAAGATAAGAGACATAGCTTCCTCCTTCGCATCTCCTGAGACATAGCAGATGAGATTCCTCTGCTAATACTGTAGTTCCCCTTTAAGTAAACATTTGTCCCACTAAATTCAAATGATGTCAACATAAACCAATCACATAAGAGTAGAGAATGATCCCTTACCTTCCCCGTGCGTCAGGATCAAAGCATG
Source organism: Dendropsophus ebraccatus (assembly GCF_027789765.1). Classification (NCBI taxonomy): domain Eukaryota; kingdom Metazoa; phylum Chordata; class Amphibia; order Anura; family Hylidae; genus Dendropsophus; species Dendropsophus ebraccatus. Next base: position 124,663,201 of record NC_091461.1, on the reverse strand, counting down.
TCTTTGTACTATTTCCCGATTCTTTGTTCGGACAACAGTCTCCATCATCATAGTCATCCCTTGCTGTGTTGCATTCCAGGTGGCACACCCCATCACCCTTCTTACTGGAACTACAAGGCCTGAAGAAACCACAGTCTCCACCGTCATAGCCAGTAAGGGGGTGCTTACATTCAGAGTCACATTGATCATTGCCAACTCGGCCTGGTTCACATCCAGACAACACTACTCGATTTCGTAAGCTGGAATTATGAATCTCTACGACATTAAGTTGCCAATGGATGCCGTGCGGACTGTACGCATTGGACAAGGCCTCATGCTGTCTCTGAATCTGTTCAGTGCTTACCAATGGTCTGGAGCCATCATCTTCACACACATTTACCACCCGGTAATGGACTACTTTTTCCCATTTTACTTCTGGCCTGCTGTACCCGCTAGTCACATCAGGTAAATCACAAAGCGTTCGACCACAAGGAGGGAGTGAAATAGTAGAGATGGTTTCCATCTCTGGCATCAGCCCTGGTATCACTTCTGGATGAACTCCATCTTTATATAGACTCCAGATATGACTGGACAGAATTGAGTGAGTGAGTGGTAAGGTCGGAGAAGATCTTCTTAGGGCTTCCCATCGTAACTGACGGTGAGTCCTAACCTCCGACCACAGGCGTATGGAGAAAAGGTGACCCCGATAGTAGTTACCGGGTTCTGAGTTGTCTCCTCCAAGCATAAGAGATCTACATAAAGAAATAAAGGGACTATGGAGAGGACCCAATTGACCTTTGGCCCTAGAAACCTGAGCTCCGTCAATGTAGAGCAAAACTTGTTGTCCATTATAGGTGGCAGCGATATGTGTCCAGATGCCGGGCTGGTATCGATGTGGAGACATCAAGACTGTGGCACTCTGAGAGCGGTCAGTCCGAAGGGAAAAGTAGAAACGTGCATCTCTTTTTTCTTCTGCTACGGCTGGGCGAATCCCGATGGACCAACCGCGGTCACTGGCCACGTGGGAGCAATTGTCAAACATGCCTGGGGGGAAATACAAGAGAGAACGTGAAAGGGACGTCATCTCCTACGTGTATTATCCTAGTTAAATACTAAAACAGCTGTATTACTTATCTGTATTTCTGTTTGGATATATTATAGAAGATTTGTGTCATTGTGATGATGGATGACCGGCGAGTGGTGGTCAGTAACATAACTTGATTTTAAAAATTCCCTCCCTTTAAGGTTTAAAGAAGAAATCCGGACAGACCTATTTTTTTAACAAGTGGCGGGAAAGGATAAAGGAAATAACATGCTCTTACCTCCCTGGCTCCAATGCTGGTGACCCCACACTGCTGCTCCAGTCCCTGGGTCCCCGGACGTTTTCTGGTCCGGTGGGGATCTGTGTCAGGATGTGTCAGGTCCACTCAGCCAAGGCGGAACCCCACTACAACCGCTGACTGGCTGAGCAGACCTCCGTGCAGAAGGCGGAGCGTGCCCGGGGACCACCTGGAATTCCCAGATTCAGCCTAGGTAATAGTCTAGGTAATAGGCTGAATCCCGGAATTCCATGCGGTCCCCAGGCACGCTCCGCCTTCCCCACAGACCATGAAGACATCAGCAATCTAATGCGGCAGGTTCGGGAATGTTCAAGTTTGATCAAACCTTGGATTTAGATTTAGACTCTAGACCTGACACGTCACAATCCAAGTCCCACTCAGACCAGGAAGTAGCCGGGGACTGGAGCATTGGTGTGCAGAGACCGGAGCATTGGTGTGCAGAGACCGGAGCATTGGTGTGCAGGGACCGGAGCATTGGTGTGCAGAGACCGGAGCATTGGTGTGCAGAGACCGGAGCATTGGTGTGCAGGGACCGGAGCATTGGTGTGCAGGGAACGGAGCATTGGTGTGCAGGGACCGGAGCATTGGTGTGCAGGGACCGGAGCATTGGTGTGCAGGGACGGGAGCATTGGTGTGCAGAGACCGGAGCATTGGTGTGCAGAGACCGGAGCATTGGTGTGCAGAGACCGGAGCATTGGTGTGCAGAGACCGGAGCATTGGTGTGCAGGGACCGGAGCATTGGTGTGCAGGGACCGAAGCATTGGTGTGCAGGGACCGGAGCATTGGGGTGCAGGGACCGGAGCATTGGGGTGCAGGGACCGGAGCATTAGTGTGCAGGGACCGGAGCATTGGTGTGCAGGGACCGGAGCATTGGTGTGCAGGGACCGGAGCATTGGTGTACAGGGACTGGAGCATTGGTGTGCAGAGACCGGAGCATTGGTGTGCAGAGACCGGAGCATTGGTGTGCAGAGACCGGAGCATTGGTGTGCAGAGACCGGAGCATTGGTATGCAGGGACCGGAGCATTGGTGTGCAGGGACCGGAGCATTGGTGTGCAGGGGTGTATTCTCTCCAGTCTTTCAGTACTTACCAGCTGCTGTATGTCCTGCAGGAAGTGGTGTATTCTCTCCAGTCTGACACAGTGCTCTCTGCTGCCACCTCTGTCCATGTCAGGAACTGTACAGAGCAGGAGAGGATTTCTATGGGGATTTGCTGCTGCTCTAGACAGTTCCTGACATGGACAGAGGTGGCAGCAGAGAGCACTGTGTCAGACTGGAGAGAATACACCACTTCCTGCAGGGCATACAGCAGCTGATAAGTACTGGAAGACTGTGGAGAATACACCCCTTCCTGCAGGACATACAGCAGCTGATAAGTACTGGAAGACTGGAGATTTTTAAATGGAATTCTTTACAAATCTATATAATTTTCTAATACCAGTTGATTAGAAAGAAAAAGAAACCATCAGAGTACCCCCTTAAATCAGACTACCCCTTTAAGTAATAACATATCCTAGTGATAAGATAAAAATACCCCTTTAAATCTATTACTCGTCGTGATAAAGCAAAATCACCTTCAACCCATGTGAGAGCCAGGAAGAGATGGCAGGGTAATAAAGCCAATTTGAGTTTTGTCCCAATGACTGCAGAAAAAGATCTCGTCAGTGTGAATTAGGATTATGGTGAAGTCGCAGGTAGTCTCCGGGATTCATAGTATCATTAGTTTCTCAAGGACCTAATCAACACATTGTAAAAAGTGCATTTCCCAATTAACATAAAAAAACCTATTTCAATCTGCTGATTTTGATAAACATTTTCCCAGCGAGTCAAAACCGCCTGACAATTGACTTTACAAAAGGCATTTTTCAATTCTTCCCTCTATAATTAAAGCAGAAGCAGAAGTTTTCACAACCTTAGGGCAGCAGACAAGTGCAATCCACAAATAAAGTGGGAGAAAGGTAAGAGGCACCTGAAATATTTATCCGCTTGTAGAGGATGATGTATTAGAACTTCACATCCGCGCCTGACACCTAAAAGGCTATTGCATATTTTAATACCCACTTACATCCTTATGACGCCTGCCGAGAGTTCATCGTGACTTCCAGTGCTGGATGTAGATAGAGATGTACGTGGATAAACAGCTCCATAGATGCTGGATGTTACAGTGTAGACTGTATTCATTTATATCTAAGTCTAATGTATATCTAAGTCTAATTTATATCTAAGTCTAATGTATATCTAAGTCTAATGTATATCTAAGTCTAATTTACAACTAAGTCTAATCTATATCTAAGTCTAATTTATATCTAAGTCTAATGTATATCTAAGTCTAATTTATATCTAAGTTTAATTTATATCTAAGTCTAATTTACAACTAAGACTAATTATCTAATTCTAATGTTTATCTAATGGTGCGTTTACAAAGACAGATTTATCTGACAGGTCCTTAAAGCCAAAGCCAGGAACAGACTATAAACAGGGAACATTTCATAAAGGAAAGACTGAGATTTCCTCTCTTTTGAAATCCATTCCTGGCTTTGGCTTAAAAAATCTGTCTGAAAAATCTGTCTTTGTTAATGTACCATTAGTCTAATTTATATCTAAATCTAATGTATATCTAAGTCTAATGGATATCTAAGTCTAATTTCCCAGATAGTAAAGATGCTGAACTGTTCAGATATGGCAACATTTTCCGAACCCGAACACTTGGTATTTGACTCTTGGCGCCTGAAGAAGTTGGATGGTGCCCTAGGCAGTCCTGGAAAACATTGATACAGCCTATAGCCTATGGCTTCAACCATGTTTTTTAGTCATCTAACTTCTCCAGGCGCCAGGGGTCAAATACCGATAATTCAGGTTCGGTAACTCTGCTCAACACTAATAAAGATGACTACAGCTTGCCCTGGAGACACTTTCCACAGCTCATCCCCCCCCCCCCCCCCCCCCCCCCACTGTCTGGACTTTAACATGCCCAATGCCTCAGTTCACACACCTGCCCTATTTAAAATGACCCTGTCTTTTGGTAAGAAACACATCACTAAGACGTGTAAAAAAATTTTTATTGGTTGCATTTTGATCGATCACACCCAACCTATCATTAGAAGGAGCTAGGAGAAGAGTACGGCTGTGTGCTTCACTCCCCGGCTGAGATCTCTGTACATCTGTAAGAAACACTTACGGAATAGGTATGGGCAAACCCCTTATTGCCCAACTCATAACTACTCAAACAATATTTTTGAAGTGCACTGGGACTGAATTTTATAAGGGAAAAAAAAATTGCAAATAATGTGAACAGACCGAGCCCAATACGTGCTGTGGGCTCCTCACATCTATGCACTAGGACACATTATGGATGGGTAAGAGTAGTGTAGTGTCTGCAAATGGTCCCGGTCTATGAGGGTCCCAGCAGCCCCTGTTCCTAATATACACAGTCCAGGAAGGACAGGACGCACCAGTCATCCTCTCACTCTTGGGAAACACGACCCTTTGCGTGCCAATTTACTAAATGGATATTCCATGCAGAGTGGTAAATCGCCGGGTCACAGGAGCTTCCCTCCACCATTACCTGGTCATTACTCGCTGCGTCTCCACCACCGCTACCAGTCCTCTTTAATTATACGAGAACATTAGCATTTTTTACAGACATTCATGTAAAGCTGCAGAATTCTCCACTAATCTTTAATGACACGAACAGCTAAAACCCGATCATTGCCGAGAAATTATTAAAACTAATAAAGCTAATCTGAGGATGATACATTTTGTAGCTGAGTAGAAGAACATCACCTTCCTACCAATTACTTGTTTTTTTCACTTAAGTACAGTACGAGCTATTACCACTGAATCTTTAATGTACAAGGTGTTAGAGAGTGGATGGGCAGCAGCGGACGCCGCCGGCACAACCGCTCTACAACACGGATTCACTTATTATCTGCAGGTTATTCCAGAGGTACAGGACTGCGGATCTATGGGAACCTCGATATAACTGGGCCCACCAGCCAATATTCAAGTGGACCCAGATTCTGATACTATAATGGGCCACAAGGTCACGTAGAGGACAGACCACTTGGAGGTGACCTTTGACACCTTTGCCACCCCGGGGTTTTTTTTCCATTCCCCACTCTCTTTCTGTCTGCAACCTCCTCTACTGTTGTTGCTCATCCGGCCTGTAGGGTGCTACTTAAAGGGAAACTATCAGCAGGTTAGAGGAACCTAACCTGCTAATATGTCCCTATTGCACAGAAGATGCTGAGGAGGAAGCTGTGTCTCTTATAGTATGTCCCTTATACTATGTCTCTTATACTATGTCTCTTATAGTGTGTCTCTTATTGTGTGTCTCTTATAGTGTGTCTCTTATAGTATGTCCCTTATAGTATCTCTTATAGTATGTCTCTTATAGTATGTCTCTTATACTGTGTCTCTTATAGCATGTCCCTTATAGTATGTCCCTTATAGTATGTCTCTTATAGTATGTCCCTTATAGTATGTCTCTTATAGTGTGTCTCTTATAGTGTGTCTCTTATTGTGTGTCTCTTATAGTGTGTCTCTTATTGTGTGTCTCTTATTGTGTGTCTCTTATAGTGTGTCTCTTATTGTGTGTCTCTTATAGTGTGTCTCTTATAGTGTGTCTCTTATTGTGTGTCTCTTATAGTATGTCTCTTATAGTACGTCCCTTATAGGATGTCTATTATAGTATGTCTCTTATAGCGTGTCTCTTATAGTATGTCTCTTATAGTGTGTCTCTTATAGTGTGTCTCTTATAGCGTGTCTCTTATAGCGTATCTCTTATAGTGTGTCTCTTATTGTGTGTCTCTTATTGTGTGTCTTTTATAGTGTGTCTCTTATAGTGTGTCTCTTATAGTATGTCTCTTATTGTGTGTCTCTTATAGTGTGTCCCTTATAGCATGTCTCTTATAGCGTGTCTCTTATAGCGTATCTCTTATAGTGTGTCTCTTATTGTGTGTCTCTTATTGTGTGTCTCTTATAGTGTGTCTCTTATAGTATGTCTCTTATTGTGTGTCTCTTATAGTATGTCTCTTATAGTGTGTCTCTTATAGGGTGTCCCTTATAGTGTGTCTCTTATAGTATGTCTCTTATAGTACGTCCCTTATAGTGTGTCTCTTATAGGATGTCTCTTATAGTACGTCTCTTGCCTTCTTCCTCTGTTCCGGTGCAGTTAGTCATGTTTTCCATGGTCCGGTAAGACCAATAGGAGCACTGCCCGCCCCCATAGCGCCAATCTACCCCCAGCTGGCCGACCCCTTTCTAATGATAATGAATGGAGCGGGATGCCCAGGGGTGGGACAGAGCATCTCTATGGGGGCGGGTAGTGCTCCTTACAGTCTACTCTAGTAACAGAATAGTATTCTGTGAAGCTGATCTGAAATCCTGTGTATGGTGCCGCTCAGCTCCATGTCTGCCTGACCGTTCTGTACCGTATTAACGTGATGTGCTTGACCTAAACCATTGATCCTGAATCTGTCCTATCTGCTTACTGCTGACCATACTGTCTTACTGTCTTCCCACAACCTACGCTTGGACCTTGACTTCCCTTTGCCTGACCCCTTGCTGCCCTACACTAGTGTTTTCTGATCCATTGGGCCAACCACTCTATGGACGCAACATGGTGTTCAGAGTCCACATCCAGAGTGAAAAGCTACAGGGTATTTAGAGTCCGCTCCAAAATTTAAGTGAAAACCAGTTGGGTAGCACAGCAAGTCCACACCTGTTATATCACAGCAAATTCACACCTGTTGTAACACAAGACAACGATTAGCTAATGATCGACTCTTCTGCTGACCATTGTCTCTATTTTGCCGATTATCTTTCCAGAATACCCCTCTAAGTCTTTCCAAAATATTCTTCTAAGTCTTTCTAGAATATCCCTCTAAGTCTTTCCAGAATATTCTTCTAAGTCTTTCTAGAATATCCCTCTAAGTCTTTCCAGAATACCCCTCTAAGTCTTTCTAGAATACCCCTCTAAGTCTTTCCAGAATATCCCTCTAAGTCTTTCCAGAATATCCCTCTAAGTCTTTCCAGAATATCCCTCTAAGTCTTTCTAGAATACCCCTCTAAGTCTTTCCAGAATATCCCTCTAAGTCTTTCCAGAATATCCCTCTAAGTCTTTCTAGAATACCCCTCTAAGTCTTTCCAGAATACCCCGCTAAGTCTTTCCAGAATATCCCTCTAAGTCTTTCCAGAATACCCCTCTAAGTCTTTCCAGAACACCCCTCTAAGTCTTTCTAGAATATCCCTCTAAGTCTTTCCAGAATACCCATCTAAGTCTTTCTAGAATACCCCTCTAAGTCTTTCAAGAACATCCCTCTAAGTCTTTCCAGAATACCTCGCTAAGTCTTTCCAGAATACCCCTAAGTCTTTCCAGAATATCCCTCTAAGTCTTTCCAGAATATCCCTCTAAGTCTTTCTAGAATACCCCTCTAGGTCTTTCTAGAATACCCCTCTAAGTCTTTCCAGAATATCCCTCTAAGTCTTTCAAGAACATCCCTCTAAGTCTTTCCAGAATATCCCTCTAAGTCTTTCCAGAATATCCCTCTAAGTCTTTCTAGAATATCCCTCTAAGTCTTTCTAGAATACCCCTCTAAGTCTTTCCAGAATATCCCTCTAAGTCTTTCTAGAATACCCCTCTAAGTCTTTCTAGAATATCTATCACTCTACCTATCCTATCGTCAGCCTCATAGGTTTCGTTTTATGGACAGATCATAACAATTTAAATGGATTTAGAAACAAGAAGCTATTACCGTTTTAGTCCAACTTTTTGCGTTAGTCATTCATCGTGGACTCGTGTTTCGGGTCAGTACTTTTTAAAACAAAGTCAAAGCCAAGTAAGAAGAGAGCAGATGGGATGAGGAGAGCTGCCTAACGTTGCGGTGGCCATGTTGGGCACGTTTGCCCCTTATAATGATACGGCAGCTGGAACCAGAAATCTCAGATTTGGACCAGGTAGCAGATTTCCACTGACTTGATCTCCATTGCGTGTTCCTTGGCCGGTCAAGGTGGCTTCTAATTTCCCTCTGTCAGTAGTAGTTTAGATGCAGCAATCCCACCATGGAGGCCTGATTCTCGCACTTTCCTCTGAGGATACGATGTTGAGATGTGTTTGCTGCTTGAACTCAATTTCAGAATTCCAAGAATTTCCTTGGCTTCTAATCCAACTTGCGGTTACCAGTTGTTTTCTGAGGCTGGTCACTCGGAATAAACCTACCTTGTAGAGCACAGCTAACTCCTTGCTATGGCAATCCTCCGGAGGAGTTTCCTCAACATAGTTTTGGCTGCACTTGAAGACGCTCTGAACCCCTTACTGAACATAATAAAGAAGACCAACTTTCTTGACCCCATAACCCCCGCAGCACCGCTCCTGTTCCTCATCACGGGGCTCCTAAATGTCCTGAGTTTCAGTTTTGTCACAACCTCAAAGGAACCACCCGCTCAGCCAGTCAGTGACTGCAGCTCTGTCCCACCACTTATTGGTCAGGACCATGACGTCACCGGACTGGGAGCTTCAGGAGGAGGAACAGGTGACGCTTCACTGCGGGGGATGTGTAGGACTTCTTTATTATTTCCTTCCTGTGCACCCCTGGATTTTCACTGCTGCCTGGAGCACCCACTTTACTTTTTAAGGAAATTAAAAGGATTATAAGTTATAATTTTTTTCAAATTTTCTATAAAAACTTCAAAAAACAGATTTTTTTCTAGGGTCTTCAGAACTGAACTTTGTTTTTTCACAATAAAATTTTGTTTTAGCCCCAGAGGAGTAGCTAGGATTCACGGGGCCCCATAGCAATTGTAAAGGCCCCCCCTTCCCCTACACACAACAAATAAAATCTCATGTGGCCAGAGGCAGAATGCTACCTGCAGCTACAAGAGATTGGCAGAGCAGAGAGCCAATGGCTGCTTGCTATGACGGTCCACTGTTTTTACCTATAAGGGCCCATTAGGAGCCACTATGGTTACACAGGTGCAGGAGCGGACTACCTTCTGCTAAACCCCTTATGTACTGCAGTGTGTAAGTGACCCAGTGTTCAGCATACAGAGAGATATCTGCAGGCGAGAGCAGAGGTCACGGGTTATCAGAGCAGTGAAGCAGAGATCTCCTTGTATTCTGCTTGTTAACCCTTTTTTGTGTTGCAGCATGTAAGTAAACATTGGGTCACTTACACACTGCAATACATAAGGGGTTAAGCAAAAGGAGACAGGATAGCTCTTACCTTCTCCCCCGGGCCCCCCCTCCTGCACAGGCCCCATAGCTGTTGCTTACCTGTAACTATGGTAGCTACGCCACTGTTTAGCCCCATTTTCATTTTTCATTTTCATAAGATAAAACACATAATTTGTTGTGCACTCTCTCCCACATATGAGGTCATAAACTGGTATCAGAATGCTGTTTGGTACGTTAGACTTTTTTTGGTGCAGGTTTTGCAGGAATGATTTTTGCTGCATTAGTAGGGTCCCTAAGGAACGCTCCCTTAGGACACTACAACCCTTAGGTAATTCCTGTAGGGTGAAGGAAGGACATAACCCTCATGGTTTTTAGCCCTGAGCCATCAAAAAATTACAAATTTTAACTCCCACTTTTTTTCTTTATCAAAATAAGCAATTTACATCAAAATGTATTATGTCATCAGATGTCTGAAAGAATAAATCAATTATTTTTTGTTTTGATCTCTATAGCACAAATTCCACAAAATACAAATAGTTTTCACATTCATTTCCATGGGGTGCAAAAGCCCCCCACCCCCCCTCCATCCTCCATTCAAGTTTAACTCACATTATTTAAGGTATTATTTTAATTTTATTTAGCATGGGGTCAGCTGGTCAGGAATCCCGACTTTCCCATCTAGATCAGCCCTGGCTGTTGCACCCACTCCTCCCCCACCATCTCAGTACAAACAGTTTCACAGTCGCTCTCTATTGCGTAGGTCGATTTTTAAGTTCATATTTATCCGTTTGAATAGGTATTTAGTATGATCCCTGTCTATAGCTCTATAGTTACAGTCTATGGCTCTATAGTTACAGTCTATAGCTCTATAGTTACAGTCTATGGCTCTATAGTTACAGTCTATGGCTCTATAGTTACAGTCTATGGCTCTATAGTTACAGTCTATAGCTCTATAGTTACAGTCTATGGCTCTATAGTTACAGTCTATAGCTCTATAGTTACAGTCTACAGCTCTATAGTTACAGTCTATGGCTCTATAGTTACAGTCTATAGCTCTATAGTTACAGTCTATGGCTCTATAGTTACAGTCTATGGCTCTATAGTTACAGTCTATGGCTCTATAGTTACAGTCTATGGCTCTATAGTTACAGTCTATAGCTCTATAGTTATAGTCTATGGCTCTATAGTTATAGTCTATAGCTCTATAGTTACAGTCTATAGCTCTATAGTTACAGTCTATGGCTCTATAGTTACAGTCTATAGCTCTATAGTTACAGTCTATAGTTCTATAGTTATAGTCTATAGCTCTATAGTTACAGTCTATAGCTCTATAGTTACAGTCTACAGCTCTATAGTTACAGTCTATAGCTCTATAGTTACAGTCTACAGCTCTATAGTTACAGTCTATGGCTCTATAGTTACAGTCTATGGCTCTATAGTTACAGTCTATGGCTGGGTTCACACTATGTATATTTCAGGCTGTATTTGGTCCTCATGTCAGGTCCTCATAGCAACCAAAACCAGGAGTGGATTGAAAACCCAGAAAGGATCTGTTCACACAATGTTGAAATTGAGTGGATGGCCGCCATATAACGGTAAATAACTTCCATTATTTCAATATAACAGCCGTTGTTTTAAAATAACAGCAAATATTTGTCATTAAATGACGGCCATCCACTCAATTACAACATTATGTGAACATAGCCTTTCTGTGTTTTCAATCCACTCCTTGTTTTGGTTGCTATACAGCCTCAAACATACAGCCTCAAATATACGTAGTGTGAACCCAGCCTATAGCTGTATATTTACAGTCAATGGTTCTATAGTTATAGTCTATAGCTCTATAGTTACAGTCTATAGCTCTATAGTTACAGTCTATAGCTCTATAGTTACAGTCTATGGCTCTATAGTTACAGTCTATAGCTGTATATTTACAGTCAATGGTTCTATAGTTACAGTCTATAGCTCTATAGTTACAGTCTATGGCTCTATAGTTACAGTCAATGGTTCTATAATTAAAGTCTATTGTTCTATAGTTTTAGTCTATGGTTCTGTGGCTCTATAGTTATTGTCTATTGCCCTATAGTTATATTCTATTGTTCTATAGTTTTAGTCTATGGTTCTGTAGCTTTATAGTTATTGTCTATTGCCCTATAGTTATATTCTATTGGTCTATAGTTATAGTCTATGGTTCTGTAGCTCTATAGTTATAGTCGATGCTTTGCCTGGATCAGGTGTCGCCAGTATACTGTAGTTCTCTGAGTATTACATGGCCGGGTGTCTGCAGTACAGAGACTGTGTAGTTGCGGCTATGGAGGAGACGGCCATTATCCCCCTCCACCTGGGGCAGCATCAGCTCACATTGTGATTTCCATTAATCTGTTGATTTACTGTGAAGCGCGGTTTTTGTGGTTATTCAGCGCATCACATATGGCCATAATACAAAGTGCGTATCTTACAGGCCTGATGGAAAATCCTGAGCCCTAATACCTATTACACAGAAGTCACAGCTCCTCTAAAACTGATGAGAAGCAGCAGAAACCCTGAAAACACAGAAAAGCAGAAAGAGTTACAATGCTGCCCCCTGCAGGTCATGTGAGGAAGAGCAGCATCGCCTATTGATGAGCCTGGAGAACAGGTTAGACAATGACAAATATTATTGCCTGCACAATGAAAGTCAGAATATGTCAGAATCTGCAAGAGCTTCCCCCAAATGTCCACTTCTCCAGGCCAAGAAGCCCACAGGGCCCGGCTGGCAGCGGCTCCAATGTGATGTCTTAACAAGCCAGGGACCTGTGTCAATTTCCATGCATACTTAGAACTGGTGAAAAGGTCATAGCAAAGCAATAAATATCAGCGGCCCAGAATAGTGGCCGAGCTTCATTACGGCCTCCATCAGCTTCTCTTTCATTAAAAGAAAAATTCCAATTTCTGAAAAATAATAATTTCTCTGAGCTAAATCTTTGAAGCAATAATTCCCTCTAGTGGTCAAAGTCGGGTACTGCTCTAAAAGGAAAGGGTTAAACGGCTAGAAACTGCGCTAAAAAGCCGAGAAGGTTCTCAGAGCTGTAGATATGTGAGATAGCGATTATAGTCGGCTGCTTCCCAGTCTCATATGGCTGATAACAGAGAACAACAGACTGCACAGAGCTGCACAGAAAATCCGCTGATGTTGTATGTTTAGTGCTGGTTTAGTTCTATGCGTAGGTGACTATTAGAGATGAGCAAATCTACAGAGATTGGTGTAACAGCCATTGGAGTTAATTCTACATATATATGTATAGGTTATCGACTGAAAAGGAATTTCCAAAAATCTGAGCAAATTTGATTGAATTCACAACCATAAAGGGATGTATTGTGTTATATACAATATTTTTTGCTACAGGAGGAGACAGTATTACTATATGGAGGGCACAGAAGGGGACATTATTACTATATGGAGCAGGGGATCTTACATGCAGGGGACATTATTACTATATGGGAGTACAGCAGGGGACATTATTACTATATGGGGGCACAGCAGAGCAGGAGGCATTATTACTACATAGGGGCATACCAGGAGACATTATTACTATATGAAGGACATAGAAGGAGGCTTTATTACTATATGGAGGCACAGCAGGGACATTTTTACTATATGGAGGGCATACCAGGAGACATTATTACTATATGGAGGGCACAGCAGAAGGCATTATTACTATATGGGGCACAGCAGGGACATTTTTACTATATGGAGGGCACAGCAGGAGACATTATTACTATATGGGGGCACAGTAGGGGACATTATTACTATATGGAGGCCCAGCAGGGGGCATTATTTCTATATGGGGGGCACAGCAGGGGACATTATTACTATATGGACGGCACAGCAGGGGACATTATTACTATATGGACGGCACAGCAGGGGACATTATTACTTTATGGGGGCAAAACAGGGGGCATTACTACTATATGGGGCACAGCAGGAGGCATTATTACTATATGAGGGAACAGCAGGAGACATTATTACTATATGGAGGGCACAGCAGGGGGCATTATTACTATATGTAGGCACAGCAGGAGGCATTATTGCTATATGAGGGCACAGCAGGAGACATTATTACTATATGGAGGCATTGCAGGAGACATTACTATATGGAGGCACAGCAGGAGGCATTATTACTATATGTAGGGCACAGCGGGGGGTATTATTACTATATGTAGGCACAGCAGGAGGCATTATTGCTATATGAGGGCACAGCAGGAGACATTATTACTATTACTATATGGAGGCATTGCAGGAGACATTATTACTATATGGAGGCACAGCAGGAGGCATTATTACTATATGGAGGGCATAGCAGGGAGCATTATTACTATTTGGGGCACAGCAGGGGGCATTACTACTATATGGGGGCACAGCAGGAGACATTGTTACTATATGGAGGCACAGCAGGAGACATTATTACAATATGGGGGCACAGCAGGGGACATTATTACTATATGGGAGCACAGCAGGGCACATTATTACTATATGAGGCACAGCAGGGACATTGTTACTATATGGGAGGCACAGAAGGAGGCATTATTACTATATGGAGGACACAGCAGGAGACATTATTACTATATGGAGGCACAGCAGGGAACATTATTACTATATGGAGGACACAGAAGGAGACATTATTATTTTATGGAGGACACAGCAGGGGACATTATTACTATATGGAGGCACAGCAGGGGGCATAATTACTATATGGAGGCACAGCAGGAGGCATTATTACTATATGGAGGCACAGCAGGAGGCATTATTCCTATATGGGGAAACACAGGGATATTGTTAATGTATGGGGTACAAATGGACATTATTACTATAAGGGAGCACAGCAGGAGACATTATTACTATATGGAGGGCACAGCAGGAGTCATTATTACTATGTTGGGGCACAGCAGGGGACATTATTACTATATGGGGAGCACAACAGAAGACATTACTGTATGGGGGTACAGAGGGCATTTATACTATATGGGGGCACAGCAGGAAGCATTATTACTATCAGAACAGAAATACATCTTTCATGGTACAGTTATTGTGCCACAACTACTTCTATGTCAAGGTGGCACTTCCCTAAAGAAGTCACAAAATATCTCAGAAGACTATGTGAAGAATTAGGTAAAGGGGTGAGAGGCCCCAGCACTTAATGTTGACCTAGCCCCTTACTCCACCATGTGTCCTATCTAGTTACCCTGCACTTTCTGCACTACTATCTGCACTTTGCACAGAACAGGTGATAACAGAACAATGAAGCTTTATATGAATAAAGCTTTAATGTACTGAGACCCTCCCCCCCCTTAGACACATCCCCACTAGTTTAACTGCAATAGGGAGGAGTGGTGCCTTGGGTCATATGTTCCTACAACTGGTGGAGGTCTCAGCCTTCAAATCTCCACTTTTGTAACATTTGTCACTTTATGTGGATAGCCCTGAAAGGTTTATATGATTCTTCAACAAGAGACTAAAGAACCCGGCAGGGGACTAATCACTGGGACCACAAGAGAGGAGAAAAGCTGTCCCTGTTTAATCCCAGTGGCTGGTAAAGAGCCGGCCATATCAGAGCTAAACACATTGAAATAAAAGGAAGTCATTGAACTAGGTGGATAGTGTTCAGTGGAGAAGCCCAACTGTTTGGGTTCAGGATAACCCGGCTAGTCATAAGTTGGGGCTGCAACATGGCAAGGGGGGTATTAAAAGTAGGAAACCCCTCTGTGAATCGCTGAGGTCTGAGAAGTTCTGCTCTCTGGTATAAACTTCCCTTCTGTCCAGTGTGTCCATTGCTTCTCATTCTTACATCCTAGGAAACCATTTATTCCCCACAAATTATTCATTTTCTAACTAGAAAAACATTAAATCAAACAGTAGAAACAAGAAAAAGTTGGAGTAGTTTCCCTCCGTTTAGCGCTACCTGAGACCGGCACCTCAGTCCACCTTATTTTCGGATCACCGCGGCTGTCAACATTCTCTGTTTCCATATGCGTCTGTCCAAGAATACTGAAAAGTCATCCAACTTTTTCATGTAATTTTGGCAAATCCCAGCCGAGTCAACAGACGTGCAATATTACTAGACAAATATTGGGCTTCTGCTCCAAAAGTTTCTGTTGTAAAGTAAAATTAGAATTTTGTGTAAAAGACGCAGATCGCTCCAGTTCGAGTGCACTTGTTGCCAACCCACAGCCGGCCTCATTTATGAGAATTGAGGCTACAGATCCATAACTTGGTTCAGGTGCCACGCTTAATAAAGGAGCCAGTAGAAAGTTTTAGGGCCCATGGCACATATACATGTCAGATCAACCCTAGGTGTCATATTTAGGTCTCTTGGCTGCCCTAGTTTTAGGATTTGCCTAGTTTTAGGTAGACAAGGTCATATTAGTCAGTGTTTTTGGATGTCCTCTGAAGCGCTAAGGCTTGTGGACCACAGGGTAATATTTACAGGGCCGGAGGATTTTATAACAGCGAGCAGGACTGGTTGGGTCATGTTAGGTCAGCTTTCTATGTAGAGAAGTCCAGCGGAGATCATAAAGCTAAAAGAGTACATTAAGTCTGGTCAAAAATCAAACGATTGGTGGGGTGGTCATTGTGATGGTCTGTGTGCTGGATGTTAACCATGATGACAAAGAGAACATTGAGCCCTGGTTGGGTTACTAGCAGTGGAAACAAAACAGAGAGTTTAGGAACTAGAGAGGTCTCATTATCTGTTGCTCTAGGTGAGGCCTCTTTATGTATCTGTAGATCTATGCCATCCATTAAACCATTCAGTTTTCCTTCTAGAATAATGCACAATTGCTGGAAAAACCTCTACCACCCTAGCAGAGCCTGGCCGGTAGTTGTCTCTCCTGACCTCCCCATATTCAAGAACATCCGGCAGGGAAAAACATTCATGGAACTTCTATAAGGTGAATCCTAACCCAACAGCTCTGGTGACAACTTATCCCTCCAGGGAGTGAAAACCCAACATACTCAACCCTTCTCTTAACTAACATCATCTCTCGGTGGAAAGGTAATAAAGGGGAAGCCCAGGGTCTGACTTTATTTCAAAACATCCGGGGAGGAGGTGGCTGAACATAACACTATGCACCTACCTCCCCGGCTCCAGAACTGGGATCTGCTGTCCCCCACTCCGGTTCCCGGTCCCCAAGCCGCTTCCTGGCCTGAGCGGGGACCTGGGTCGTGATGTGTCAGTGACGCTCAGCTGCCGGGGATGGACCCCACTCAGACCAGAAAGCAGCCGGGGGGACCAGGAACCTGGAACAGCAGACCCCAGCGCTGGAGCCGGGGAGGTAGGTGCATAGTGTTATGTTCAGCCACCTCCATGTCCAACACCGGAGTATTCGTTACATGCTCCAGGTGATACCTCCATGTTGTATTGTTTAATGCCATAACTATCCTCACAACTAAAACTACCATTTATTACAAACAAGATTCAATATCCAGATGGTAGTATGTAGGTGGCAGCTCTGCTGTGCTACCATCACCACAGGGCGTTATCCAGTGACCACGGCAGAAACATCTATTAAAGTCCTACCTAAAGCTCAGCTGGTGCACATTGTTACACTGATACTTTACCTAGATGTTCTTTAAGGCCACTCTGACTACAGAACACATGGGTGGAAGCCTACACCATCACCGTAAGGCACCACAGAAGACTCCTGTCTATTGCTGAACTCCACATTACTGGTGGTGATGCACATAGGACTGTATGTACAACTGCTCATTGTACAGAGCCGGTTGTGAGTGCACACCACTCACGTAAGTCTGCTGGGAGCTACATCTTAACCATTTAGGTGCTCCCCCCAGGGATCAACCACTGCAGAGTCCACAATCCTACCAATCCTCTGCTGGGCTTCTGAACACTATTGGGATCAGTACTGAGCAATGTTTGAGAGAGAACGGTTGGATTGCTGGTTGTACATGTGCAGTGCACTCTCTCTATTCGTAGGGCAGTTTTTTGTGATTCTCATGATTGGTGGTGAATAGAGGTGAGTGAACCAAACTTCACAAACCAAGATTTGTTACGAACGTTGCAAAAGGTTTGGTTCGTCACAGAGCCAAGTTTTTTGCAAATTGTGTAAAGATGCTTACCTGTCCATGCTCCCCCAGTGTCCTCCTACGGGTCTCCGGTGCCCCCACTAATCCCAGCCTCCCCCACCCCCTTCATCCAATCACTGACCGAGACGGGACAGCACTGTGGCTAGTAATTGGCTGAGCAGGCTTTTAGTGATTGGCTGAGCAGGCTGTTGGTGATTGGCTGAGCAGGCTGTTAGTGATTGGCTGAGCAGGCTGTTAGTGATTGGCTGAGCAGGCTGTTAGTGATTGGCTGAGCAGGCTGTCGGTGATTGGCTGAGCAGGCTGTTGGTGATTGGCTGAGCAGGCTGTCGGTGATTGGCTGAGTAGGCTGTCGGTGATTGGCTGGGGGGGCCAGAGGTGGCTGTGGTCAGCATAGGCTCTGACTGACTGAGACGGGACATTGCTGCAGCCAGTGATTGGATGAGTGGGCTTAAACTCTCAACTCAGTCAGGAAGTGGAGGCGTCTTCGATCAGCAGGAGACACGGGGGGGTGGACTGGGTAGTGAACTTGCAGAACCACATTAACACAGTGATTCTCCTGCTATCGTTAAGCTGTTTTAGTGCGGTTAATTTAAGCTTCATTTTGGACAAACCCTAAATTTACCCTAAATTAGCGGGGACCCCAGCCGTCAGACTCCTACTGAGCTGGTTATACCCCATCCTATGTATCGAGGATAACGTCACTAGTTCGGAATACCCCTTTAAGGATGCACCACAGTGAACCCAGTGGAAAGAACTAAGGCTCAAACGGCCTCAGAATAAAGGAACTGTCAGGCACAAAAGTTGTTATTTCATCTCAAACTTCCAAACCGGGAAATAATAAGTGATTTATACAATGTATGTTCTGCCCTTGACGTAGATGTTACTCTGTGATCCTGGGAGTTGGGATAAGCTGTTTCCCCAAGGCCCAATGACTTAATGACAAACTTCAGCCACTTTGTGACACTCAGACGCCGGATCCTGGAGACGGCTCAGCCGCTATTAACACCTTATGTCTCATTGAGCAGAAAAGCCTTCATATATTTAGAGCTGTACGGAGACTGTGCTGACTGGAGATACGTCCCCGGCCAAAGGCTTAACCGCGGTGAAAAAAGCAAATGAATAAATCTGCAGAAGGCGAGGAGACGTGTACTACAATGTCTATCAGCAGAGAAACAATGAAGGATAAGAAGTTCCATGTATGAGATCCTCCTTAGATGATGGCGGCCACTGTCTGCAGGACCATTGACCTTCCCCATCCTGCAGATTTTTTCCTTGCTGGTTTCCTGATGAATTCTTTTGACCACTTGAAGGTTACGCCCTACTAATCTGTTTTTTTATTGTTTTCTCCTTATACAAGACGATTAAGGAGCCTCATCCATAACCCATGTGGAGCTCCCCTTGTAGCTATTCTGCTCAGATGCTGAGAGGGGAAGCCTCTCCTCTCCTTCCATGTCATGAAATCATTTTCCTGGCCGTGAACCAGCTGTGATTGGCAGCCATGTGAGCTTCTCTGACCTCCTCTGAAGGTGTCCGGTGGTATCTGGCACACATTTCTGCTACACAAGCTCTTTGATGAAATTGGACCAGATGGGATAGCGTATCAGACCTGGATGTCCATAGCCCTGACACAGGTTTACCAGTTGTCCTTCCTTGGACCCCTTACGTTAGGAACTAACCTCTATACACTGGGAACATCCCACAAACTCTGAATTTTAAAAAATGTGAACCAGTCACCTAGCCATCAGCCTGTAACACTTAACCCTATCCTCACAGGGCTCAGAATCCCCTGCCACTCCACTCATTGTCTATCCAAGATGTGGGGATAACTCAGTACAGTTCTAGGCTATCACTAGTGCTCCCATAGAAAACAAATGGAGCCCTGGTGCCACCACCACCCTATTCCAACAGGGGACTCAGGGGCTTAGTCTCCAAACCGGGGTGCGGAGTGTAACCTCATCAGTTGGAAACAAATTACCACTAGTCACTTGAAAGCACAAAAGAGAATAAGATCTGTAGCCTTAGGTTCCCTCCCTGATCCCTTTCTCTAAATAGTCAGATAGTGTGAAACTATATTTAAAAAAGCGGAGGGAATGCTTAGCTAAGACGCGAGGAGTGTGAATACGGCTCAGGGGGTGAATATGCGGCTGAGGGTCATGAATCAGGTTCAGAGGATGTGGATATGAGGCCGAGGAGCAGGAATCAGGCTCAGCGGGTGAATATGAGGCAGAGGAGGCAGGAATCAGGCTCAGGGGGTGAATATGAGGCAGAGGAGGCAGGAATCAGGCTCAGGGGGTGAATATGAGGCAGAGGAGGCAGGAATCAGGCTCAGGGGGTGAATATGAGGCAGAGGAGCAGGAATCAGGCTCAGGGGGTGAATATGAGGCAGAGGAGCAGGAATCAGGCTCAGGGGGTGTGAATATGAGGCTGAGGGGCAGGAATCAGGCTCAGGGGGTGAATATGAGGCAGAGGAGCAGGAATCAGGCTCAGGGGGTGAATATGAGGCAGAGGAGCAGGAATCAGGCTCAGGGGGTGTGAATATGAGGCTGAGGGGCAGGAATCAGGCTCAGGGGGTGAATATGAGGCTGAGGAGCAGGAATCAGGCTCAGGGGGTGTGAATATGAGGCAGAGGAGGCAGGAATCAGGCTCAGGGGGTGTGAATATGAGGCTGAGGAGGCAGGAATCAGGCTCAGGGGGTGTGAATATGAGGCTGAGGAGGCAGGAATCCTGACTATTCAGGGGAAAGTGCAGCTACATCCCTGCAATAGGGGCACACCAGCAAAATAAAAGTGTTGGCTTCAGGGCATCAGGGGCTAAAAAGCAAATCATTTAAAACAATAAACAAGGTGCCCCATTATCTTTAACATCTATCACACTCCGGGGGGGCCTTCCTACAAGCAGGCGGGGAGCCCCTCTTACAAGCAGGCGGGGAGCCCCTCTTACAAGCAGGTGGGGAGCCCCTCTTACAAGCAGGTGGGGAGCCCCTCTTACAAGCAGGTGGGGAGCCCCTCTTACAAGCAGGCGGGGAGCCCCTCTTACAAGCAGGCATCAGGCCCCTCTTACAAGCAGGTGGGGAGCCCCTCTTACAAGCAGGCGGGGAGCCCCTCTTACAAGCAGGATGGGGAGCCCCTCTTACATGCAGGTGGGGAGCCCCTCTTACATGCAGGCGGGGAGCCCCTCTTACATGCAGGTGGGGAGCCCCTCTTACAAGCAGGTGGGGAGCCCCTCTTACAAGCAGGTGGGGAGCCCTTCTTACATGCAGGTGGGGAGCCCCTCTTACATGCAGGTGGGGAGCCCCTCTTACAAGCAGGCATCAGGCCCCTCTTACATGCAGGTGGGGAGCCCCTCTTACATGCAGGCGGGGAGCCCCTCTTACATGCAGGTGGGGAGCCCCTCTTACAAGCAGGCATCAGGCCCCTCTTACATGCAGGTGGGGAGCCCCTCTTACAAGCAGGCGGGGAGCCCCTCTTACAAGCAGGTGGGGAGCCCCTCTTACATGCAGGCGGGGAGCCCCTCTTACATGCAGGTGGGGAGCCCCTCTTACATGCAGGTGGGGAGCCCCTCTTACAAGCAGGCGGGGAGCCCCTCTTACAAGCAGGCATCAGGCCCCTCTTACAAGCAGGCGTCAGGCCCCTCTTACAAGCAGGCGGGGAGCCCCTCTTACAAGCAGGTGGGGAGCCCCTCTTACATGCAGGCGGGGAGCCCCTCTTACAAGCAGGCATCAGGCCCCTCTTACAAGCAGGCGTCAGGCCCCTCTTACAAGCAGGCGTCAGGCCCCTCTTACAAGCAGGCGGGGAGCCCCTCTTACAAGCAGGCGGGGAGCCCCTCTTACAAGCAGGCGGGGAGCCCCTCTTACAAGCAGGCGGGGAGCCCCTCTTACAAGCAGGTGGGGAGCCCCTCTTACAAGCAGGCGGGGAGCCCCTCTTACAAGCAGGTGGGGAGTCCCTCTTACAGGCAGGCGTCAGGCCCCTTTTACAAGCAGGCGGGGAGCCCCTCTTACAAGCAGGCGGGGAGCCCCTCTTACAAGCAGGTGGGGAGCCCCTCTTACATGCAGGCGGGGAGCCCCTCTTACAAGCAGGTGGGGAGCCCCTCTTACAAGCAGGTGGGGAGCCCCTCTTACAAGCAGGTGGGGAGCCCCTCTTACAAGCAGGCATCAGACCCCTCTTACAAGCAGGTGGGGAGCCCCTCTTACAAGCAGGCGGGGAGCCCCTCTTACAAGCAGGAGGGGAGCCCCTCTTACAAGCAGGTGGGGAGCCCCTCTTACAAGCAGGCGGGGAGCCCCTCTTACAAGCAGGCGGGGAGCCCCTCTTACAAGCAGGTGGGGAGCCCCTCTTACAAGCAGGCGGGGAGCCCCTCTTACAAGCAGGCGGGGAGCCCCTCTTACAAGCAGGTGGGGAGCCCCTCTTACAAGCAGGCGGGGAGCCCCTCTTACAAGCAGGACGGGAGCCCCTCTTACAAGCAGGCATCAGGCCCCTCTTACAAGCAGGTCCCCTTTATACCATTGAGGCCTGGTACAGTCATCCTACAGATCGCCATACAGCCCCATGATGAGCGGCGTTTGCTTCATTAGAACCGGGCGAGATCTGAGCGCTGTGTCAGTAATACGGCAATAAAATGCAGCCACATGGACGGTCGCCTCTATAGCGCTCCGCGGTGATCGCTGTGATCATTGCCGTTTGGTTCGTCTGACTACACCCGTCAGATTCATCTCCATCCCAGTAATCATCAATGAGTAGACGGCTCCGTGTCATTATACACAGACTAATCATCGGTAATCGCTTCACATCATAACCGTCATCCATCAATCTTCAGAGCCAGGGGCTTAGGGTCCGTGTGCAGGCAGCGATTATCGGTCAGATCTGCCAATAGCGATGGCATTGAGCGATTATCGGCTTGTGTAAACACAATTAACGATGAAGCGACAAGTGAGAAATCGTTATTCCTGATCCTTCAGCAGATTCTCACATCATCGCTGGTCGCTCACCAATAATTCCCAGATCCTACATCTAAACAGTCTGTTGCCGATTCACCCTAATGTGTGAGACGCCTTGAATGATCTTACAGCGATCGTAAAAACGTTTAATGATTTATATCTCCATCTAAACATTGATTGGCATAAAAATTGTCGCTCTAAAATCGTTAAACAATCGATGGACTTATCGCTGCAGGTAAAAAACCATGAGACGTGTGAGAATCCAACCTGATGAGTCCGACGACAAAAGCCGCACTTGTCCTAGTTCGTTGTTTGACGAGTCTGGCCGATCTCCGAAGTTAATGACACCCCCCCGCCCGGAGGCCACGGAATGTGGCTTCTTAACCCGCATCATGCAGCCCCATCACATATCCCCCATTACGCAGCCCCCATCACACATCCCCCATTACGCAGCCCCCATCACACATCCCCCATTACGCAGCCCCCATCATTCATCACCCATCACACATCCCCCATTACGCAGCCCCCATTACACGGCCCCATCACGCATCTCCCATCACACGGCCCCCATCACGCGGCCCCATCACGCATCACCCATCACACATCAGCCCCCATCACGTGGCATCTCCCATCACGGGGCCCCCATCACGCATCACCTATCACACATCAGCCCCCATCACGCATCACCCATCACACATCAGCTCCTATCACGTGGCATCCCCCATCATGCGGCCCCCATCACGCATCACCCATCACACATCAGTCCCCATCACGCGGCATCCCCCATCATTCCCAGAACAATCGCCCTAATAACAATGGGATAATCTGACTTTGTTGTTAACCTATTTTCTCCAGTCTGCGGAATGTGGCGGAATGTTCCGTGTTACAGAAATCCCGCAGTATCATTTACCTCTATGTGGTCCTTATTTTATGGTTTGGAATTTGCAGAACATACAAATAAAGAGCGGGCTCCCAAATTGCAGATTGTAATCATTACCGAGTTAGCGGGAGAATTTAGCATTTACATCGCTGCCAAACGCAAAACTTCTAGAAAAACAATTTGTAACTAGAGGCGAGCAACAATTTTCACCTCAAGTGGTCTCAGTATTTCCCAGAACAATACAGTGTAACAATGCTGGGTAGCCTCAAACATGCTAAATAGCCTCAACATCCAAACAACCTGCCTATAATTGTATAGGACCCCCTAAGCAATGCCCGGACTCCACAAGACCTCAGAGGGGGGTGTAATCCGGCACCTGCCACCAAGACCTTACTAGCAGATCCTTCAGAGGGGGTAACCAGCAGATTAGTGGGGGTCTGACTGCTGGGACCCCCATGATCAGCAGGTTGGAAGCATGTAGGCTGCGGCTCTGTCCCTGTAGAGCACGGGGTGATGTGGACGAGGGTCATTTTATTACTTCAATCCTCTGCGCCTGCACAGCCACCACCACAGCACCTGAACAGCCACCGCCACAGCACCTGCACAGCCACCACCACAGCACATGCACAGCCACCGCCACAGCACCTGAACAGCCACCGCCACAGCACCTGCACAGCCACCGCCACGGCACCTGCACAGCCACCGCCACAGCACCTGCACAGCCACCACCACAGCACCTGAACAGCCACCGCCACAGCACCTGCACAGCCACCACCACAGCACCTGCACAGCCACCGCCACAGCACCTGCACAGCCACCGCCACAGCACCTGAACAGCCACCGCCACAGCACCTGCACAGCCACCGCCACAGCACCTGCACAGCCACCACCACAGCACCTGAACAGCCACCGCCACAGCACCTGCACAGCCACCGCCACAGCACCTGCACAGCCACCACCACAGCACCTGAACAGCCACCGCCACAGCACCTGCACAGCCACCACCACAGCACCTGCACAGCCACCGCCACAGCACCTGCACAGCCACCGCCACAGCACCTGCACAGCCACCGCCACAGCACCTGCACAGCCACCGCCACAGCACCTGAACAGTAACCGCCACAGCACCTGCACAGCCACAGCACCTGCACAGCCACCGCCACAGCACCTGCACAGCCACCGCCACAGCACCTGAACAGCAACCGCCACAGCACAGCCACCGCCACAGCACCTGCACAACAACCGCCACAGCACCTATACAGCCATCGCAATAGAACTTGCAGAGTCACCACAGCACTTGCACAGCCACAGCACCCGCACAGCATTCATATCCAAGCAATCAGACCATACAGCGCACAATGCTGATCCTGCCGCCATACAGCGCACAATGCTGATCCTGCCGCCATACAGCGCACAATGCTGATCCTGCCGCCATACAGAGCACAATGCTGATCCTGCCGCCATACAGCGCACAATGCTGATCCTGCCGCCATACAGAGCACAATGCTGATCCTGCCGCCATACAGAGCACAATGCTGATCCTGCCGCCATACAGTGCACAATGCTGATCCTGCCGCCATACAACGCACAATGCTGATCCTGCCGCCATACAGAGCACAATGCTGATCCTGCCGCCATACAGAGCACAATGCTGATCCTGCCGCCGTACAGCGCACAATGCTGATCCTGCCGCCATACAGAGCACAATGCTGATCCTGCCGCCGTACAGCGCACAATGCTGATCCTGCCGCCATACAGTGCACAATGCTGATCCTGCCGCCATACAGAGCACAATGCTTATCCTGCCGCCATACAGCAAACAATGCTGATCCTGCCGCCATACAGTGCACAATGCTGATCCTGCCGCCATACAGCGCACAATGCTGATCCTGCCGCCATACAGCGCACAATGCTGATCCTGCCGCCATACAGTGCGCAATGCTGATCCTGCCGCCATACAGCGCACAATGCTGATCCTGCCGCCATACATATAGCTTGTCTTGTACAGCGTGTCTCTTATAGTATGTCTCCTAAAGTCTCTTATAGTGTGTCGCTTATAGGGTGTCTCTTATAGTGTGTCTCTTATAGTGTGTCTCTTATAGTGTGTCCCTTATAGTATGTCTCTTATAGTGTGTCTCTTATAGTGTGTCTCTTATAGGATGTCTCTTATAGGATGTCTCTTATAGTATGTCTCTTATAGTATGTCTCTTATAGTGTGTCTCTTATAGTGTGTCTCTTATAGGATGTCTCTTATAGTGTGTCTCTTATAGTGTGTCTCCTATAGTATGTCTCTTATAGGATGTCTCTTATAGTGTGTCTCTTATAGTATGTCTCTTATAGTGTGTCTCTTATAGGATGTCTCTTATAGTGTGTCTCTGCTATGATCTCACAACGGGAGACATACTATAAGAGACATACTATCTATCATACATCTATAAGGAGGTTACACAGAGGGGGGCATATACTATAAGGGGATCACATAGAGGCAGCCTACCCACTAAATGAGGGTGTACAGGGACCAATACAGATGTGCAGTGTGTAGAGAGATGGAGATGGTGACAGAGTGAGGAGACTAATATGTCTGTCTGGCAGATTCTGTGGATTTGTGGCTCGGAGAAGTTCTCATAACGGCCCAGGGCAAATGGAGAAGAAGATGAAAAGGGAAGAACTCCGATCAGAGAAGACGTCCCCTGTGAGTCACCTGATATAACTGCACTGTAATGTATATGGTGTACAGAGCCTGTGTGGGGCTGGGGATACGTCTATATGACTGGATGAGGTGATATTGATCCTTGTACAGTGGATTATACAGTAGCAGCGGTGGCATTGTGGGAGAAGTGTTTGGGCGTGGTTAAGGGGCGTGTCCTGGTGCATGGGTGTGGTTAGGGGGCATTTTTTGGGTTCGTTTGGGGCCAGGGGCGTAGCTAGGACTCATAGGGCCCCATAGCAAAAAAATGTAAGGGGCCCCATAAATCCTGTACGCCCCCCACCCCCCCGGCAAACACAGACAATGACGCACATATACACACACAGAGGCACCAATAACATATATACAGATACGCCACTGACATACACACATATATACGCTGTAATGTGATGACACTAGTGCTGATGTATACACCATGAATAGACTGTACACAGGGAAATCATCTCAGTGTAATAAGAAATACTCAACCAGAAATAAAAGAAAATGCAGCAGATATTAGTGGTGGGTTCTTTTATTAGAGCCCAACATTAATAGAAGCTGCTGCAGAACATCTTTGGGAGCAAACCTGTCAATCACTTGAGACACAACTGACATACACAAACACACATATACACCAGTGCTACAGACATTGCTGATATACACACACATATAGCCACAGATACATACACACACATATAGATACATACACATACTGACATATAAATATATACACAGATACATATATACACACACTGACATATACATATACTCACAGATACATATATACACACACTGACATATACATATACCCACAGATACATATATACACAGATACATATATACACACACTGACATATACATATACCCACAGATACATATATACACACACACTGACATATACATATACCCACAGATACATATATACACTCACTGACACACATACACAGCACTTACAGCTCCCAGGCTCCCCCTCCTCCTCCTCCTGTAGTCCGGGCTGATCCTCACATAGAAGTATTCAGGACCTTTGGGTCATGTGACCCAAAGGTCCTTCACTCCTCTCCTGTGCCGTACAGGACCTGGCAGGTCCTGCTCCTCTGTTCAGCCCGCTCACCCGGCACTACAGTGAGGGGGCTGAACAGTGCAGTGGGGGTCCCTCTTCCTCTCTGGACCACTGGGGGTACAGTGGTCGGTACCTAGCATGAAGGCAGGGCAGACTTCCTCAGGCCCCCTTCCTGCAGGGGCCCCATAGCAGTCGCCTTCCCTGCCTTCATGGTAGCTACGCCACTGGTTGGGGCGTGTCTATGTCCCTCTTTTCAAATAATTTTGGAGCCTTAAAGGGGGAATTCCAGAGAGTGTTTGTCTAACTAACTGTGCTCAGGGTGCAGCTAAACAGGAATGAAATCCTATCCTGACCTCCGCTATCTCACTTCCTGTGCTGTGTCACACAGTGACCTTCCTGCTCAGCCAATCAGCTGCTGAGGCAGTCCATCGCTGCGGACACTGATTGGCTGATTGGGAAGGTCCTTGTGCCTGAGATCCTTCAGTCTGTACAGTTTGGTGGCTTCTTTCTCCCCAGCAGTCTGTTCCCTTCTTTCTCCTTCCAGCCTGTGTGAGCTGTGTGGGGGTCCAGGCCAGGAGACCCCCAGCGATCATTATCATCCTGTGTCATCCATCCCTTGTATACTATTACCATCTACTTTCACAGCTGCCGAGTCAGCTCCCTGCTGACTCGCTGCTCATACCCTGGTCCCCACTGACTCGCTGCTCATACCCTGGTCCCCACTGACTCGCTGCTCATGTCCTGGTTCCCCCTGACTTGCTGCCCATGCCCTGGTCCTCACTGACTCGCTGCCCATGCCCTGGTCCTCACTGACTCACTGCTGATGCCCTGGTCCTCACTGACTCGCTGCCCATGCCCTGGTCCTCACTGACTCGCTGCCCATGCCCTGGTCCTCACTGACTCGCTGCCCATGCCCTGGTCCTCACTGACTCGCTGTTCATGCCCTGGTCCTCACTGACTCGCTGCCCATGCCCTGGTCCTCACTGACTCGCTGTTCATGCCCTGGTCCTCACTGACTCGCTGCCCATGCCCTGGTCCTCACTGACTCGCTGTTCATGCCCTGGTCCTCACTGGCTCGCTGTTCATGCTCTGGTCCTCACTGACTCGCTGTTCATGCTCTGGTCCTCACTGACTCGCTGTTCATGCTCTGGTCCTCACTGACTCGCTGTTCATGCTCTGGTCCTCACTGACTCGCTGCTCAAGCTCTGGTCCCCACTGACTCGCTGCTCATACCCTGGTTCTCACTGACTCGCTGTTCATGCCCTGGTCCCCACTGACTCGCTGCTCATGTCCTGGTTCCCCCTGACTTGCTGCCCATGCCCTGGTCCTCACTGACTCGCTGTTCATGCCCTGGTCCCCACTGACTCGCTGCTCAAGCTCTGGTCCCCACTGACTCGCTGCTCATACCCTGGTTCTCACTGACTCGCTGCTCATGCTCTGGTCCTCACTGACTCGCTGTTCATGCTCTGGTCCTCACTGACTCGTTGTTCATGCTCTGGTCCTCACTGACTCGTTGTTCATGCCCTGGTCCTCACTGACTCACTGCTCATGCCCTGGTCCCCACTGATTCGCTGTTCATGCTCTGGTCCTCACTGACTCACTGCTCATGCCCTGGTCCTCACTGACTCACTGCTCATGCCCTGCAGTTCCCCACACAAACACTGGTGGCAGCAGACATCCCTGTTTCACCTCCTATTGCTTCCCCACAACCTGTTAAAGTAGAAAGAGTAGTAAAACGTACTAGAAATAATCTCTGGAAAACACTCTACGGGTCATGCAATTCCTTCCTGGCGGCTATAAGAAATTATAGGAAGTTATCATTCTACACCTGACTATTGGGATCGACCGACCACAGGTAAAGACACCTGAACACTGATACAAGGAGTGGGTCTTACTTGCTATGACGGCTGGACCATTCTGTCCTCCTTCTGGCTTTACCCATAATTCTACAGTGAAAGTTTCTCGAGGTATTTGCTGCTCGGCTTCCGGATTCAACACCAGTCGACTGTGTGCACCCGAGAAGTAGACGGAGCCTTCGGCAGAGCTGTTCTTTTGTAGTAAGAAGGGTCCGGAGTAATCGGATAATATCCTTTGCACGTTACTTGGCTCTGTATCTCGGCGGAATCTTGTGTTTCTTTTCAGAGGAGCAAAATGTTCTTGCAGTGTTTTTGTGCCTCTCCTGAGAGAGTGCCTGCTGGAGGTGTTAGTGCGCGGTCTATGGTTGTGGATCATGGTCCAGTCATTGGTCTCTACCATAGAGCGATGGATTGTATCTCTGCTCTTCCTTTCTTTGCCACAGTCCTCTGACCCATCCTTCGATAGGCAATCAACGCTCTTGTCTACTGTCCTGAACTGATGCTCTCTAATAGGGTACACTTCCTGGGGAGGGAGCTGGAAGTTAACCAAGGACCTTCTCTCCTGACCAAGTCTACAGGACTCTCTCATAGAGAGTAACCTCAATTGTTCAGCTCTCAAAACCAGTTCTTGCTTGTACTGAAGAGTTGGGTTCTCTTTATGGGGTCTTCCCCAACAAGTCAAGAAGATAAAAGTCAAAAAAGGTATCTCCAAGCATCTCATCTTGGTCCTCACCGGCCAAACACTACTAGTACAATGGAGGAACGCACAATGACCACAGCCACGTCAAGGAACTGGACCATACATCTATATCTACACGACGTCTGGCGGGGTTATTAGGTTGGGGAGATTCTCTTTGTCTGCGTCAACAAAAGTATGAATGTCCTCCATGATGCCGAATCCGGTCTTGGTTTCTCATTGGACACTCAGGCCTTGGACATGTGTTTGGTGGCCGGCCACTGTTGCCCTTTTTCCTTTACATTTTTTAGTTCCGGTAGCTAGTGTTTTCTGCGTAGTGCAGGAGCTCTGGGATGGCTGATCCCCGGTGGATTCCTAATCTATGTTCCTGAGCCAGATGTTGAGCGGACGCATGTGTTTAGCACATGGCCTCCACATCCATATTTCAGATCTCTAGTAAACTTTCCCTTTCTCTCCTTCTCATCTATATATATATATATATATATATATATATATATATATATATATATATATATATATAACCTGCCGGCCCTCTCTTCAGTGTGGGCGGTAAGGAGGGAAGCAATTGCTACAGGCCCAGTAGGATTCTAGGGAGCATGGAGCAGGCGGCAGGTGTGCTGTCAGCTGGAGCAATGCACGCCGCCACCGTATGGAATATTCCGGCACTCTCCAGCAATAAATACGGGCGGAATCCTTACCTAAAATACTGAGATACCATAGAGCACGTAAACCCTGCGAGCATGCACGGGGGCGGCAGCAGATGCATCACCGGGGACTGAGAGGGGACAAAGATGGCGGCTACCTCGCAGCCTGGGATACAGCAGAGGACACAGAATCCATGGGCAGATATTTGGCTGAGGGATCTCGTATAACAATGTTTGGCCGCTGCCGGGCCTTGTTTCCTCGTACTATGAAGGAGGACAAAGAATGTTATCTCGTTTCAGGGTTTTCTGGGATTTCTGTGTTCTTTGTGAATTGGTGACGCTCCAAATTCCTGCAGGAAAATACAAAGAGAAAACCTTGTAAGGAGCGAGAATTAAAGGGGACATGTGACGCCCACCATCTGCACCGAGCACATGGTTACTGGGAGTCCCAGGGGTCCAGGCTCCCCGTATATACTGCAGCCCCCTGTATACACCTCTCTGTTATGGGACATTCATAGGGAAATCCTGTGTGTCTATAGAATTAGAGGGACAGTCCGGCCCACAGACTCTTAAAGGGGTCGGCCACATTATTGTACGTTTTTTCTATGTGCTGTGATGACTTACACTTCTAGCGCTGTGCTTGGCCGCACGACTACACGACAAGAATTACAGCACCAAGATTTATCAAACTGCTGTAAGGGTGCCTTCACACCTACCGTATCGCAGCAGAAAATCCACTGCGGATCCGCAGCAGATTTAACTAAATGAATGCACACAGCATTAAATACGCACTGTAAATCCGCTGCGGATTTTCTGCTGCGATACGGTAGGTGTGAAGGCACCCTAAAGGAGAATGGTCTTAGTTACCCACGGCAACCAATCAGATTCCACCTGTCTGCAGTGTCCCAGAACAGCCCTTCTTATGCTCACACTTTTGTTATAACCAGTTCTGGAAAGCTATGGTCCACTGCAAACTGCGTGTATTGTGTCACCCTTCTCAGTATTCAGGTCTGCTATTTCATTCATTTATTGCATGTGTACTCAGGTATCAGTGTCTAATGGTATTATGTCGCCTCCTAGTGTTCAAGTATGGTACTCCTCATGTATATTTCTCTGTATATGCCTAATGGTGTGATGATGCAATGGCTGGATGTCACGTGACTGTGCCCTGCTTCCATGGTAACACCAATGGTCATCGAGCTTTTGGCTGGGGTTACCATGTGACTTCCTGTGCTACCACAGTGTAGTCTTGTTCTCCACCTTCAGGAGACAAGTTGTGTCCGTTCTCTCTCCCTGCTAAGAGAGAGGCCTCTGTGTGCTCTGCTGCTCCAGTCCACTGGCTGTGTTCCTGTCTCAAGTCTCAAGATTCTCATCTGGGTGTCGATTCTTCAGCCATTCTTCAGTTCCTCTCATCATCATCTTCTCAAATCATCAACAGCAAGTATTTCATTCAAGTCTCATTCCACCCAGCATCTCTGCTTCAGTATCACTACTACTCCCATCATTCAGCACGCTAATCTCACAGCCTATTGCAGCATCACCCATTATTCTGCTTTATTCAAGATTGCCTTATTCCCGGTTGCATCCGGAGAGACTGTTGCTACTAGTTACCACCGTTACAATAAATACACAACTACCGTTGTTTCTGAACCTTGGCATTGGTGTGATAATTGGTGCCCTGACTAAGGACAACGAAGAATCGCATGCCCAGTATTCCCGCAGGGTCAGGAGCCCGGTTTCCAGCTGTATCACCCTCGTACCTACACCGTGACCACATTATCCTACAGCTGCCCCGGTTCCTGTCTGTTAGCACCATCTACACTGCGGAGTGGCCCCTAGGGGCCAGGGCATCGCATGTCATTTTCCAAAGAATCTGTGACGAATGAGAGGTGGAATCTGATTGGCTGCCGGGGGCGACTGGGCCAGTTCTGCTTTGCACCTCCTAAATCTCCCCCATAACTTTATAACACTGGAAAAGATGATAATAAAGAGGCCAATCCCTTTAAGAGGGCACTATGTCAGACTGGAGAGAATACACCACTTCCTGCAGGACATACAACAGCTGATAAGTACTGTTATAGAGTGATAGAGTGATGTAATAGTGTGATGTAATACAGTGATGTAATAGAGTGTAATAGTGATGTAATAGAGTGATGTAATAGAGTGTAATAGAGTGATGTAATAGAGTGATGTAATAGAGTGGTGTAATAGAGTGATGTAATAGAGTGATGTAATAGAGTGTTGTAATAGAGTGTTGTAATAGAGTGATGTAATAGAGTGTAATAGAGTGATGTAATAGAGTGATGTAATAGAGTGATGTAATGCAGTGATGTAATAGAGTGGTGTAATAGAGTGATGTAATAGAGTGATGTAATAGAGTGATGTAATAGAGTGGTGTAATAGAGTGATGTAATAGAGTGATGTAATAGAGTGTTGTAATAGAGTGTTGTAATAGAGTGATGTAATAGAGTGTAATAGAGTGATGTAATAGAGTGATGTAATAGAGTGATGTAATGCAGTGATGTAATAGAGTGGTGTAATAGAGTGATGTAATACAGTGATGTAATACAGTGATGTAATAGAGTGGTGTAATAGAGTGTAATAGAGTGATGTAATAGAGTGATGTAATAGAGTGTAATAGAGTGATGTAATAGAGTGATGTAATAGAGTGTAATAGAGTGATGTAATAGAGTGATGTAATAGAGTGATGTAATAGAATGTAATAGAGTGATGTAATACAGTGATGTAATAGAGTGTAATAGAGTGATGTAATAGAGTGATGTAATAGAGTGTAATAGAGTGATGTAATAGAGTGATGTAATAGAGTGATGTAATATAGTGTAATAGAGTGATGTAATAGAGTGATGTAACAGAGTGTAATAGGGTGATGTAATAGAGTGATGTAATAGAGTGTAATAGAGTGATGTAATATAGTGTAATAGAGTGATGTAATAGAGTGATGTAACAGAGTGTAATAGGGTGATGTAATAGAGTGATGTAATAGAATGTAATAGAGTGATATAATAGAGTGTAATAGAGTGTAATAGAGTGATGTAATAGAGTGATGTAATAGAGTGGTGTAATAGAGTGTAATAGAGTGATGTAATAGAGTGATGTAATAGAGTGGTGTAATAGAGTGTAATAGAGTGATGTAATAGAGTGATGTAATAGAGTGTAATAGAGTGATGTAATAGAGTGATGTAATAGAGTGTAATAGAGTGATGTAATAGAGTGATGTAATAGAGTGATGTAATAGAATGTAATAGAGTGATGTAATACAGTGATGTAATAGAGTGTAATAGAGTGATGTAATAGAGTGATGTAATAGAGTGTAATAGAGTGATGTAATAGAGTGATGTAATAGAGTGATGTAATATAGTGTAATAGAGTGATGTAATAGAGTGATGTAACAGAGTGTAATAGGGTGATGTAATAGAGTGATGTAATAGAGTGTAATAGAGTGATGTAATATAGTGTAATAGAGTGATGTAATAGAGTGATGTAACAGAGTGTAATAGGGTGATGTAATAGAGTGATGTAATAGAGTGATGTAATAGAGTGATATAATAGAGTGTAATAGAGTGGTGTAATAGAGTGTAATACAGTGATGTAATAGAGTGTAATAGAGTGATGTAATAGAGTGTAATAGAGTAATGTAATAGAGTGATGTAATAGAGTGATGTAATAGAGTGATGTAATAGAGTGTAATAGAGTGATGTAATAGAGTGATGTAATAGTGTAATAGAGTGATGTAATAGAGTGATGTAATAGAGTGATGTAATAGAGTGTAATAGAGTGATTAAATAGAGTGATGTAATAGAGTGATGTAATAGAGTGATGTAATAGAGTGATGTAATAGAGTGTAATAGAGTGTAATAGAGTGATGTAATAGAGTGATGTAATAGAGTGGTGTAATAGAGTGATGTAATAGAGTGTAATAGAGTGTAATAGAGTGATGTAATAGAGTGTAATAGAGTGTAATAGAGTGATGTAATAGAGTGTAATAGAGTGATGTAATAGAGTGATGTAATAGAATGTAATACAGTGATGTAATAGAGTGATGTAATAGAGTGATGTAATAGAGTGTAATAGAGTGATGTAACAGTGATGTAATAGAGTGATGTAATAGAGTTATGTAATAGAATGTAATAGAGTGATGTAATAGAGTGTAATAGTGATGTAATAGAGTGGTGTAATAGAGTGTAATAGAGTGATGTAACAGTGATGTAATAGAGTGTAATAGAGTGTAATAGAGTGATGTAATAGAGTGATGTAATAGAGTGATGTAAAAGAGTGATATAATAGAGTGTAATAGAGTGATGTAATAGAGTGATGTAATAGAGTGTAATAGAGTGTTGTAATAGAGTGATGTAATAGAGTGATGTAATAGTGTAATGTAATAGAGTGTAATAGAGTGTTGTAATAGAGTGATGTAATAGAGTGATGTAATAGAGTGATGTAATAGAGTGTAATAGAGTGATGTAATAGAGCAGTGGCGTACAGTAGCTACCATGAAGGCAGGGAAGGCGACTGCTATGGGGCCCCTGCAGGAAGGGGGCCCGAGGAAGCCTGCACTGCCTTCATGGTAGGCACTAACACTGACATCCGACCACTGTACCCCGCTCCCCCAGGGGTCCAGTGGAAGAGGGACCCCCACTGCACTGTTCAGCCCCCTCACTGTAGTGCCGGGTGAGCGGGCTGAACAGAGGAGCAGGACCTGCCAGGTCCTGCACGGCACAGGAGAGGGATAAAGGACCTTTGCGTCACATGACCCAAAGGTCCTGAATACTTCTATGTGAAGATCAGCCCGGACTACAGGAGGAGGAGGGGGGGGAGCCTGGGAGCTGTAAGTGCTGTGTATTTGTGTCAGTGAGTGTATATATGTATCTGTGGGTATATGTATATGTCAGTATGTGTATGTATCTGTGGCTATGTGTGTGTGTGTGTGTGTGTGTTTGTGTCAGTAGTGTCTGTAACACTGGTGTATATGTGTGTGTTTGTGTACGTCAGTTGTGTGTATATATGTATCTGTATATATGTATATGTCAGTATGTGTATCTGTGGCTATATGTGTGTGTATATCAGCAATGTCTGTAACACTGGAGTATATGTGTGTGTTTGTGTATGTCAGTTGTGTCTGAAGTGATTGACAGGTTTGCTCCCAAAGATGTTCTGCAGCAGCTTCTATTAATGTTGGGCACTAATAAAAGAACCCACCACTAATATCTGCTGCATTTTCTTTTATTTCTGGTTGAGTATTTCTTATTACACTGAGATGATTTCCCTGTGTACAGTCTATTCATGGTGTATACATCAGCACTAGTGTCATCACATTACAGCGTATATATGTGTGTATGTCAGTGGCGTATCTGTATATATGTTATTGGTGCCTCTGTGTGTGTATATGTGCGTCATTGTCTGTGTTTGGCGAGGGGGGGGGGGGGAGTGTACAGGATTCATGGGGCCCCATACAGTTTGATGTAATAGAGTGTTATACAGTGATGTAATAGAGTGATGTAATAGAGTGATGTAATAGAGTGATGTAATAGAGTGATGTAATAGAGTGATCTAATACAGTGATGTAATAGAGTAGTGTAATAGAGTGATGTAATAGAGTGATCTAATACAGTGATGTAATAGAATGTAATACAGTGATGTAATAGAGTGATGTAATAGAGTGATGTAATAGAATGTAATAGAGTGATGTA
Organism: Dendropsophus ebraccatus; assembly: GCF_027789765.1. NCBI lineage: Eukaryota > Metazoa > Chordata > Amphibia > Anura > Hylidae > Dendropsophus > Dendropsophus ebraccatus. The sequence goes on along the minus strand of NC_091461.1, from coordinate 124,627,170 downwards.
ATAGAGTGATGTAATAGAATGTAATAGAGTGATGTAATAGAGTGATGTAATAGAGTGATGTAATACAGTGATGTAATAGAATGTAATAGAGTGATGTAATAGAGTGATGTAATAGAATGTAATAGAGTGATGTAATAGAATGTAATAGAGTGATGTAATACAGTGATGTAATAGAATGTAATAGAGTGATGTAATACAGTGATGTAATAGAGTGTAATAGAGTGATGTAATAGAGTGATGTAATAGTGATGTAATAGAGTGATGTAATAGAATGTAATAGAGTGATGTAATACAGTGATGTAATAGAATGTAATAGAGTGATGTAATAGAGTGATGTAATAGCGATGTAACAGAGTGATGTAATAGAGTGATGTAATAGAGTGTAATAGAGTGATGTAATAGAGTGATGTAATAGAGTGATGTAATAGAATGGTGTAATAGAGTGATGTAATAGAGTGATGTAATAGAGTGATGTAATAGAGTGTAATAGAGTGATGTAATAGAGTGATGTAATAGAGTGATGTAATAGAGTGGTGTAATAGAATGTAATACAGTGATGTAATAGAATGTAATAGAGTGATGTAATAGAGTGTTATACAGTGATGTAATAGAGTGGTGTAATAGAGTGTTATACAGTGATGTAATAGAGTGATGTAATAGAGTGTTATACAGTGATGTAATAGAGTGATGTAATACAGTGATGTAATAGAATGTAATAGAGTGATGTAATAGAGTGTTATACAGTGATGTAATACAGTGATGTAATAGAATGTAATACAGTGATGTAATACAGTGATGTAATAGAGTGTTATACAGTGATGTAATAGAGTGATGTAATAGAGTGTTATACAGTGATGTAATAGAGTGATGTAATACAGTGATGTAATAGAATGTAATAGAGTGATGTAATAGAGTGTTATACAGTGATGTAATAGAGTGATGTAATAGAGTGATGTAATAGAGTGATGTAATAGAGTGATGTAATACAGTGATGTAATAGAGTGATGTAATAGTGTAATAGAGTGATGTAATAGAGTGTTATACAGTGATGTAATAGAGTGATGTAATAGAATGTAATAGAGTGATGTAATAGAGTGTTATACAGTGATGTAATACAGTGATGTAATAGAGTGATGTAATAGAGTGATGTAATAGAGTGATGTAATACAGTGATGTAATAGAGTGATGTGCACCTCACACAGCAGAAAACCTACACTTTTGTAAGCTGCCATGTTTGTCTGATCCTTTACTGATCCTTAACAACCCCATAAGCTTTTCCCAAGTGATTCTAGAAACCTGTGACAATAATATAGCAATCACTTAAAGGATTTAATAAAAGACGTTTCATCGGCGGCCGCAGTTTTTAAAGCAAACATTGAAGTAAATGCGGTTACAGAATCCATAAATGTGCAATAATAGTAAAAGACAAGTGTGCTGTGTGTGAGAGGAATAAAACGGAAAAGTGACCGTAATAATCACACAATAATCCACATAATAAACTCCCCGGCCCCTATCCGGCCCCTGCGGACAGCTGCAGCCATCACACATGGGGAGGAAGCAGATACCAGCCGCCCCAATGTTTGGGCTCATGAAGTCGCCGTTATTTTGCATTTAAAAAAAAAAGTGTCTCTACACTACTCTAGACTAAGCTAATGTGGTGGGTGGGGCTTAACAGAAAGTAGGCGGTCTTTAACAGAAAGGTGATTGATCTTCCGGTCCCCGCGGGTCATCATCATGGAGTTGGCGGGAAGCACATGGCTCTCTCCCAGCCATACCCACATGAAGGGGGCAGTCCCAGAGATGTCGTCACATGTGAATATACTCTTAAAGTGATTATCCAGGACCAGAATAAATAATAAGAGAAACAGATCACTGATCTCAGGGAGACCAGCCAAAGATAACACTGCCGGCTGCTGGTTAAAGCGCTCAATGCAGTGACATCCTAGGTGCATTGCTCCCTGGGAAACATGAATATTAAAAAAGAAGAGCCTGTGGAGCCTCATTAACGGTCTCAAAACACAGGACTAGCCAGATATCCCTCCAGGGAGGACCCAGCCAGGGGTCCACGGCAGGGGCGTAACTACCACTATAGCAGCCATAGCGGCTGCTATGGGGCCCGCCGCATCAGGGGGCCCCATGGCCTGCTCCTGCAATACACTGGGCCCCCCTGAGCCGTCATCATTTGCAGCACCGGGTGGCCCTGCTGGTCTCTTGGGTTTTGCAAATGTCCCTTTAACTGCAAGCACTCCTGACCAGAGCAGTTATGTAGTTATGACTTCACTTGACTGTTTAGTGGTCAGTCGGGGGGGGGGGGGGGGGGGGGGAGGGGCAAATCAAAAGTTTGCTGTGGGGCCCAGCCATTTCTAGTCACGCCCCTGGTCCACGGGCTCTCTTTTTTGGATACTGATGTTTCCTAGGTAGCAAGTCACCTAGGATGTCACTGCATTGAGCGCTTTAACCAGCAGCCAGCAGTGTTATCGTTTGGCCGGTCTCACAGAGATCAGCGATCTGTTTCTCTTATGGCTCTATTAGGCATTGCTCCCACCTAGCCAGAATCCTGCTCCACACTGATGAGGGGCAACACCCCGAAACAGCTGTATATGGATGGATACCTGGCCTTGTTTTTTCCCTTGTCATTACATCGACTTATAGGGCCACTTAATATGGGGGGCTTGGTGGTTTCCCTGCAGGAGCCGCCCCTGGCCGGGTCCTTCCCGGAGGGATATCTGGTTACTCCTGGATTTTGAGACTCTTTAATGAGGCTCCACAGGCTCTTTTTTTGCATATTGATGTTTCCCAGGGGGCAATGCACCTAGGATCTCTATAGCACACCCTCAGTAGAAAGGAGATCCTGCTCCCCTATATCTCTACAGCACACCCTCAGAAGAGAGGAGATCCTGCTCCCCTATATCTCTATAGCACACCCTCAGAAGAGAGGAGATCCTGCTCCCCTATATCTCTAGAGCACACCCTCAGAAGAGAGGAGATCCTGCTCCCCTATATCTCTACAGTACACCCTCAGTAGAAAGGAGATCCTGCTCCCCTATATCTCTACAGCACACCCTCAGTAGAAAGGAGATCCTGCTCCCCTATATCTCTATAGCACACCCTCAGTAGAAAGGAGATCCTGCTCCCCTATATCTCTACAGCACACCCTCAGAAGAGAGGAGATCCTGCTCCCCTATATCTCTATAGCACACCCTCAGAAGAGAGGAGATCCTGCTCCCCTATATCTCTAGAGCACACCCTCAGAAGAGAGGAGATCCTGCTCCCCTATATCTCTACAGTACACCCTCAGTAGAAAGGAGATCCTGCTCCCCTATATCTCTACAGCACACCCTCAGTAGAAAGGAGATCCTGCTCCCCTATATCTCTATAGCACACCCTCAGAAGAGAGGAGATCCTGCTCCCCTATATCTCTATAGCACACCCTCAGAAGAGAGGAGATCCTGCTCCCCTATATCTCTATAGCACACCCTTAGAAGAGAGGAGATCCTGCTCCCCTATATCTCTATAGCACACCCTCAGAAGAGAGGAGATCCTGCTCACCTATATCTCTATAGCACACCCTGGTGTGGTGGTGTTATCCAGTCACAGTATGGTGGTATTGGTCAGGTGTGGTATGCCGGGGTTTTCCAGTCACAGTATGGTGGTATTGGTCAGGTCTGGTGTGGCAGTATTCTCCAGTTACAGTATGGCGGTATTGGTCAGGTCTGGTATGGTGGTGTTATCCAGTCACAGTATGGTGGTATTGGTCAGTTCTGGTATTGCAGTGTTATCCAGTCACAGTATGGCGGTATTGGTCAGGTCTGGTGTGGCAGTGTTATCCAGTCACAGTATGACGGTATTGGTCAGGTCTGGTATGGCAGTGTTATCCAGTCACAGTATGGCGGTATTGGTCAGGTGTGGTATGGCAGTGTTATCCAGTCACAGTATGGCGGTATTGGCCAGGTCTGGTATGGTGGTGTTATCCAGTCACAGTATGGCGGTATTGGTCAGGTCTGGTATGACAGTGTTATTCAGTCACAGTGTGTCGATATTGGTCAGGTCTGGTATGGCAGTGTTATCCAGTCACAGTATGGCGGTATTGGTCAGGTGTGGTATGGCAGTGTTATCCAGTCACAGTATGGCGGTATTGGCCAGGTCTGGTATGGTGGTGTTATCCAGTCACAGTATGGCGGTATTGGCCAGGTCTGGTATGGTGGTGTTATCCAGTCACAGTATGGCGGTATTGGTCAGGTCTGGTATGACAGTGTTATCCAGTCACAGTGTGTCGATATTGGTCAGGTCTGGTATGGAGGTGTTATCCAGTCACAATATGGTGGTATTGGTCAGGCCTGGTGTGGCGGTGATAAATGTGACGCCTGGAGCGTCTACCAATCCTGTGGTGAGAATTCCCTCAGACAATATGCAGACGCTTCTAATCATTGATTAAATGTGGAAATTTTTTATGTTTAAACCGTTGAAAACCATGAAAACTGCGATTCACACAATGTTTCTCCATGTAGAGAATGTGGCTGAAACCAGGCTCCCCAATGCTCCTCAAGATGGGGCGGCTTCAGGTTTTGCGCCTAGGGCAGCAGCAGCTGGTAACACAGCCCTGTCTATATGTCTCTAGGACAGAAGCAGTAGCATGGAGGACATTATATAGAAGTACTGAGTAAAATTAGCTGTGAATTAAATCCTGGAATGAGTTACTCACTACTAGCTGCATAAGAACAATGATGCACTTTGCCCCTCTGCCATTCTGTCTCGCACCCCCTCCTGATAGTATGTAAGCGCATGCATGCGAGCAGGGACCTCACTCCTCATGTATGACTGATAATTATATATATATCTCTCTGTAACGTCTATTTTTTGTCTACGTTTGTACCGCCAGAATTGTAAAGTGCTGCGGAATCTGTTGGCGCTATATAAATAAAAATTATTATTATTATTATTATTATTATTATTATTATTATTATTATTATCGCTGTGTCTCTGTGTCTGCTGGAGTCTCTTGCCAGTCCCTATCACCCCCCTCTCCCTCTTTAGACTTCTATGGACATCTGTAACCAGATCCCTCAGTTAGCTGATAGTCCATCTTGTCTCATAGCAGTTTTTGCTAAGTAAACAATGAGTCTGCAGGAAAATAGTGAATGATAAAGAAAGAGGCACTTCCCTCTAATAAAATATAACACAAAGTTTTTCCTATTTGCTGATACTATTGATTGTAAGCAACATTTTGGGCAATACCAATATCAATGGTTACCGTCTATTCCAAATCGCTTTCCTCAATGTGACAGTAAGTGTGATCGCTAACTTATGACTCCATATCCCAGAAGAAAGCTTGGCCACTAGGGGTAAGCTGCTGCCCACTGCCTGTTGTCAGGGGGATTCCAAGATGATAGACATGAAGTGGGGGTTTTAGTGGTGTTATACAGTGGAGAAAGTCTGGACTGTGTGTTATTAGGCTGAGCCCAGAGGGTCCACACTGTGCCTGAAAGGTAAATCAAGGCTTCCCTCTACCCTCTTCTTTTTAGTATTATGTAGACAGAGCTGCCTCCTGAATATAATCTTCCCACCACCATCAGCAGCAGCAGTTCATTGCTTAGACCAGGGCTGATTTTTTGAGGTAACCCTTCCTTGTGTTGATGCTGTGGAGGTGACCCATTTCTCTCTCTCCCCTCCCCAAATCTGCAACAGTTGTAATGCTGGGAGGTTATTCTAAGGTCAAGTTGCTGATGAACTCACTGTGATTACTCTCCTGCACTACAAAGAAGCTACAATGTTGCAGATACATCCTGCCAGGGACATGTTTACATCAGCTGTCTCAGAAGGGAGGGGGGAGGAGGGGGATACATAAGGAAAAGCTCACACAGATTTTTATGTCTTGAGCAGAAAGCAGCAGCTGAGAACTGGGGGAAGGAGACTGAACTGATAATACCAAGTATGGAAGGAATTGTTACTCTCACCATGGGCAGCTATTGATCAAAAGTTATGTCTGAGCTTTCTTGTCACTTAGACAATTGTTTATTTGCTTCACACTTTGCTAAATGACTTTGCAGCCTCTTCCGTTCATATATATAGTCATATATAGTGTAGTGTAGGGTGATATAGGGATTGTATAGGGATAGCAGTGTATATATTGTAGTGTAGGGGTGATATAGGGATAGCAGTGTATATAGTGTAGGGATGATACAGGGATAGCAGTGTATATATTGTCGGGATGATACAGGGATAGCAGTGTATATAGTGTAGGGATGATACAGGGATAGCAGTGTATATAGTGTAGGGATGATACAGGGATAGCAGTGTATATAGTGTAGGGATGATACAGGGATAGCAGTGTATATAGTGTAGGGATGATACAGGGATAGCAGTGTACAGAAATCACTTCCATCCATCTGTCTTCTATATAAAGTCTCTGATATAAATGCTTCTTATATAAAGTCTCACACATCTGGAGTTATAGTTATACGTTACAGGCATTACCTCCAGCACCTGTCCTTGCACCAGCACATACTACATACATACATATAATAGTCCTGTGTGATTGATCATCCCCATCCCATCATATAGAGAGCTCAGGTAGTCTACCCCCATCCCATCATATAGAGAGCTCAGGTAGTCTACCCCCATCCCATCATACACAGCTCAGGTAGTCTACCCCCATCCCATCATACACAGCTCAGGTAGTCTACCCCCATCCCATCATACACAGCTCAGGTAGTCTACCCCCATCCCATCATACACAGCTCAGGTAGTCTACCCCCATCCCATCATACACAGCTCAGGTAGTCTACCCCCATCCCATCATATAGAGAGCTCAGGTAGTCTACCCCCATCCCATCATATACAGCTCAGGTAGTCTACCCCCATCCCATCATATACAGCTCAGGTAGTCTACCCCCATCCCATCATATAGACAGCTCAGGTAGTCTACCCCCATCCCATCATACACAGCTCAGGTAGTCTACCCCCATCCCATCATATACAGCTCAGGTAGTCTACCCCCATCCCATCATATACAGCTCAGGTAGTCTACCCCCATCCCATCATATACAGCTCAGGTAGTCTACCCCCATCCCATCATATAGACAGCTCAGGTAGTCTACCCCCATCCCATCATACACAGCTCAGGTAGTCTACCCCCATCCCATCATATACAGCTCAGGTAGTCTACCCCCATCCCATCATACACAGCTCAGGTAGTCTACCCCCATCCCATCATACACAGCTCAGGTAGTCTACCCCCATCCCCATCATATAGAGAGCTCAGGTAGTCTACCCCCATCCCATCATATAGAGAGCTCAGGTAGTCTACCCCCATCCCATCATACACAGCTCAGGTAGTCTACCCCCATCCCATCATATAGAGAGCTCAGGTAGTCTACCCCCATCCCATCATATAGACAGCTCAGGTAGTCTACCCCCATCCCATCATACACAGCTCAGGTAGTCTACCCCCATCCCATCATATAGAGAGCTCAGGTAGTCTACCCCCATCCCATCATATAGAGAGCTCAGGTAGTCTACCCCCATCCCATCATACACAGCTCAGGTAGTCTACCCCC